>NC_024328.1:11923326-11934767 GCF_000523025.1 Cynoglossus semilaevis
ACTGCCCTTCCACCTGGTCTCCTGCACACACAAAATATCTACTCTTCTTCTCTCCATCACATCAGCTATTTCTCTACTTTTCCCTGTCATTGTACCTACATTCAAAGTTCCAAACTTCAGACTAACACTTCTATTCTTCATCCTTTCTCTTTTTCTCCTAACCAAACGCCCTCTTCTTCTCTGTCTCTGACTCTGACTCTGACCAACAGTAGTCCAATTTCCATCAGTGCCCTGTTGGTCAACGGCACTGTTGGCGGTCGTTGTTAACCCGGGCCTCGACCGATCCGGTATGAAAATCGTTTTATTGATCTGCATATTTGATTTAGCTAAATGTTTTACGCCAAAAGCCCTTCCTGACGCAACCCTCACCATTTATCCGGGCTTGGGACCGGCACTATAAAACACTGATTAGTGTACCCTAGTGGCTGGCCCGTTAAGTATTTGAATATCTTCGAAGGTCCAGTGACCTTATGTGTAAGAAATTCCACTTTATTTTGTTTAGAAAAAAAAGAGAAATTTTGTTTAGAAAAAAAAACAACAAATTTTATATCCTAACAATCCAATTGACAATCAACTTTTTTAGATTCTCAAAATTGACATTTGTAATCTTTTCAGCTTTACAAAATGTAATATTCTCTCCACATCACTGGACGGTAAAAGTGTATTGGTACACCACTATTTGAATACATTTTGCTACCAGTCTTTGTTGTTTTCTGGGATTAGCCTCATCATACAGAGGGGGTGAACACAGAGAGAGAGAGAGAGAAGCAGCAAAAGTAAAACACATCCATCACAATCAATAAGCCAGTAACCAGATATTATGTTAACCAATAAAATGAAGATCCAGATGCAAACTTGAGGTTCATAACTTACAGAGCAAATATTTGAAGGCAAAGTGAGATGCACAAAAACAACATGCCCTTCAGAGGGTCACAGACATAAGGAAAACACGCCTGTCAAACCTCCTCTCCTCCTCCTTCATACAACTCCTCATATGCCTTTTGTTTGGCCTTGGCCACTTCCCTCTTCACCTCTCTCGTCCTCTCGTTGTAATCCAGTCAGGTCTCTTTGTCCTTCTTTCTCTGCCCAGAGGACATACCTAGCACTTTGCTACCTGTCTCCCTAATCATTGCAGCTATAGTCTCCCAATCATCTGGGAATTCCTCAACACGGCCCAGAACTGCCCTTCCTTCCTTCCTGAAGTCTTCACAACATTTCTCTTTTCTTAGTTTCCACCACTTGATCTTCTGCTCTGTCTTCACTCTCTTCCTTTTTGTCACCTCCATCGTCATTTTGCACACTACCATCCGATGTTGTTTGGCTACACTCTTACCTGCCACCACCTTACAGTCTCTAATCTCCCTCAGATTACATCTTCTACATGGAATATAATCTATCTGTGTGGACCTGCCTCCACTCTTGTACGTCACCGTGTTCCTCTTTCTTTTGGAAATAGGTGTTTACCACGTCCATTTCCATTCTCTTCGTGAAATCTACCACTGCCTGTCCTTCCAAGTTTCTCTTCCTAACACCAAACCTAAGGTCTGCTCCTTAGATGTTAGTGAAGACAAAATTGATGATTACTCATGTTCATATTACCATCTACTGTTGCCAATTTCAAAAGCACATAAAATGATTAAACTGTTCTCTATCTGGTGGCGCTTTGGCCTAGAGGCAATGTCTCTGTCATTGGTGTGGAACCCCAGGGTTCACCTCCTGGGCAAGATCAAATCCTGGTTAGGGCGGTTGGTACCTTCCAGTAGACTCACCACCCGCAGGATAGTTCGGGGGGGTTGGTACAATGCAGTGTGATTTGGTTGGCAGTCGTGGAGACTGCTACCCCCGCGACCCGGTAATACAAAAGCGGATGAAGATGGATGGATGGATGTCCTCTACCTCTTTTCACCTAATAATAGCTCTTTTCAGTTAGGTTAGGGTCAAATTTCACTTTTCTAAAATGTCTTTTTTTTTAATGTTTTGATCATAAAATAATGATTAAAATTAAATGTCCAGATTTTTTTAAGCAGATTCATTATAAAAGTAGATACTTTTACACACAGGTTTACACCCTACACTGTAAAAAAAAAAGAATTAAAGGTAATATTCTGTAATTTTTTTGCAGATTTTATAAAACAATGAAATGACAGGAGATTTACAGATTTTTTTTTAGTAATTTTAGATTTATGTTTAAAATTACATTTAATTAAACATAATGTAAGATAATATTAATAGTATGTTTTTAATGTCTATTTATTGTATTTTTACATCTTTAACTCTAATTTTACTTACAGTTTTCTATGTTTTTACAGATTTATCACAATTTTCCATAAGACAATGTAATAACTGTAAATTAACAGATAGTAGTAGTAATTTAAATATTTACCTTTAGAATTACATGTAATTACCAATAAGATAATATTGCATTATTAATATGTTTTTAAAGGTAACTTAACATGTATTTTTCATATTGCATAGTGCAGTGGGTTGAGTGCTGCTTAGGAGCACTCAGTGTTATTAAGCTGTCTCAAATCAATAACATGATCAGTCTTATTAAAGTTATCTTTAATTATTATGTTCTCCTACTAATACACAATCAATTAAATATCTGAAGGATTTTTCTGGAGTTCTTGACAAATTGGGTGGCTTCCATGAATAAAGTAACAACACAGATAAACACAGTTCACAAAAATAATCAAACTTATTAACACAACCCTATCGCGTTAATAATAGTAGTTGAGACACAAACTAAACAAGGAACAATAGTGTGTGTAACCAGTGTAGCTTCTGCATTGTGTTTTAAGAAACACCTTTATTGATCTGGCAGAATTTACATAGAACAAAATAAATTTTCCTTCCGGACACCACCCGAGCCCCTCTCCCACAAAGTCCAAAGAAAGAGGAAGAGCTAACAGTGTACAACATGGAAACATACCTGACGGAATTTTCATAGAACAAAATACATTTTCCTTCTGGACACCAGAATTAAATAAAATGTTGAAAACAAGGACCAACACAAAAACACTAACCTCTCCCACAAAGTCCAAAGAAAGAGAGAGAGGTTGGGTGTGACTGATTTTTTATCAAAAAATCAAAAATATATACGTCAGGTTTCCGCCCAGGGAGGAATAACCCACTTCTGTCAGGTAAGGAACAAATAAAACAATTTTGTGGAATTATAATTACATAACTATTAGGGCGGGCATACACCAGAGGTGTGTAGAGTAGCCAAAAATTGTACTTAAGTAAAAGTACTGTTACTTCAGAATAATATTATTCAAGTGGAAGTAAAAAGTAGTCATCCAAATAATTACTCGAGTAAGAGTAAAAAAGTACATGGTGAAAAAGCTACTCAAGTACTGAGTAACTGTTAAGTAACATTTATTTTTTAGATATATTTTTTAACGTGTATTCAATCAGATAAACAAAATTACAGAGGAGAGTTTAACCCTTCAACAAAATAATTAAAAAAAATTAAATAGCTTAAAATAAAATAATCTTTAGATAAGTACTTGAATAAAAAATATAAATCAATTAAATAAAAAGTACATAAAGAATTAAATATTTACAAAATAACTTAAATTACAGTACATGTAACAAAAACTTCCAAACCTCTGCACCTGTAGATAAAAACACATCTTTGAGGCTACAAGCAGATCGAGCTCAGCACAGCGTACTCATGCAACAGGAACAAAACTAACAGGACAAACATTCGCCTATCCACAGCAAAAAGAAAAAGAAAAAAAAAAGATTTGTAGGTCAAACTTACCGCAGCATGTTTGAAAGTTCTGTTGGGCAACTGGACGTGAATTTTCTAAAAATTACCGCAACATGTTTCCTCAAGTTGGACGATGGACTTTTGAAAGCTAAAATATCCGTATGTTTGGGCCGACACAGAACTAATCCGTCCCGCCGCCGAGATCGAGTATGGTCACGTGACGAGACTGCGCAGCAAGGGCTACATTTTATTGGTCACAGTCGCGCGGTAGAGCCTTGGGCGGAAGTCACTCTGACAAAATAAAAGTAGAGATACTGGATCATGGATCTATAGAGAATAGAGAATATAGTTAAAGCTTTATCCAGTATCTCTGTAACGAGTAACGAGCTCAGTATAACCTAATGTAGCGGAGTAAGAGTACTATTTCTTCTTCATAAATCTACTCCAGTAAAAGTAAAACGTATAGTGATTTAAAACTACTCCTAGAAGTATTTTATTTTGAAAAAACCTACTCAACTAACAAAGTAAGTGTAATTCGTTACTACCCGCCTCTGGCATACACTGTACGATTTTTGAAAATCTTGTCGTTGATACCATCACACACTGTACAAGTGATGTACACTCACGATTTATGTACTCACACTGTACGGTCCGATCATCGAACACGACCAGAGAGCTCACACTGTGCGGGTAAAAACGGCCCCTGATGACTGTCCTGTCTATTTGACAGCTGTCAATAAAGATTTATTTGAAAGCTCCGACGCCGGTTATTAGCAACATGCTAATCAAAAAGAAGAAGGCTGCCATTATGATTGTTCCGATACTGTGCGCTGAAAATTCGAAAAAGAAGAGGCACTGGCGCATCTGGAGTCGGAGATGGCTCAATAAACGCGGAAAGTACGTTTATTGTTTATTTATTATTTATTGTTTATTAGGTTTATTGTGGACAGTGCCACAGCTCCATCAATCTCGCCTCCATATTTTCATGCCACCGACGCCTCGCCATGGTTACTATCACTTTGCGCAGTCGCAATGAGGGTGAAATGGTCCGGTCGCCTCGGGGGCTCTGCTTCCGAGTAAGGAGGTTAAAAAAGAAGTGCATGCAACCACCTAGCTATAAAAGCAGCATAGATTTCGAACAACACAATTCAATAACACTCAATTATAGTGTTATACACTCGTGTATTCAATATGCGCACTCAAACTGTCCCTAAGTTTAAATAGCACTTAACAATACTACGGATAAAACTATCGTGCCCAAATGCCAGCCTTACTATACTGAACGTCTGCTCGTATTTAGAGGGTAGTGGAAAGTCCGCACTTCTTGGGTCCTTGCCAGAGTTGAGGACGTCCGTCTGGTTCCACTGTGTGCAGAGAGTCCACTTGGTTCCGAAAGTCCGCTTCGGGAGGAAAAGTCTCTGATTGTCGATGTGCCGGTTCACAGGATTACTATTAGAAGGAATCCTGCCGCTTCTAAACTTAAACAAGTGCTTTGGTCGCAGCGCTATGTTACTTGTGTATCGTATTTCCGCATTATAAGGCGCACTTAAAAGCCTTTAATTTTCTCAAAAAGCGACAGTGGGCATAATAACCAGGTGCGCCTTATGTATTACTTTTGGTTGTGCATACTGACCTCGTACCGATTTTATAAAGTCAAACTACACAGCGCATCACAAATGATGACACACCACTGAAGCACACTCGGCGTAAACAATGACGTTTAACTCTGTTATCGCAATTAGAAGATGCTCAACAACAATTGTTACTGTATGGATGTGTAACCCAAATCCGCGCAACGTCGCGTCGTGCCTCCAAACACCCGCAGACTCTACGTTGTGTTTTTGTATTGTCGATGTATGGTGCGATGCAGGACTACGCAGACGCATGGCAGTCGATTTTTTCGTGTTCAAAAACTATTTTTATTTCTCCTTTTTATCGATACAGGTAAAACTATCTCTCTCTCTCTCTCTCTCTCTCTCTCTCTCTCTGCAAAACAACATCCGCACTTCTGCGTGGAACAGCGTCAAAACAACAATACGCTGACCATTCATAACAAAAATAGTGACAACCGCCTGACTCTGGAGGGGCGAACAACAACAGCGTCCTCCAGTGTCCAACGTAGGTCACTACCCTTTTCCATAAATCTCCGTCCCTATTGATCCACGCGCGCCCATCACACTGATATTGTCAAAACCCAAGAGAAGCAAATGAATTCGTGGCTTGCCACCATTCCGGGTGGATTGACCACAGAATTCCAACCGCGAAATATTGGCGTTTAAAGTTAAATTGTGAGCTGCGTGGGAGCATTGGGTGACAGAAGGCGAACACACACTCACCAAGACAGGGAGGCAACACCCGTGTTCTCAAGTTTTCTTCTACCTATAGTTTTTTTCCTACCCGAGTTAACTGCGTACATCGGCCATTAGCAGAAATTTATAGCGTAGTCTGAAGTTTTGTCCTACCTGTATCGGAAATTCATAGCCATATCTGACATTTGTGTTCAGGGTGGTAGCAAAATACTATAAACATGAAATCGCTATAAATACGAGCTTCTCAGTGTATTCAGAGTGGTAGCACATTAGTTGAGGCTACACAGAAAATCCCTGTTAATATATCTGTTCTCTCAGCACTTTATTTATGTTCTTTACATTTACATCTGAAACCAAAGGGAATGTAAAACTGTAACCCAATGCAGCACATACTGTAAAAGAGAAAATACTCACACACAATCTAGGATTTTTATTATTTTTATTTTTACAAATAGTAACATAAAGGATCATAATATATAGTACAGAATATTTGGGTTTATTTTACATGAGTTTTTTTTAAGCTATTTTCCAGTAAGATACAGGCTAGGTCCATCTTTTGTTCACTGAGCTTCTGGAGTTGTCTGCACATCAGATATGTTTCCACTCAGAAGGACATTTTTGACGTTCTATAAATGAATTATGAATGCAATTATGTGCTTGATTTGGTGAATTATCTACATAATAACACTTTTTCTAGATACATAATCTTTACAATTAAATACTAATTAGCTTAATCTTCAAAGTACATAAACATAAACTTGTAGCGAAATAGTACATTCAACCCTAGAACCCCACAACTGCTGAAATATATCTGTGTTGTGGTCCATCCATAAACTTGTAGCGAAATAGTACATTCAACCCTAGAACCCCACAACTGCTGAAATATATCTGTGTTGTGGTCCATCGTGTGCACTCTACAGAGTCTTGCACAATCTTGCTCAGTCTGCTTAATTTGTTCCAGCCGAGGCTTCATTTTTAAATATGCATTTTAAATATATTCAAAATGCATTCAGACACGATCTCGTGCACGTAGCAAGTTGAAATAATTTGACTGTCAAACCAATGCATTGCATACTGGTCACATAAAGTATTAAAAATACAAGAAACTAACCTTGTTTAATGGTCGGGTAACAGAAAACTATGGCTGTTTGCAGTGGCAAATTAGCTGATGTACGCATGCGCAGTTAACTCGAGTAGGAAAAAACTATACGTAGGAAAAAACTTGAGAACACCGGCGAATTACGCCACTATCTGCCAATGGATCGTGGATACCTGGGCTAAGGCATTGGTCTCAAATGTTGAAACATTACTGAACAACAACTAATTAACAGCAATGACACTGACTCGGATATTGACGAGAGTGATCATGACATGCTTGATTGTTCCGCTTACTTGTTTCGCTGACTGTTTTGTTTTGCTTAATGCGCCTTATAACCTGGTGCGCCTTATGTATGAAAATATTCCTGTTCATTGATAGTGCGCCATATAATACAAGCGCCTTATGGTCCGAAAAATACGGTAACTTAATTACCGGTTAACTCAGTTAAGAAAAGGACGCTACCAGTGTGTTTATCACGGTGGGCAATGGTGTCTAAAAAAGCACATTGGTTCTTCTTCTGAGATGAGCAGGTTTCTCTTTTCTTCAGGGTTCCCATGGAGAGAAAGTCTTGGACAGAGAGACTGAAATTGGGGCTGACCCCCCAATTTAAAGGTTGCGGAGGTCACTGATCGTGACGTATGTGTAGTAATACCTACTGTACTGTAGTAATACCTACATATTCCAGTGTAATTTTACATCATATGTGATTTTATTTTACAGATCTTTCCTAATCATTGTAATGAAGAAATGTGTATAAAATTACAGAAATCTGTAGTCATTTCCATAAAATTGCAAGTGATTTAGCATGTGTGCTTGAAATGATTTCATGTTTTTTAACTGTACATTACTGTAGAAAGACAATTTAAAAATACTACTTAACTTACGGAACATGCACTTTAAATAATGCAGTTTTACAGAAAGTATTGAAAGATTCTTGCTGTGTGAGGTGTCTTCAGGCAAGGAGTGGAAGCAGCCGGTAGAAGGTCGATTTGTTTTATTGACAAACGTCAAGCAAAACAGGTCCAATAACAAAGCGAAATAACAACCGGGGAAATATTCAACGAACATACAACAAAGTTATATCGTACTTTAAAATATTTCTCTCTCTGTCATCAGTGGTTTACGCTTTTTATACGTATTTTTGGGGAGTGGTTTCGGCGTCCCAGGGTGTGTTTAAATTTTGTAGGCCAATGGAAGAGAGAGGCTAGGCCTCTTGTGGCCAATCATATTATTGTTCTTGTTATCATGTGATGCCTGCAGTCGCCACTATGTGGCACTCTTGTTCCATGATTCAGCAGTGTTAGAAGAACCTTTTGTTGCTCAGTGGGGGGTTATCACAAGGGAAGTGGACCGAGCCATAAAGTCCAGTTAACCACAGGTGGTCATGTAGTTCAAAATGAATGGATGGCATCGGGGTTCCCTGTGAGAAGGTAGATTGGGAGATCTCCCATTGTTGTGTGAAGATCTCCCATAGTTTACAGGGAGCAGAGGTGTTCTTAGGGGGTTGGTGTGAAGATAATCTGGGGAAATTCTCTTTGAATGTGTGAGGCTATGTGACTGTGTGTGCTCGGGAAAGCCTTTTGGTGTCTTGGTGCAGACCCAACCAAATGTGAAAAAACCACTGGAAACCACTGAAATCTAGCCAGTATTCTTACAGGTTTTGACTTAAAAAATGATGAAATGCCTGTAGATTTGGAGATATGGGAGTAATATACATTTTTGCCATTAGAATTCCAGGTAATTTACCATGATTTAAGATTATGTAATGTTTTCAATGGCATTTTATCATATTTGTAAAGATTTGAATGACAGAATGTGAATGTGAGATATTAATTTACAGATTGCTGTCCATGATAACGAAGACATACAAAATTACAGAAATCATCAGTCATCAAGTGTTTTCCTTAAAATTGCAGTTATATTTACTTTTGATTCAGAATTCATACCAAATAGAACAGGTAAGAGTTTTGAAAATTGGGAAAGGGGTCCTATGATATTCTGGGAACTCTGGAAGATTTCAAATTTATATAAGGGAGAGGAAGACTTAAAGGGAAATGACACAGTGTATATAAAAGAGAGGTGGGAGAGGGAGGCAAATACTGTCATATCAGTGGATGAATGTGAAGAGATAAATGAACAGCAATGGAGAACAACATATATCTATCTATCTATCTATATCTATATATATATAGATATAGACATACATATATATACATATATATTGTGTGTGTTATGTAGAAAAAGTTGCAATATTTCTTAAAAAACATATATATATAACAATATTTTTATTTATGTATTTATTTTAATTAGAAATGCACTTCATTCACTTCATGCAATGGACTATACAAGTTGGCGCCTATTTCCAGTTGCTTCTTCCCGATTTGGACCAACCACCAAATTTGAAGAATGACAGATAGTTGGGATTAGCGCTGGTGTGCTCCATTAGGTTCGTAGTGGGAATTGAGTCAATCGTGCGAAAGACGTTCAAGGAGTATGAATGAAAAAGCCACAACCGACATTGTCAACCAAACGCCGTTTGAGGCAAGTCTCCCAGATAACGCGTGTTAACGATATTTCAATTAATTTTCATACCTCGAGTGCACAGTCTTGAAGCTAACATTAGCATCCCTCTGATGTTACCATCACAGCTATCATTTCGTATGGTTCTGTAACTAAGAGACTGATTGCAGCCAGGTCATTTTATTTTACAGCTTAAGTATTAATTGTTAGCGCACGCTTTCATTCAAAGCCTTTTCTAACATAGCATCATAACATTGTGTTGCTCTCTGCTGATGTATGTTCATCAAAGTTGTTATCCGTGATTTGAATGTGCTCAAACTACTGTATGCTGCTCTGTGTAATGTCCCACTCGTCCTGCATGAGACCTGCAGAGACTCTAGATCATATGTGTCAAACTCAAGGCCCGGAGGCCAAATGCGGCCCGCGGGAGCTTAAAAAGCATTTAGTAAAGTCCATGCAGCAGAGTTCCTTAACCTTAACCTTTTTTTTATTACACAGCAATGGACAATATTTGTAGGTTGAATAAATAATAATCAATTGCAGAAACATGTATTAGTCTATGTCCCACTGCGGCCCAGTACCAAATGACCTATGGACTGGTACTGTTCTGCAGGGTTGATGACCCCCGATCTATACAGTCTTTCATTTACAACCGAACCTTCAAGCAGATCTGTAATGCTGATGTGGCCCCTGGTGAAAATGAGTTTGACACCCCTGCTCTAGATCTAAGTTTTTTAATTAGGTTCATTCTAGCATTAGCATGCTAAGTTAGCTTGCTCACTGATGTCTTCCCTCACTAGAATCTGCTCTGTTTTTGTTTTTTTTAACCAGGAATTTATTTCTGTCTATCAATGTGGTGTAGAGATGTTTGTTCGTATGTGTTTAAATAATGTTGTAAGTGTTAATCTCTGGGTCTGCCCTGTACAAGTTGTTGATGCTAAATTATACAAATGCCTGCTGAATGTGATATTAGTCCATTTAGATTTAATATTATACTGAGGTAGTGAAATGTGGCTTTTCTGGTTACCATTTTAACCTTCCTCTGGTGTTCGGGTCGGCACCGACCCGTTTCCAAGTTTTAAATGCATTAAAAACACGTAAATTAGTTTATTGCGTCTAGGCTTTTTGACTTTGTCAAGAACCTCTATTTAAACAAAATAAAACAAAAACAATTTTTTTCACTAAATTATAAAATGCTCTGGTTGAAATTATGACCTTTGTGTTGTTCGGGTCGGTTTCGACCCGGTTATAAAAGTCAGATTATAAAGCAATAATTAGAACCAAAACTTAAATCATAAGTGCACTGTCAGCCAAAACACTGACAGACAGCTCCTCTCCCAATCATGTGAGCTTTAGGGGATGCTCATTTTGCCTTGTTTTCCAGTATTCCTGCACAAAAACAAAACAAATACCTCATGATGAACATGGCAGGGCAGCTGCTGCAAATGTCATCAAAATGACCCCTGGAATCACAAGGTTTGCTGTGACAAGAGTCAGTGACATCAAGACATGTTTTGAGCTATTTATGCCATTGTCACTAAAAAGAGTCATCATTGCTATGACAAACCTGGAAGGAAAAAAAAAGTCCAGGGCGACATGTGGAAAGACATTGATGAGGAATACCTGGATGCCTATATTGGTGTTCTTCTTCTTGCTGGAGTGTACAGATCCTGCAATGAGGCCACTGATAGTCTTTGGGACGCATCGACAGGCAGAAATATTTTCCGCTCAACAATGTCACTTCAGACCTTTCGCATGATATCAAGAGTCCTCAGATTTGACAACAGAGATACCAGAG
>NC_024328.1:11935002-11937733 GCF_000523025.1 Cynoglossus semilaevis
TTAAAACCAATATTTTCATGGATATGGAAGCCTAACAAGGTAACCAAGAGATGAGAAACAAATTGGATGATAGCTAATTGTTTTTAGTGTATTTTACAGCTGATTTAAGACACGGGTCAAAACCGACCCGTTAACATAAGAGATGGTAACTGAAAGTGAACACAAGAGGAAGGTTAAGTTTGGTTGCCTAATTGTTCAATCTAATTTTTTAAAGCAGAATCACAAATGTCATTTATTTTTTTGTTTTCTGTTGAACTTTAAATACTGAAGCATTACAAGGAAAAACTAACGAGTTTAAAGGACTGGTTTGTGTCGTTAGTAATTTTACTGTGCAAAATTAATTATTTTATTGTAACATTTAAGTTAAAAGGCCCTTTCTAGCTCACACAGCTCACAATTTCTGTGTGTTTCAGTTGCACACCACAGCAAAGATTTAGAGATCCAGTCCTGACTCCTGTGTCTCCTTTCCAACTCGGAACACAACAGAGACATACAATGTAGATGGGTTACATATACCATATTTAATATATGACAGATGATGACTCCCAGTGATAATGAATACTCAACCCAATGAGACACAACAAAGACTGGTTCACTAGAGTGGAATTACTGTCCTGTGGAGATGGTAAGGACAAATAACATTTTTCCAATCTATAAAACTAGATTCGAGCTTGCAATTAAAGCCTGTGCAGATGAACATACTTCCTACCTGTCTCAGTGGAGAAGCTGACTTTTTTATCTCTGTTTCCCCATATGTGTTGCGAGCTGCTTGTATTAATGTCATGTCTGTAAAAAAAGGACTTTGACTCGGAGAGGGTAAGACCATATTTTGAGAACAGCATATGCTGGTTTCGTAGAAGCCAGCCACTAGGGTACACGAAGCCGTGTTTATAGTGCCGGTCCCAAGCCCGGATAAATGGTGAGGGTTGCGTCAGGAAGGGCATCCGGCGTAAAACGTTTAGCTAAATCAAATATGCAGATCAATAAAACAATTTCCATACCGGATCGGTCGAGGCCCAGGTTAACAACGACTGCCAACAGTGCCGTTGACCAACAGGGCACTGATGGAAATTGCCCAATTTCCATACTGTTGGTCAGAGACAGAGAAGAAGAGGCGGGCGTTTGCTTAGGAGAAAAAGAGAAAAGAGGAAGAATAGAAGTGTTGGTCTGAAGTTTGGAACTTTGAATGTAGGTACAATGACAGGGAAAAGCAGAGAAATAGCTGATGTGATGGAGAGAAGAAGAGTAGATATTTTGTGTGTGCAGGAGACCAGGTGGAAGGGCAGTAAGGCTAGAAATATTGGAGGAGGCTACAAACTATTTTATCAAGGTTCAGATGGGAAGAGAAATTGAGTAGGGGTGATCCTAAAGGAAGAACATGTAAGAAATGTGGTAGAGGTGAAACGAGAGTCAGACAGGTTGATGTGTGTGAAGGTAGAAATAGAAGGAGTGATGATAAATGTTGTTAGTGGTTATGCCCCACAGGTGGGCTGTGAGTTGGAAGAAAAATAGAAGTTCTGGAAGGAGCTAGATTGGATGGTAGAGAGTATCCCCAGGAGAGAGAGAGTGGTGATTGGAGCAGACCTAAATGGTCATGTAGGGGAAGGGAACAGAGGAGATGAGGAAGTGATAGGCAGGTTTGGTGTTAGGGAGAGAAACGTAGAAGGACAGGCAGTGGTAGATTTTGCAAAGAGAATGGAAATGGCTGTGGTAAACACATATTTCCAAAAGAAAGAGGAACATAGGGTGACTTACAAGAGTGGAGGCAGGTCCACACAGATAGATTATATTCTATGTAGAAGATGTAATCTGAGGGAGATTAGAGACTGTAAGGTGGTGGCAGGTGAGAGTGTAGCCAAACAACATCGGATGGTAGTGTGTAAAATGACGATGGAGGTGACAAAAAGGAAGAGAGTGAAGACAGAGCAGAAGATCAAGTGGTGGAAACTAAGGAAAGAGACATGTTGTGAAGACTTCAGGAAGGAAGTAAGGGCAGTTCTGGGTAGTGTTGAGATATTCCCAGATGATTGGGAGACTACAGCTGCAGTGATGAGGGAGACAGGTAGGAAGGTGCTAGGTATGTCCTCTGGGCAGAGAAAGGAGGACAAAGAGACCTGGTGGTGGAATGAGGAGATCCAGGAGAGTGTGCAGAGAAAGAGATTAGCGAAGAAGAGATGGGACAGTGACAGAACAGAAGAGACCAGACTGGAGTACAATGAGAGGACAAGGGAGGTGAAGAGGGAAGTGGCCAAGGCCAAACAAAAGGCATATGAGGAGTTATATGAGAGTTTGGAAACAAAGGAAGGAGAAAAGGAGTTGTATAGATTAGCGAGTGTCAGCAAACTTTCTCTGTTAGATAGGACTGTAAAAATTGCTGTTAGTTCATACCCCAGTTTCCTAACACACAAAGAATTCAAATAAAGATCAAATAAAGAATCAAATACAAGATCCCAGAGACTAGTAGGAAGAAGGTAGATCAGGTTAGAAAGGATGAAGTTAGAAAAGCCCTGAAGAGGATGAAGAGTGGGAAGTCAGTTGGTCCTGATGACATACCAGTGGAAGTATGGAAGTGCTTAGGAGAAGTGGTGGTAAATTTCCTGACTATGTTGTTTAACAGAATTTTAAAGACTGACAAGATGCCTGATGAGTGGAGGAAAAAGTATTCTGGTACAATTTATAAGAAGGGTGATGCACAGAGTTGTAACAACTACAGAGGGATAAAGTTGATGAG
>NC_024328.1:11938119-11939887 GCF_000523025.1 Cynoglossus semilaevis
CCCCTTCTTGTTTGCTGTGGTGATGGACAGATTGACAGATGAGGTCAGACAGGAGTCCCCATGGACTATGATGTTTGCAGATGACATCGTGATCTGTAGTGAGAGTAGGCAGCCGCTAGAAGAGAACCTAGAGATGGTGGAGGTTTGAAGAGGAATGAAGGTCAGTCGTAGCAAGACAGAGTACATGTGTGTAAACGAAAGGAAGAACAGTGAAATAGTGAAGTTACAAGGAGCAGAGGTGGTGAAGGTGCAGGTACTTAGGATCAACTGTTCAAAGCAGAGGAGACTGTGGAAGAGAGGTGAAGAATAGAGTACAGGCAGGATGGAACAGCTGGAGAAAAGTGTCAGAGTGATCTGTGATAGAAGAGTGTCAGCTAAGGTGAGGGGAAAGGTTTACAGGATGGTGGTGAGACCAGCCATGATGTATGGATTAGAGACGGTAGCAATAGGCAGAAGACAAGAGGCGGAGCTGGAGGTGGCAGAGTTAAAGATGCTAAGATTCTCTTTAGGAGTGACAAGAATGGACAGGATCAGGAATGAGGTCATTAGAGGGACAACACAGACAGGAAGGTTTGGAGAAAAAGAGTAGAGGATGAGTAGATGAGTAGAAGATGCAGAGAACAGGGAGAGATGGAAATCAATGATTTGCTGTGGCAACCCCTGAAAAACAGGGACAAAGCCAAAAGAAAAAGAAGAAGAAGAAGATATGCTGGTTTCCCGGATGACTTCCGGCAGAGTGAACCCTGGCGCAACTTGCTGCTGCTGCTCGCCCGTAACTTAAAGTTTTTAGTTTAGGTTTTTTAGCAGCTTAATGATCCACAACTGTCACCATCCTGTGTCCATTTCGACCGAGTCCCCGCGGGGTTTGTCGCCATGGTGTTGGCTAGTGGGATGCCCTTCGAGTCCGTTCTTCTCTTTGCTGTCATTTCCTTCGCCAACCTGCAATGGGCCTGCTCCAATACTCCGCTGTTGAGCTTCTCCAGCTTTGTCCCTGCCCGTCTGCACCCTCACTGACTGCATCGCCTCTCCTCCTGGACGCTGCTTTCCTGCCCCGCCGGAGATATATACACCGTGGGTCTTGTCAGAACATCGACGAAGACACCTCGAAAACAATGAAGTCCATCTGGTCCACCTCTCGTCGCCCCCCACGAAACACTGGCCGGGTCGCTGACCACAGTGTGCTAGCCTACCTAGCCCTGTCGGCTAACACTCCTCCCAGATGCAACAACTCCGTCAACTTTGGCCTGCTCAACATCCGCTCACTCACGAGCAAAGGACATCTCATCAAGGATCTCCTCATCAACCGTAAGTTTGACTTTCTCTGTTTAACCGAGACATGGCAACAGCCCAACGACTTCTCTCAACTCAACGAATCCACTCCTACGGGGTTTGTTTAGATCTGTCAACCCCGCGAATCCATCGTGTGTCAACTGTATGGTCGTACTCCTGCCATCATTACAACTGTCTACTGCCCCCCTAAACCCAATAACCAGTTTTTAAACGACTTTGCTTAACTTTATTTGTCTACCCTCTCACCAAACAATATAGTACTGGGAGATTTCAACATCCACAGGGATAATATTAATAACTCTCTTACCAAAGACTTCTCATCCTGCATGGACAGCTTTGGATTCCAACAGTTTACTAATGTTCCCACTCATACTCATGGGCACATCTTGGACCTAATTTGCTGCTCTGGTGTCTCTCCTTCCAACCACACAGCTGATGAACTCCCAATAACTGACCATTTCCTCCTCTCATTTAATAT
>NC_024328.1:11941019-11942785 GCF_000523025.1 Cynoglossus semilaevis
CAGGTGTGCCCCAGGGCTCTGTCCTGGGTCCCCTTCTGTTCATCATCTATCTTCTCCCCCTTGGTAATATCTTCCGTAAACACTCCATAAACTTTCACTGCTACACCGATGACACACAGCTCTACCTAGCCAGCAAACCCGACTCCAACCTCCCGCCCCCTTCTCTTTTAGACTGCTTGACTGAAATAAAATCCTGGTTCACCTAAAATTTTCTTAAATTAAACAGTAACAAAACGGAGGTTCTCCTCATTGGTACTAAATCAACATGATCCAAATCCAACAGTTTCTCATTTGATATTGACAATTGCTCCATTTCCCCCTCCCCACAGGTTAAGAGTCTGGGTGTCATCCTCGACAGCACACTATCTTTTCAATCTCATATCAAGAACGTTACCCAATCCACCTATTTCCACTTACGCAATATCAACCGCCTCCGCCCCTCCTTCATTCGCCTATTATTAATATAAGTGTATTATTATTATTATTATTATTATTATTATTATTATTATTATTTATAATCTATATATATAATATATATATAATCTAATTTGGAAAGAAATGTTATCAGGATCTGTGATTGACATGGTTAACGTTTTAATTTGAGGAAATCTTACTTTTAAGAATATAATGTTGATAGGAGTACAGTGATGTGCTGAATGTTATCTCTAAAGAGAATATTTATCACTTTATATTTCTGTTCTTCTGTGCCTCTCTAAGTTTGAAAGTAAAGTGGCACATTGTTGGCTTTGCTAGAAATGCTCAGTGGCTTGTGAATCACAAGACAGACCCAAGCAGCCCAGCAAGGGAACAGACAGTTTGAAATGATGATTTGAAAAAGGCCTTAAAATTACACATATTGCACATAACAGACAAATAAGTTATGCTAGTTACAAAAGCCTATGTAATTATGTCAAAATTTAATCGCAATTACGATTTATAAATGTTTTTTCATAATAAGAAAATGACAGGAACACAACTGCTTCTCGTGGAACGATAGTAAAAGTCACGCATGCCGCTGGGCCATTTGAAGGAACTGACCCAAAGAAGACAGTAGCAGTTAAAGTTAGATTAGGATTAGCATCTTTAACTCTGCCACCTCCAGCTCTGCCTCCTGTCTTCTGCCTATTGCTACTGTCTCTAAACCATACATCATGGCTGGTCTCACCACCATCCTGTAAACATTTCCCTTCACCTTAGCTGACACTCTTCTATCACAGATCACTCCTGACACTTTTCTCCAGCTGTTCCATCCGCCTGTACTCTACTCTTCACCTCTCTTCCGCAGTCTCCGCTGCTCTGAACAGTAACTAACATACTTCTCTGCCACTCCTGACTTCCTCATACAAAACCACAATTCCTCCCTTGGCACTTTGTCATATGCCTTTTCTAAATCTACAAATACAGAATGTAGCTCCTTTTGACCTTCTCTGTACTTCTCCATCAGCATCCTCAAACTAAATATTGCATCTGTGGTACTCTTTCTTGGCATGAAACCATGCTGTTGTTCACAAATCTCCTCTTCCTGCTTCAACCTAGCTTCAACTACTCTTTCCCAAATCTTCATCATATGGCTCATCAACTTTATCCCTCTGTACGGACAATTTTACCCATTACTTCTTGCAAACAGATGGAGTTTAGAGGGGCTGGGACTATACGTAGTAAAGGTCTGGGTTCCATACAAACCATGCAATTTTGTCCGGATGCATTTGCTGCCTGTTCCGTCATTATCAGCCAATTATTGGTCATGCCTGAAATTCCTGTTGCTA
>NC_024328.1:11942811-11944515 GCF_000523025.1 Cynoglossus semilaevis
AATCTTCATTGTATGGCTCATCATCTTCATTCCTCTGTAGTTATTACGACTCTGTATATCACCCGTCTTATGAATTGGCACCAGAACACTTTTCCTCCACTCATCAGGCATCTTGTCAGTCTCTAAAATTCTGTTAAACAACCCAGTCAGGGAATCTACCACCACTTCCCCGAAGCACTTCCATACTTCCACCGGTATGTCATCGGGACCAACTGACATTCCACTCTTCATCCTTTTCTTACTTGATCCTTTCTAATCTTTCCTTCTTCCTAATAGTTTCTGGCTCCTCATTCCTACGTCCTCTTTCATTTTCCTCATTCAACAACTCCTCATAGTACTCCTCCTAAGCACATTTTGCTCACTTGTGATTACATTCCCATCTCTGTTCCTAATCAACCTCACCTGCTGCACATGCTTCCCAGCTTGATTTCTCCATATCGCCAATCTATACAACTCCTTTTCTACTTCCTTTGTGTCCAAACTCTCATACAACTCCTCAAATGCCTTTTGTTTGGCCTTGGCCACTACCCTCTTCACCTCCCTTGTCCTCTCTTTGCACTCCAGTCTGTTCTCTTCTGTTGTGTTACTGTCCCATCTCTTCTTCGCTAATCTCTTTCTCTGCACACTCTCCCAACACGCCCCAGAACCGATACTTCCTTCCTGAAGTCTTCACAACATGTCATTTCCTTAGTTTCCACCACTTGATCTTCTGCTCTGTCTTCACTCTCTTCCTTTTTGTCACCTCCATCGTCATTTTGCACACTACCATCCGATGTTGTTTGGCTACACTCTCGCCTGCCACCACCTTACAGTCTCTAATCTCCCTCAGATTACCTCTTCTACATAGAATATAATCTATCTGTGTGGATGTGCCTCCACTCTTGTACGTCACCCTGTGTTCCTCTTTCTTTTGGAAATGGGTGTTTACCAGACCCATTTCAATTATCTTCACGGAATCTACCACTGTCTGTCCTTACAAGTTCTCTGCTGTGGAAAATATAAAATGTATTGCATATAAACATGCTTTGGAAAATGTGCAAATATGTAATCTGCGTGGAAGCATAAGCATGCTGCTTGGATCCTGCAATATAAAATACACAGACACTCTGAAACAGGAATTAAGTTAAACTCAGGATGTGTAGTGAAACATCTGATGCGACAGGATAGGCCTTGAACTTGTGGCAGAAGCTCAGGAGGTGTACGTGACAATAACCAGGTCTTGAGTTGAAGCCAGTGTGAGTGTGGAAAACAAATAAGATCAATGAGATCATTTATCAAATATGATAACAAACAGGATGTCAATCTGACGTGCAACATCTGTATTTTGGGCAAGGGTCTGCTAATAAAAAGAGCCTGATCTTGTGAAGGGGCAGAATTCAGCAGTTAGTCTTCTGACTCTCCGTTGGATCCTCCCTGTGCACAGGCGAACTCGAGCAACGACTTTTGTCTTTTCTTTGTACTTTATGAAAGTTCTTAGTTAATACTGTTTGAGATCGATCAGCGAATCCGGGGTGGCAGAGGACCACGACAAGGGACATCTTCTCTTTCACGTTTAGAGATCAACAACTAAGATATACTAGACTACCGCAGGGATTCGCCCTTTCCCCAGGACTATTTAATCAAGTCCTGAAACAGGTGTTAAGCGATTGCCCACTTCCTGAGGACACCACTCTCGTACAGTACGTAGATGATCTGCTCATTGCA
>NC_024328.1:11948802-11951030 GCF_000523025.1 Cynoglossus semilaevis
TGGTACATGATGGGCGATGAAGCAGCTCCACATGTTTCTTTAGCTTTACATCCACGACATCAGGCTAAAGAATTAGGAGGCATGGTGAAAAGAGCATTGGCACAAACTGATTGGCAATTAACACAAATACCTCAAGTTCATTTCTTGGACTAACAGGTTACAGCCGTAATTATGTAGCAAACTACACAGGATTGACTCAGCCTTTGCGCGAACTGGTCAGACAACAGGGCATGCGAAATCTCACAGCCAAACTTGAATGGACACAAGATGCAGAAACTGCTTTTATCACATTAAAACAATCATTGGCTACTGCTGCAGAATTAGCAACACCAAACTACCATTTGCCTTTCTACCTGGATGTCTCTGGAACAGTATCATGCGTTAATGGCATTCTGTTCCAGAGAAAAGGGGGAGAGAGAGTAATACTGATGTACCTAAGCGTAATGCTAGATGGTATGGAAAAACGACACCCACAGTGCACACAACATGCAGCAGGGATAGCAAAGCTAATACAAAAAACTGCACACATTGTAATGGGACACCAACTAAACATCCTGACCACACATAGTGTGGTGGCTTACGTAAATTGAGAAACCTTCACACTTACAACATTGAGACAGAGAAGACTGAGCAAGATTCTAGAAGCACCAAACATCTCATTTACACATGAAGGCATCAACATGGCGGATCACATAGGGACAGGAGAACCACACGTGTGCAGACAGAGTGGTGAAAGAAGAGAAGGTGAGAACATATTTACAATATAACGCGATTGCAGGAGCGAGAGACTTATTTACTGATGGATGCTGTTTCAGACATGAGACAGATGGTCTCAGGGCAGCGTATGCAGTAGTGGAAGAAAAGGATGGACTATTGGTAACACAGAAAGCAGAGAGACTAGGGGGACAGCAATCAGCACAAAGAGCAGAAGTGGTGGCAGTAATTGAGGCCCTCAAGATAGGGAAAGGACAGGAAGTGAACATTTACACAGACTCAGCATATGCAGTAGGAGCAGTGCATGTTGAATTAGGGCAATGGAGGAGAGTTGGATTTCTGACGGCAGGTAACAAACCCATTAGACATGAGACTGAGATGAAAGAACTAGCAGAAGCATTACTACTACCAAAGAGAGTAGCAGTCATAAAATGTAAAGGACATGACACGACATGAAGTGCTTTGAGCGGATCATTAAGAGACACATCTGTGGGTCCCTCCCGAACAACCTGGACCCCCTACAGTTCGCATACAGAGCAAAAAGGTCCACAGACGACGCCATTGCTCTCGCAACCCACACCGCTCTCAGCCACCTGGAGAAGGGAAACACTTACGTGAGGATGCTCTTCATTGATTACAGCTCGGCTTTCAACACCGTAATCCCCTCCAAACTGGTTTCAAAGCTCACCGCCCTCGGCCTGGAGAAATCAATCTGCAGCTGGATTTGGGACTTCCTCTCCAACAGACCCCAGGCAGTGAGAATTGGAAATCACCTCTCCTCCACAGTGGTCCTCAGCACTGGCACTCCCCAGGGCTGTGTCCTCAGTCCACTCCTCTACTCTCTGTTCACCCACGACTGTTCCAACAAGCACAACTCCAACCTCATCCTGAAGTTTGCTGACGACACCACCATCATCGGCCTCATCACCAACAACGATGAGAGCGCCTACAGGGATGAGGTGACATCACTGACCAGCTGGTGCCAGGAGAACAACCTCTCTCTCAACGTCAGTAAGACCAAAGAGATGATTGTGGACTTCAGGCGCCAGCGGGTGGACCAGCATCTCCCCCTCCACATAAACAGCACTGTAGTGGAGCAGGTCAGCAGCTTTAGGTTCCTCGGTGTACACATCACTGAGGACCTGTCCTGGACACAACATGCGGACTCTGTGGTGAAGAAAGCCCGGCAGAGACTCTACTTCCTGAGAAGGCTGAGGAAGTTCAGTATGAACACCAACACCCTCACCAACTTCTACAGGTGCACCATCGAGAGCCTGTTGACTGGCAGCATCACAGTGTGGTACGGGAACTGCACCGCTCACAGTCGAAAAGCACTGCAGAGGGTAGTGCGAACGGCTGAGGACATCACGGGCAGCAGTCTCCCCAGCATCCAGGACATTTACCACAGCAGGTGCCTGCGTAAGGCACACAGCATCACCAAGGTCCACACTCACCCGGCATATGGACTTTTCCGTCTGCTGCCCTCTGGCAGACGATACAGAAGTCTGCCTGCA
>NC_024328.1:11951242-11961565 GCF_000523025.1 Cynoglossus semilaevis
CCATCTCTTCTTCTCTAATCTCTTTCTCTGCACACTCTCCTGGATCTCATCCTTCCACCACCAGGTCTCTTTGTCCTCCTTTCTCTGCCCAGAGGACATACCTAGCACCTTCCTACCTGTCTCCCTCATCACTGCAGCTGTAGTCTCCCAATCATCTGGGAATATCTCAACACTACCCAGAACTGCCCTTACTTCCTTCCTGAAGTCTTCACAACATGTCTCTTTCCTTAGTTTCCACCACTTGATCTTCTGCTCTGTCTTCACTCTCTTCCTTTTTGTCACCTCCATCGTCATTTTGCACACTACCATCCGATGTTGTTTGGCTACACTCTCATCTGCCACCACCTTACAGTCTCTAATCTCCCTGAGATTACATCTTCTGCATAGAATATAATCTATCTGTGTGGACCTGCCTCCACTCTTGTAAGTCACCCTATGTTCCTCTTTCTTTTGGAAATATGTGTTTACCACAGCCATTTCCATTCTCTTTGCAAAATCTACCACTGCCTGTCCTTCTATGTTTCTCTGCCTAACACCAAACCTGCCTATCACTTCCTCATCTCCTCTGTTCCCTTGCCCTACATGACCATTAAGTTCTGCTCCAATCACCAATCTCTCTCCCCTCAGAATACTCTCTATCATCCAATCCAGCTCCTTCCAGAACTTCTCATTTTCTTCCAACTCACAGCTCACCTGTGGGGCATAACCGCTAACAACATTTATCATCACTCCTTCTATTTCTACCTTCACACACATCAACCTGTCTGACTCTCGTTTCACCTCTACCACATTTCTTACATATTCTTCCTTTAGGATCATCTCCTCCAATGTTTCTAGCCTTGCTGCCCTTCCACCTGGTCTCCTGCACACACAAAATATCTACTCTTCTTCTCTCCATCACATCAGCTAGTTCTCTACTTTTCCCTGTCATTGTACCTACATTCAGAGTTCCAAACTTCAGACCAACACAATTCTTCCTGTTTTCTCTTTTTCTCCTAATCAAACGCCCTCCTCTTCTTCTCTGTCTTTGACCAACAGTAGCCCAATTTCCAGCCCTGTAGGTCAACGGCACTGTTGGCGGTCGTTGTTAACCCGGGCCTCGACCGACCCGGTATGGAAATTGGCTAAAAGTTTTACGCCGGATGCCCTTCCTGATGCAACCTTCACCATTTTTCCGGGCTTGGGACCGGCACTATAAAACACTGAGTTGTGTACCCTAGTCGCTGGTTTTGTACATGTAAGAACAATATTTAAACAGGAAATTACTCTGGATAGTTGAGGCAATTCCATGAAAACATACTAAAATACCCTTGATTTACAGGGACTGCCCTTAGATGTAGCTATTTTTTGTGTTTGTAATGTTTTTAGCTTGATTTTCCACTGTATAATGGTTGTCTTTTTAGAGAATTGGTATTTTAAAAAGAAAAAAAAGAAGATATATAATAAAAAACAGATTATTACTGTAAATTTGCAGACATTTATATTTAGTTTTATGAACTTAGTTCGTTTTTATATGTTACAACTTTGTTATTGTACATGGAAAAAAATAGTATTTTGACATGAAATTACTGTAGGTGGACTGGGCCGTTTCCTAAAATAAATGATGTATACCGCGAAATTACAGAGATTAATCTGAAAGTTTTTAGATATGATATGTATGCTGTTTTACAGTGTTATGGGCATTTATCAACTGTAGTTGAAATTAAAATTAATTAAAATACAGTATATGTATTTTAATTAATTTTGACTCAAAAATCTACTCTGTATTTTTACAGTTATTATATGTAGTTCTGTAATCCAGTTATTTACTGTAAATTTACGGTATCCATTTGGGGTCACTGCTGCAAGTGCTTTTACTGTTTTTTTACTTTTTTTATATATAGCCTGATTTAACAGGAGGGGAGCAGAAGGGAAGCAGTGAGAGACTTAACGTTTTGTCTATTACTTCATCACTTCAAAGGTGTAGGACCTAGTGATGTGTTCAATGACCCTCCGTCATATCAATTACAGCAAGTGTCACAGCTGCTGCTCTGTAATCCCCTGCGTGTGCGCGTCTCTGTGCGTGTGTCAGAGAGTAATAACATCACCATCACTAAATGAGTGAGTCCAAAATTGTGTGAGTGTACAGGTCTACCCTAATGAGTAAACAGTCAGAGTTTTAAAATAAATACATTTGAACTATATTGATCCCATACTTGAATGGAAATCAATGATTTGCTGTGGCAACCCCTGAACAAAGGGACAAAGCCAAAAAGAATAAGAAGAAGAACTATATTGATCCCATACTTGGGAAGTTCTTGTGTTAACAGCAGATTATGTTATTAGCTAACAGCAGATATGCTACCGGGCCGCGGTGGGACACCGTGAAAAAATGTACTTCAGTTTTACTCATTTACATCATTCAAAAAGAATCTAGTCATAACCCCTTTCACCTTTTTCATTAAAAGATAATCTGGCAATGTTTGAAAACAATACATCATTCAGATTGAGATACTGACAGAATACAGTGGATGTTTTATTTTACCAGTCTGCAGTAATGGCAAATACCGACCGACCGGTGCTTGGCACAAAAAAGGGTGGGGACCGCTGGTCTACCTTTTTAATTCCATTCAAATTCAAATCACACATTCCCTTAATCACTCTGGTTATATCGAGACATTTTATTCTGTTTTTGGTTCTTTTAAGACTTTTGTCACCTTCCTTTCACTTGCCAAGGGAGGAATTGTGGTTTTGTATGAGGAAGTCAGGAGTGACAGAGAAGTATGTTAGTTTGGTGCGGGACAGTGGTGAGGCGTGCTGTTGGAAGGACAGAAGACTTCAAGGTGGAGGTGGGACTACTGACAACTGTTCAGAGCAAAGGAGACTGCGGAAGAGAGGTGTAGAATAGAAATTCTTCAGTCTCTTCTTTTACATCCATAACACACACAGACAAAAAAGAGAAGAAAAATCCACCAACACCACTCATTAATTTATCTCTTTTATTTATATGTATTAAATATTGCAATAAGCTGACAATGGATAAAATCATTTGACACGATTGTGTACAAAAAACAGTGAGAGTGAGAGAAACAAAAGAGAATTCCTACATTAAGACACACCAACGGGACATTCTGGCTGATTCAAATGACCATCAGATTTTTTGTTGATCATCTTTAATGATCTGAAGACCTTTCAGATCACAGACTGACCACGTGACTTCTGTCCAATGACTATTCTAAATATGATCAAGAACAAACTTGCCACATTTCTCACAATTTTATTTAGTTGAGATTAGCAAAAGTGTTCAGTATAAAATCATGTATTTCAAACATGTAGTCTAACAAAGTGATTGTAAGGAAGGCTGGGTTTTAATCTCAGTTAACCTGGTCTCTGCAGATTAAATGTAGGAAACACACAAGTTACTATTTATTCAGAGTTTAATTTAAGTTAGGTGAGTACTTTAATTAATTTAATAAAACAAAAAATATTCTCTCTGTAATGCCAACACAATCAACACCTACTATCACTTTGGTGTTAAAATCACCTTGTAATCACTTATGTACAACTGTTCACAAAACAAATATACAGAAATAATAATAAAAAGGAATACAATTATAATTACAGCCAGCATATTCAAATGAAGAGCAGACTACCAGCAGCAGGTTCAAATTATCACCAATACAATTATTACCATGATGATGTTCATTTGTCTTTGCTAAGATGCATTTGTCCAAAATATTAAGTTACAATAAATTACAGCTGAACGAATCGAATGCAGCAATAAATTAGCAACATGCTGCAGCTTTAAATAAGGTTAACAGGTTGCTAAGTTGTGTTTATGATTGTCTCCAAACAAAGGAATTCAACAACATATTTCTGTGTCTTCAGTGGCAAATCCTGATTTTACATTAGATGTGATTCCCAAGCTTTTACTTCGTTGATTTTTGACCTGGCCTCCAGGCTGCTGCTGTGTAAACACAGCTGAGGCAATGACAGCTGTTTCACACCAAAGGAAAAAGTATTGAAGGTACAAAGAGGGTCACAGGGGACGGTGTGACCCTCTTTGTACCTTCAATACTTCACTTGATGATTTGAGTGTTAGATTTAAATTGCATGTCTTTAGTAATGATGAGCAAATGATAGAAACCATTTATTTATCGATTACCATTGAATACGTCTGAAGGGGAACATTAAGTTTGTATCACAGCAGTGGTTCTCAGCCCACATCCAGTACCTTTGAGCCACTTTACTTCAGGTCCTCTATTTCATTTGCATTCACAAGGTATAAAACTATTCCCAAGTTAGAAAAACTGGAATAAAAAATTGGCAGCATTACAGGCCCCAGAGCTTCAGGTCTCAGATCTGCTCCCACAGAGTCTGGAAGAGACACTACAGGAAGATTCAGGTTGTTGATAAGTAGGCTGAGAATAATGTAGGGCATGTAGGACGGAGGTTTGAAGGGGAGAAAATAGACTTAAAGAGAGAGAGTAAAGATAATACAGTGGGAACTGCATGAGGAGGAACAGTAAACTAAAAATGTCAGTAAATACACATCCAATAAATCAGGTTAAAGATTAAAAAAATGAAGCTGAACAGATGGAGTGATGTAGCTTTCATCAGTGGGAAGTGAGTCGTCCTCCTTCAGGCTTTTTTTCACCTCTATCACTTCCGTGCCTCGCAAGGTGTGCATTACAACACGCCCACTTGCTCAAACACTCAAACAGCAGGGTTGACCCCCCCAATTCTTCCATCTCCCTCCGGCTGACATTATAAGATTCAGCTTAAAGCCTGTGGGGAAGCTAAAGGATTGTTGGGTGGTATTGTCAGCTCACTAGAGCAAACTCACTCATCAGCTACTGTATTAGAAACACTTACACTTCTCAGCGCCGTCAGACAATTACTGTAGGTGACAGCTACTCACTGACAGAGCTGTAGGCACATGTGCTATGGTCAGACTACATGTCTGATGCATGGTTATTTTTTTTATCAAAACTAATGTGGCAATATCAAGAAATATCAACATCATCATCAAGGTCTGATTCATCTTAATGAGTGTCCTTATTTTCAAACTTGGAATAAAATACGGTTCTCTAAGTCTCTGTAGTCTGACCTTGGCATACGGCAGTGGTTCTTAATCACGCCCCCTGTCATGCGCCCCTTTGGGCACAGAAATGTTTTCACACCCCCAGACCCACACCCCTCCACCCCACAACCATGCGATTTTAAATACTCTTGAGAACCTGATTACATGTATATTTTTATCTGTACAAACCACTTTATGAGTTGCTGCCACCTAGTGACTGGAGGCTTGTTATTGTTCAAGCAATACAGCAGTGGTACACTCATGTCCAGCGTGCCATATTCCTTTGGAAGCCCCTCACTGCACCCCCCAGGTGGGCCTGCCCCACTATCTGAAAAGTACTGGCATAAGAACAGTTTAAAAGGCTTCAGTTAATGGTGACATAATCAATGGCACAGCGACTAAATGAGCACTGAGTGACACTGTGTCATGACAGTATGAGTTTGGATCCAGAGGCTCCAGTGTCAGTGTCCAAGTACATAACATAACACAGTGGGATTTGTGAACCAGGAGAAAGGCCAGGACTAATTAGCACTGAGACAAACTCCTTAAACTCCTTGCACCTATGCTGGGCAGAAAAGCATTCCGTAACACAACACTTGACTCCTTGAGGTGGACAGGTTACAGCAGCACTCTGAGTTCGATTCCTGTCAGCCCAGAACAGAAATCCAACACTGCATTGGGCACAGGTTCAACAGCAGCCGACAGCTGATGACCAGAATAATGTAGCAGCGCTAATAAATCTCAATTCCTGATGAGGCACGCAGATGGTAGGGTCAGCACTTGGCATCAACAACATGAATCAATAATCCCAGCCTGCCCGGTGTCAACATTCACGGATGCTTGTGGTGGTGTAATGACGTGGGGAATGTTTTCTTGGCACGTTCTGGATCCTTTAATACTAATCATTTATGCTTTCAAATACCACAGCCTACGTGTGAGTGTGTCGTTACTGGACATATGCAACTCCCAAAAGCTACACAATGACGAAGCATGTCAAAAGACATCCACCTGCTTGATGAGAGTGAATTACCAAAAAGACAGGATAGAAGTGGAGCTGAGGATTGTTTCCAGCATCTCTTCTACTATAGAACCCAGACCAAAGAGAAGTTTCTGTCAGAATCAGCCTGCTGTTCAGTTTTTAAATATTTAACTGCAGTAGAATGAGTAGAATTTTCTGGATTGTGTTTTACACACCTTTTGTTTTCACAGATACAAAAGGTGGATTTTTCTCACTGTTGGTTGCCACGGTATAAATAACGCTCAACAAAGCAGGTCACAGCCGTAATAACCTATGTAAACAGTCCTAAAACAAAGGTGTCCAACTGTCAAGAAAAAGGCTAGCTTTAGTTTTTTTTTATGTATATATACCAAACTTTGTCTCATTAGGTCAGTTGTAAAAGACAACTAACACAGGTGAGACCTGGCTGGTGCTTTATCCGGGTGGGGAGGGGGGTGGGGGGGTTCTCTCCTTATTTGATCAAGTAAACAACAATCAGCTATTTTTCTTCACTCAATGGCGTTTACGCTGATTCCTATAATAAAATAAAAAAGGCAGCTGTTAGGCTTCAACTGAAGTATTTATTTTTCCCTCTTTGTATTTCTAAAAATGGTTATTGACATTCAGCAAAGCACCAGAGTGAATACCTGTTCAATACCCAGCCCTACAGAAGATCTGAAGAGCTTCAATCTAAAACCTGATAAAACTCCTACACACAGACGCACACACACACACACCAATTGTGCCAATTCCAGAATTGTTCAGTTAAATGTCATCGTCCTCTGTTCCTGTTTGCTAAGCGTGCAGGGTGATGGTATCTTGGTTTAGAATAAAACTCTTGTACTATACTAATCTAACATTGCAGGCACAGATTATTGAGTGTAAATAATGGAGATTATACTGCATATAAAATAGCTGTCCAGTGTTGTGCTCAGGGAGTGAGTAATCTCTTTGTTTTGGGGGAAGGATGGAGAGGTGTTTTCTTTATATCTGAGCAGACTTTCTTTTTTTGAGGAGTATAATCTAACGTTATTGAAAGACGCTGATTCCGCCATTTGTGCAGCACAACTGGACCTTCTGTATTTTTGTTAAAGTTTAAAAAGCATGCATGAATAATATTTTAAACGTGAAAAACCTGTTGTCTGTTCTTCTTGCTTGAGGTTGACGCGAGACAATGTGACTGTGTCTGGAGTTTTGGCAACACGTGTGTATCTGTGTCTTTGTGCCAAAGTTTTCATTAATAAAAATGACATTAGATGAAAATAATGATTATAAAAAAAGCAAACGCATACATTCCAACATACACACACATACCCATGACTTTGTAAAGGTTTAAATTCCTGTCCTTTGATAAGATGGAGACGCAGAAACATTTGGGTCTTTACTGAAGACGTCGCTGTCTGAAACAGACAGCATGTGTGTGTTAGAGGGGGTGTATGTGTGTGTGTGTTTGGATAAGAGGTTGTGAGTCAGTGTGCACTTTTGTGTCTGTGGGCGTAAACACATCTAAATTGTCAGCATGACACAATGTGGGAGTTCTGATAGACAGGCGAATGCCTTTTACATGCTCACAGACACAATGTGTGTGTGTGTCTGTGTGTGTGTGTGTGTATGTATGTGTGTCACTGAACAAATGGTTGGTTTTCATTGTGAGGTGAAACAAGTGGGACGTTAAGCACATGTGGTTTATGGTTAAGGGAGAGTGAGAGACTAAGCAGCGTGCACAGAGGGAGCAGCAGCACTTTCTTCTTTTCTTAAATCAAGTCATACATTTTGTCTCTGGCGTCATCGATATGGCTGTAAGTGGCCTCAACTGTCTCTCTGCGTCAGAGCCTGCAGTTCGGCAGTGTGCAGAGAATGTTGCAGGAAGACATTTTTACGACTGTAGCTATGCAGAGACAGAGGACCACGAGGGGGCTGTCCCAAACGACTTGCAAATGCTGCAGATGTGGAGGAGAAGAAGGAGGAAGATGAGGATGCTGAGGAGGACGTAGGGGGTGGAGGAGAGGCCTGGTTGGACAATGAGATGCTTAAAGAAGGACTGCCCCTGCTGGCCAGACTGTGGACGCTCGACGACGCACTCGCACCAATTGTACGAGGGATATGGTTGCGGTGATGGTGCTCTCCACCTGCTCTCCTTGTTCCACCTAATAAACTCCATCCACCTCTGCCTGATGTCAAGGACTCACAGGAAGAGGACACCCCCTCTTCCTGCTGTAGGGATGGAATAGCAGCAGAGTTAGCAGCTGAGTTGGAGCATTGATTTGGACTTAGGACTGAGGAACAGGACACTTGAGTGGAGGCTGTAGTGTTGGGTGTAGACATGGCTGAAGCAGCAGAATTAGCAAAGGAGTTTGGAGCCAGAGGTGTAGGTGGGTTTTGGGGTGAGGTCTGTGCCAGGACGCCCAGGCAGTGGCCCTCTTCCCTGGCAGTATTTCTATCAGAGGAAGTGGGCTGACCTTGCAGAGATAAATAGTGAATGGAGTGACGCTGGTTACAGGGGTCCCCTGTGACTGATAATCCCACAGCCCGCGTTGCTCGTCGGGCCCTTAGAGGTAAACTGCTGCTGCTGCCTAGACCTGACCACCTGCCTGGATGACTGGTCTGTGACAGAAGATAGAGGGAAAAAGACAGATTTAGACAGTTGTTTGAGAGGCTTTTTATCTTTCTCAACTTTCATCCACAGAAGGCAAAGTCAATTTAAACTCCATTTAAACAGGGGTGTCAAACTCATTTGGTCCAGGGCCCACATACCGCCTAATTAGATATCAAGTGGGCCAGACCATTACAAACATAACATTTTTATGTAAGTTTTCATGCAAAGATTTCATTTTACAAAACATCATGAACATGAAGTGGACTTTCAAAGATGCTTGTTTCAAAAACGGATTGAACCCCTTTGTAGCCCAGTTTTTGGCCCATGGGCCATATGTTTGGCTTTGCTGATGTAGACTCTCAATCATCCAGGGGCGTTTCATGAGAAGTAGTCGAATAAAAGGCAACTTGCAACTCTTTGTAGTTTTTCTATTCCAGAATGATGATTTTTTTTTTTTTTTTGCTTAAGCTCAAATTCAACTGTAGCCCATGTATTTGTGAAACTTCAGCTTCAGTTCAGATGCCTGGCTGGCATCCAACCAAGCTTTGAAAGCAACTCTAGGTGTTTCCTACAAGCCACCTAACGATAATGTTCCAGTATCAACTTACAGTGGTATGAAAAAGTTTGGCCACACCGATCATCTCTCTCTCCAATATCATTGAAAATCTGGCTGAACTGAAGATATTTTGTAAAGAAGAATGGTCAAAAATACCTTCAACCAGAATCCAGACCCTCATTGGAAGCTATAGGAAGCATTTCGAGGCTGTTATTTCTGCAAAAGGAGGATCTATTAAATATTGATGTAATATTTTTGTTAGGGTGCCCAAATTTATGCACCTGCCTATTTTTGTTTAAGTAATTATTGCATACTTTCTGTAAATCCTATAAACTTCATTTCACTTCTTAAATATCACTGTGTTTGTTTGCTATGTTATATATTTAATTGAAATTGCTGTTCCAAACAAACAATGATACATAAAGGAAAATCTTGAAAATGATCAGGGGTGCCCAAACTTTTCCATACCACTGTAAATACATCATGTCTTAGTTATACTTTAGCAAAAATATTTTTGACATTTTTGACATTTGGACAAATCACAAATATAAAAAAGGTGTGAAACACCATCATCTTCCTGCTACTATTTGTTGTTATGGACCTACAGCTACATAGAGAATTTTATTTCTGCCATACTTACAAATGTTAATGAATCATGATTAAATCTTAAGTAAGACCAATAAAAGATTTGCATTCAAACTCTGACATCACAAAAAAAATCCTTATTTGATAAAATCAAAAGCCTTTCAATTAGCCTGGTAAAAAGAGAAAACAATCAAAGTATATAAGAAGCAAATAGCAGCTTCTGTTTTCACGAAAAAAAATGTATGCGTCAAGAAGGACAGAGAGAAAGAGAGAGAGAGAGGAAGCATCAATCTTGTTGTGTGTCTTCAGTATAGATGCTTAATTGGGTGATATTTGGAGAATGATCTAAACTCCCCTCTCCTTGAATCGCAACCTTAACGTGGTGGAGGGGTTTGAGTATCCGAATGAACCTAGGAGCTATGTTGTCGGGGGCTTAACGCCCCTGGTAGGGTCTCCCAAGGCAAACAGGTCCTAGGCGACGGATCAGACAAATAGCGGTTCAACCCCCCCTTTGTGATGAAGAAAAA
>NC_024328.1:11964552-11969638 GCF_000523025.1 Cynoglossus semilaevis
TTTACATCGCATGCCCCCCGGACGCCTCCCTCGGGAGGTGCTCGGGTGCCGTCCCTCTGGGAAGAGACCTAGGGGAAGACCTAGGACACGCTGGAGCGACTACGTCGCTCGGCTGGCCTGGGAACGCCTTGGGGTCCCCCCAGAAGAGCTAGAGGAAGTTTCGAGGGAGAGGGAAGTCTGGGTGTCCCTGCTCAGACTGTTGCCCCCGCGACCCGGCCTCGGATAAGCGGTTGAAGATGGATGGATGGATGGATCTAAACTCCTGCAGCTTGTTCTAATTGATTCAAAACCAACTGCAACTATGCTCTCTAAAGAAGACCCACACACACAGCCATATACAAGGGCAGTTCAAAAAGTTGCAGACAAACAAAACAGTCTTGATGAAAACAGCAAAGGATTCTCTCTCTGCACGTCTAAGCCATGTTTGCCTCGGATTTCATTCAAACCAAGTTTGCCTCGTCTAACGTCTTAAATCTAGTTCCTTTCAAACGTTCTTTCAGTTTGGAAATAAACACAGACGGAGCTGGATCAGAACATATTGCATAGCTTCAAATGTTTCAACAGAAATCCCAAAAATTAGATCTCTGTGCTAATTTTATTTGGAAAATGAAAATTTTTTTTACACATTGAAGGACTGATTATTAGAGATTAAAAAGCAAAGCTGTTTGACATGGCTCAGCAAAACATCTCCAAATGAACACACACACACATCTGATTGAGATGTAAAAATTCTCCAACAAAAAGCAAAGGATTAACATTTCTGTCCTGTACTATGTTTCTGTCACCATTTCCTCTCTCTCTCTCTCTTTCTCTCTCTCTCTCTCTATCACACACACACATTCATGCATATGTCCTGAATGTTTAAAAAATGTCACTTAGAAAGCAATAAAGCAAAATAATCTGACACACTCCCTCTGCCTGTCTGTCTCTCTGATCTGTTTCTCTAACACACAGGCACTGTAGTGAAGATGGCACATAAAATTAGATGGCAGAAACAGGAGCCACCTGCTCTCTTTCACACTCCACTGCACCTCCTTATGCAACATATCTCTTCACCGTCCCCCTGTGCTGCATCTCCTCCTGTTCCCTTGTTGTTTTTTTGTTTTTTTGTTGTTGCACAGGGACCAAGTGCATATTGCTCACTTAAGAAACGCAATCTTATGCGACACTAAAACTCACGGGAGAATAAGCCGGGCTGACATTTGCTGACACGATTGCTGTGTGTTGCATGCATATGAATGAGCAAATGAGGGGCTGCATAAATGCACCTGCAAATAGTCTGGTGCATGCAACATGTGTTAGTATGTTTGTTTGGGCATACCTGCACGCGGCTTCTCGTACGCCCACATGTTTCATGTACATGGATGTGCCCATGATTTAACGTGTTTGAGTATGGGGATCATAGTATGGGAATAATAAACATGATTTAATTACTGTGCTGGGGCTGTAGATGGGAGTTACGTTTTGACAGACAGAGGTGTGATGAGCGAGGACAGAGTCGACTAAATGGGTTTCGGTGGAAATGTACAAAGTCTCTTTTCATGACCTGACGTTACCAACTTGAAATCAAGTTAATGAGGGGGAGAGGAACAATCACATAACAATAAAACAGCAGGTGGTGGTGTGTATCACAAATAATGCCTGCTGGACAGATCGACAGTCCACAATAAGTGCTCTGAGGTACAACGAAATACATAAATTAGGCTAAGTGTGATTTGCACTGCAAATACTTCCCCTAATAAAACTCAATATCAGCTATATTTTAGCAGTCTCTGAATTTAATTTAATCCTAATCTAATAGTAAACTATTACATCAACTTTCTACATTGCATAAATGAAAATAGCCTCGCAGTCACACCAAGTAGCTTTGCAGAAACCAAGTATACAGAAATCAATTACAGTTACAAGTGTAACAGCTCCGTATAGTTGCTGAGGTGACAGTAACCGCCGTTGTTGGGACCCATAACTTGGAATTTCTTGCTGTATTTTCGTACTTAAATATTCTAGCTGCTGAAATGAAATATTCTTCCTCTGTCAGTTTTGCATGTACAGTGTGTGTCTCTGTCAGTCATCAATCCGATGATGTAACACGGCCGATGGGTGTTGTACCATTTTGTGACACTTTTTGTTTTGCCGATGGTGTAACTATCTGTGGTGTGCACACGTAACCCTCTGTGTTTTATTAAGGTAAAAATTTGAAAAGTTAAACTTGAAATCAAAAGTAAAATGTATAATACAGAAGATTTAATTCATGTTTTAACTATAGAAGTAGCAGATAAAAATAGAACTTGTCCAATATGAAACTCATTAACAGGCTGAATTGCTTCCAGAACAGGAAATGTTCAGCAGTAAATAATTTTTACATTTCCAGCACTGAATAAATGAAGAGAAATGAATATGCAGTGGTTAGAATCCCTGTTGGTACACTGTTATGTGAAACTATTTTGTTATTATCTCATCTTAATGTATGTGTGTTACTGTGAGGTATAGTTTCTAGTTAAAGTTTCCTATTCTTGATTTAAAAATATTTTAATGATCCAAACAGGAGTTTGCTGTTACTGGTCTAGAATGCACTATTATCTAGTGAAGGTGAAATAATTGCAGATGTAAGTCTTTATACCCTTTCATTACCTTGATCTAGTCCATAATAATGAGTTGATTGCCCTGGTGGAGGTAGCAGCTTAAGGTAAATGGGATGATATCATCAGCATATAAAGACACCCACAGACCCAGATATGCAAAATATGAGCTCAGTGCAATAAACAGGGATTCAGTTTATGTATGTATACAGAGAGACAAATTCTATGCCAAAATTGCTGCATATGATTTGTTTCATTTACCAGCCTTTTATTTTAAATCCCTCACATTAGCACTCCTTTGACATTCAAGTTTACAGTCACTTCTGCACTATTTGAAAATACATCAATGTAGTAAACATCATACAGGCAGTTTTGGATGCCAGAAGGCAAGTGTTCATTGAGTGAAAACAGGAGTAAAATGTTGACATGACATTAATCTCTACACCAAGTTAATCTCATGATTCATTTCTCTTCTTCTTTTTCTTTCGGCTTTGTCCTTTTTTTCAGGGGTTGCCACAGCGAATCATTGATTTCCATCTCTCCCTGTTCTCTTCTACTCTGACTCCAACTATCTGCATGTCCTCCCTCACTGCATCCATATATCTGCTCTTTGTCTCCTACCTAGTCGCTCCATCTCTAACATTCTTCTACCAATGTATCCACTGTCCCTTCTCTGCACATGTCCAAACCATCTCAATCTGGCTTCTCTAGCTTTGTCTCCAAACCTTCCTGTCTATGTTGTCCCTCATTCCTATCCAACCTTGTCACTCCTAAAGAGAATCTTAGCATCTTTAACTCTGCCACCTCTAGCTCCACCTCCTGTCTTCTGCCTATTGCTACTGTCTCTAAACCATACATCATGGCAGGTCTCACCACCGTCCTGTAAACATTTCCCTTCACCTTAGCTGACACTCTTCTGTCACAGATCACTCCTGACACTTTTCTCCAGCTGTTCCATTCTGCCTGCACTCTATTCTTCACCTCTCTTCCACAGTCTCCTCTGCTCTGAACAGTTGATCCTAAGTATCTAAACTCCTGCACCTTCACCACCTCGGCTCCTTGTAGCCTCACTATTTCAATGTTCTCCCTTTCGTTTACACGCATGTACTGTCTTGCTACGACTGACCTTCATTCCTCTTCTTTCTAGTGCAAATCTCCACCTCTCCAGGTTCTCTTCTAGCTGCTGCCTAATCTCACTACTGATCACAATGTCATCTGCAAACAACATAAAAACAACATGAAACTCCCGCCATGTTGAATATGGAACAACCTAATTAAGGCTAAATTGTCTTACAAAAAAATCTGTTGGGTTGTCTTCACATTAGATACTCTCTTAACATTAGATAAAAGAAAAACAAGACAAATAAGACAAAAACAAAAACAAGACAGGGACAGCTGTCTTTCTTTAGGAAGAAATTGCAGTAGAGACTTATGCTTTACATCAAAAAGGAATGTATGAAACTAACATGGGAGGAAAAAGAAATGTGATGATTAAGAAAATATTAAAAGTGCAGTCGATTAAACCTCCTACATTAACAAAACAAACACATCTGCTCTGCATGCTAATAGTTAAAAAAACAAAATAAAAAAAAAAAAAACAAGAATGCTATGGTGTTGTATTGTCTGTGGCAAAAATTCAATGCCAGCAGACAAATGGGACACTGTGATGTCTACAAAGCAGCACATTTTGAGTTCTTGAAACTGATAAAAGAGGAGTGATGAAGAAAAATGACAACAACAAAGAAACAAACAGGAGGCCACTGACAAAGGAAAAAAGAAAACAAGACTGATTTATAAACTCAGGTGTCCTTTCTCAAGTACACATTCTGCAGCAGGCGTGCTGCCTTATCCACACTGACACAGCGACTAATGCCTCTTTTACACACCTGGTTCTATAAATATACGCACACACACCTTGGTAAGTCAGAATGATTTAAGGGGTCTCTTTCCAGTTTTTAGTGGACAGTGAAGGGAAACAAAACACGTTTGCATAAAAGGTTTGTTATAAATCCTAAAATATCTCCCTCCAGCATTTTCGGTTTAGCCCTAGTCTTTATGTAGTGGAAATAAGTATTTTGACATTAGTTCCAATGGTAATTAACACAAGGAATCAGCCAAAAAATAGTAACAAGAACCTTCATTTGCAACTACCACCAGTCACTGAGCATTGTTCTGGGCTTGTTCCCTTAGGTTGTGTTTTTCTAATAAAGGTCATCGTAGTCAAAACGTTCCGGTTCAAAAAGACACTTTGTTGAAATTTTAAAACTGGAGTTCATATTTATTGTGAAATCTAACAGAGCATTTTGATTAGCCTGCAAAGTGTACAATTAATTTTAACAACTTCAACACACCCCTCCTTGAACTGCAACCTTAACGTGGTGGAGGGGTTTGAGTATCCGAATGAACCTAGGAGCTATGTTGTCCGGGGCTTAATGCCCCGGTAGGGTCTCCCAAGGCAAACAGGTGCTAGGCGACGGATCAGACAAATAGCGGTTCAACCTCTCCCT
>NC_024328.1:11970606-11978775 GCF_000523025.1 Cynoglossus semilaevis
CGAAAGAACGAGATCCCGGATACAAGCGGCTGAAATGAGCTTTCTCCGCAGGGTGGCAGAGCGCTCCCTTAGAGATAGGGTGAGGAGCTCTGTCACACGAGAGGAGTCAGCTGAGGTGGCTTGGGCATTTACATCGCATGCCCCCCTGACGCCTCCCTTGGGAGGTGCTCGGGTGCCGTCCCTCTGGGAGGAAACCTAGGGGAAGACCTAGGACACGCTGGAGCTCAGAGTGTTGCCCCCGCGACCCGGCCCCGGATAACCGGTTGATGATGGATGGATGGATGGATGGAACTTCAACACAACAACATATTGTTGCTGTACCTGGATTAAGAACAAACATTTAGGCTATAGCCATATCAACTTCTCTTTATTTTTTTGCACATAAAAAATGATAAAAAAGCATAGATAACAAAGCTATTTCTCAACATATCCAGAGGGAAGGGATATGGAATTCAGGTCACATTCTGCTTCTTTTAACAATTTGAGATTTTCTGTTAAAATTAAATTAGTTCTTTTTAATAATAATTAATATTATTACTTTGTTTTAAATAATTCTTAACTTTTGATGGATCACAAACATGATCAAATTTAAGTTAGACATTTGAGAAAGATTACTAAAAAAAAAAAAAAAACTTGTTGACTCCAGAAACATTTCTAGTTGATAAATCCCCTTTCTAACTTATTGCACCTGTCAAGGACTTTTTATTTGACTTATATTGCTTTTTCTTATAATTGTAGACAAAAATATCTTTCATTTTTATTTGCATATTCATAACATACATCCAGGAACAAATATAAATGCACAATACATCACAAGTGCTTTACATTCAATTATTAGTTTGAAAATGCAAGGCTGTAAATTGTATATATTATATTATGTTATCAACAAAGCTAAGCCTCAAGAAACTCAAGCTCCAATAAATACGTGTCTATAAAATAATTTGCTCCTGCCTGGAAAGCATCATTGATGGTTCTCTGAATAATAAAGTCAAGAGTTTTAACGATACTGTGAGTTTTGGTTGTATTGTGTTTTATTTGATTTAAAAAAAAAAAAAAAGGCCATGAGAAAAACATTAATTTGACTTTAACAGGATTTCGGAAAATAATACAAATATTTCTTCTTCATTATTTTTAATTTAATGACAGAATCATCTTCAACTCTAAAGGGAATTTGAATACACAGTGAGCTGTGTCCAAACACAGAAAAGTGCAGAAAGCATGAGTATTAACAATCCAACTGTTCATCTTGGAGACTCTAAAACGTGTTTTAGAGTTGTTTTGATCATTCATCCTTACCTTCCCTTCTCTCCTGTGCCTGTCACTCACTTTTTTTTTAGTTGTGTAACTTTCGTGCTTAAGAATGCCAGCAGGAAGCAGGGCTGGATAGACTCTGACAGCAGGAGGATTGATGGTAAACTGCTGCAGTCTGGAGACCACACAGAGGGGACGGAGGCAGACGGAGAGAGATTTGGAGGTGTGGTGTTGGAAACAGATAGGGTGGGGTTTGGTGATGATGAAAAAGAATGGAAGAGAGAGTAGGAAAAAAAGGAACCACAGCTGAGCTCACACTGCCGAAGCTGTCAATCCAGCCCACACCGCAGCAAACTGTCAACCAGCCGGTTTGATGTCACATCCTAGACCTTCATGCTGACGGCACGTGCTGTGAGGCAGGACGCTAATGTAACACACGGCACAGCTAATCGGCTCACAGTGCCACCAATCTTCAAACCTGTCACTGAACTGTTAAAGAATCACACACATTAGGCTGACGGTACACTGAATATCAGCAGCCAAACACAGAAACCAGCTACAGTCCCCAAGTGTTGAACAAAGAAGTGCATGTTCAGTATGTGTGTCAGTACTTTATCACAACAACAAAACAAAACCTTTACCAAACCATTCAAAATGACAGTCTGCGTAAAAGGTGCCAACTCTTTTTTCATTGGTTATCCGGGATCAGAAGTCATATTAAAAAAAAAAAAAAGTATGCTTTTCTGAGCATTGTTTCTTAAAATCCCATGCCAACAGGAGCTATAGCAGCTCCTAAATTTTGGTTGACTGTATAACTTTAAATGATAATGATATGTTGCTGAAGCACAACTAACCTAAGGTGGATGGATGGATGAATGGATGTGACCAGTGATATTAAAATTCTGATGGCAAAACTCTCAAAACCTGCGGCCATGACGCCTGAAGATGGGCATGTGTGCTGAGAGCCTGCATTAAACATCAATCTGAATGCGGTGGGTATTCAGAGGTTCCTACAGTATATATGTGTGCATGCGTGTGCAATCATGGTGAAATCCATCAACCATCAGCCTGTGCCACTCTGATGGCTGAACACCATCCAAAGCCACCAGCAAAGTGGGTTTTGAATGAAAGAGTAAAATGACTGGGAGTAAAAATGGCAAAAAAAGGTGAAATGTCTGGAAGGAAACACAAGTGGAATTAAGGAGTAGAAGGAGAAAAAAAGGCAGATGAAGCCTTGAGTGAAAATATCAAACCAAAAAAAAAAAAAAAAACAAGACGAGTGGGTAACACACAGGTAGAACAACAAAGGAAAAAAGGAAACTAGAGGAGAAGAACAAGAAGGTAGGAACAAGGATGGGGGAAAAAAACAGACAGCAAAGGTGACAACACAGACCTCCCTGTTACAGCTGACAAAAGAGCGAGATGATTAGAAATCCAGAGAGAAGCAGAGCTAAAAGGCAGAGGAGAAATAGACATTTCACTGTAATAAAATACTTGATGAAGAGACACAGCCGTGAAACCTACTGAAGACAGCCCATAATGTCACTCACTGGAGCTCTGCAATACTGATAGAAACATCCAATTAGTTAGAGTTAAAATCCATTAAACTAACATTAAATTGCAAATAAGTTCTCTGATTAACTTTGATACCGAATAGTCAGACCAAATTTAGATGGTTTAAACCAGGGGTTTTCTAACTTCCCCATGCAATAGCATTAGCTTCTGGGGCACACCCCTTTTACAGTATTAACCCACAGACAATGCTACAAAATATGTGAAAGGCTTTGAGAATTTATTTTCTTTTATTCAATATTCAGTAATTACTACTTTTGTTCAACATTCGATAGTTATTGAGAGACATGTTTCATCATTATCTGTCAAATCTGTCTATTTTGCACTAACTAGCTACATGCTAACTAACTACAACCACGTTGTATATTGTATATACAACGTGGTCAGGCCAATGCTGTTACACAAGGTGCTTTCAGGTACCTTTGGAAACTTGAGAATCAGATGATTTACGGTAGTTGTGTTATAAAAATAAAATAAATTAGATTTTTTTCTTTCTTTCTTTACTCTGATTATCTGAGCTACTCCCAGTGGCCCCACTTTCAAAACCACTTGTTTAAACAACAACTGAGTAGAAGTAGTTCAACATCACACTGCAGTTAAGCTTACACTACGACTTGAAGCTATAGGCACTGAATCCCAATAATAAAAAGCCAAAAAAAACCCCAAAAAACCAACAACTTTGAAACAGGAAGAAACCTCCTAGAAAACCAAGTTCATGATGCTGCCTCTTCCAGAAATATATCCATCTACCTACTGCAGACAATTAAGGAAGGAAAGGAAGGAAAGTGAACTTCTTGTCATTGGGACACAGCACACCACTGCACACAACGAAATATGACCTCTGGTTTTAACCCATCACCAAAGTGAACAGTGGGCAGCTTTAAGCACCCGGGGGAGCAGTGTGTAGGGATGGTGCCATGCTCAGAGCACCTCAGTGGTAACTTGGCAGCTGGTGGACTCGAACCTGAAGCCTTTCAGACTTTCAGACATAAATAGAACTGTTAAATCAAATTAATATTTTCCTTTACAAATGTTTTTGAGTAAAGAAAACAAATCCTGACCTAAAGTGAGTGATGGATGACTGCAGTTGATTTTGATGAAAGAAGATGGAGATATAGTTGTTCTGTATGGAGTTTAAATGTTCTCTTCCCATGTTTTAGTGGGATTCTTTCTATGGTTCTCCCACAGTCCACAAATATGTTCATTCTACACTGACCAAAGATAGATGGATGGATGGATGTGTGGGAAGATGGATAGATAGATAGACAGGTCAGAAAATAATTTAAACTTTATGTGGAATTCTTTTAGCGTAATACTGCTTTAACATGCACACATGACATGTGAGATGAGCCTAAACATTTTTCACGCTTCATTTAATAAGCACTAACACAAACCTTAAACCTGCAGCATACACCTTAAATGTAACAGGACTTCCTGTCACATCCGGCTGCTCACGCCTTTGTCAACACAGTGCCTGCTGCAGGTGTGTAATTATTGCAGAAGACTGTGATCTATGCTCATCATTATTCTCAGTTTAATGTCTTCCAGTAAACTGTAATCACTACCCACCATGTACTTACAAATACTCCACTAAATCACAAAACCTGGCCCCGTTAATGTAAGGGTACAGTGGCGCCACTGCAGTGCATTTGACTAATGTCACCAATAGTTAAAGACACACTTGGCATATCATGTGATCCCAGCAAACACCTGTGAATCACCTTCTCCCACAAATTCAATACTCAATATTCATCTTATAAAATCTCTGCCAATCTGCACGCAATTTATTTTGGGAATAAATTAACAAAGTTTTTACTGATATGCATTTCCACAGGTGCAGCAACTGTTTCCTCTCCTCTTAGCCACTGCACACTGGTTCACTGTTGTCACTAGGTAATAGGGCTTTAAAGATTTATTTCAGATCGAGGCATTTTGAAATGAATCATGACGGATAATAAAAACTTAATATCCTAAATGCAGTATTCTATATGCAGAAATTATTTTTGGAAACTTGGATGGATTTTGACAGTTTATTGCAAACCATTTCCTGTCATCATAATGTTATTAAGTAACATATGTTTGCACAGGAGACAAATATGACGACAACTGTGGTTTATTGACAAGTTTACAAGTTTTTGGTGGATGACAATTTAAAATTTGACAGCAAAGACTGACAGGCTGGCATGTATGGGAACCATTGAGGCTGGTAATTATGACAGTGTGGTAATATCTGTCAGGGTGATAGATTTGATGGCAGGCTCAGAAATTATAGCAGTGATGTGGGGTGTGGCTGTAAACATCCATGAACATTGAGATATATAAGACAGGCAGATAGAGAGAGGTTGTTTTGGTATTTGGTATTGGTATTCAGAGGTTGGCTGTTGGTTATTTACAGTTCAATTCACATGCTAACAAGAAGTAAAAAATAAAAAGAATCAGTGGCCAGTATTTCATAGAAACCCAGTGCAACTTGTAGGCTTTTCAATGTTGCATGACACCTGGTCAATATCATAATCCAAATTTCCAAATTTGCAAAGAAGGAATAAAATCCATACAATTGGCCTCCAACAAGATTAGTTTCATATTTTAATCTGAATTTTCATGCTATACTGCTTACCAAAAAGAAAGATGGCAAACTCAGGGGCACTGTTCACTACATTTTTTTCTGACATGGCAGCTACTTTCATACATTTAGCATCAGCAGGGTTTTAGATTCACTAAAAAGCAAAATATGCTAAATGAGGCCATTTAAAACATATAGTAGTTGCTTCTGTCACCCCCTACCTAAGAGTGAGGAATAATCATGCTTAACTGAACACCCGTAAACAGTGACTGAACTGAAGTATTTTTAAGCGGATAATGGTAAACATCCTTTTGACCAACACACACACAACAACAACACACATTACACATTTTCAGTGGGCGTTGCTGAAAATCTTCTTTCCAAGATTCTAATCATGATCTTTGTGGGGAGTGAGGAGGAAAGGGGAGTGGGGGCAGAGGTGAGGGGAAGAGGAGAAACAAGAAGATAAAAGAACAAGAGGACAAAGAGGTAAAAGAGAAAAAGAAAGCATAGAATAGGAAAGAAAAGGGGGGGGGGGAAAGCAATTTAAAACTCTTTATCAGTTACAATTGTATTTAAGTGAACTCCCACACATTTCTGCTGAAAGCCTTATTCAGTAACAGATTTTCTTAATTCACGGACACAGGAATGAACCCATGTCAAATTGTTTTTTTTTTTAATTATTATTATTATTTGAAATGGTCTTCAGCTGTTGTTACTCACCTTTTTTATCTCGTAAATCACTAGTGTTTTTCAATTTCTCATCCGCTTTAGATTTATGCACTTTGAGAACAGCTAAAAGACACAGTCTCCATTTTGAATTTTTATACAGCAAATCTGTGTTTGACCAGCTGACTATACCAGTGACTTTTTCAAGACAACAAAAAGAAGAAAATATCAATCATTTTTTTAATCCATTTTTGACACTGCTGACAGTATTCTCTGAGCCAAAATCCACTCTGGTAAAATTAGTTTTTATTGATTTTTCTTTTGTATTAAAGTTTTTCAACCTTATGTCAGTTCCAATTAATGCTAGATAAGAAAGACTGTTCCTTAATGGAAAGATATTTTGACAAGGAAATAAATGACAGATGAATGTGTGAGGCACGTAAAAAAACATTGCCTTGTTTTTGCCAAAAGCGAAGCGAAGTGCAATGACTCGTGAATCATTTGGTTAAATCACACCCTGCTGCATAATATAACTTCAGATTGCAATATAATTTCAATCAGTAATTGTTTTGCCGTCTTTTACTGCGCAAAACAAATTAGAAGATTTTTTTTAATTGAATGATTTTATTTTTCTTTGTGACTATTGCATGTCGACATGATAGCCTAGTATCAATGTATCTCAATGAGCTGTGTTCCCCAAACCAACATACAGAGTTTTAATGATCTAGCAATTAAAATAAGATGTTCATCGAGAAACAAATATGTGTGATGTGAAGCAGTGAAACTCATTTTAAAGGCTTGAGTGTGCCGTGGAATACAATGGTGAATTTACCTTTGATAGCTCTGGAAATTATGAAAGGAAAGTTACTGTGTTATGATTGGACATTCCAAGTCAACATTACAGAAAAAAAGGCTGTCTAATTTCCCCATGTCTCCCATGGTGCTCTACTGTTAGGGAGACTTGGTTACTGAGTTTTTTTCTCTTCTTTGTATTTTTTTCTCCGACAAGTATTTTACAGATACAGTAAGTCAGATTAGTTATAGTCTTTCTAATTCAGAGAACCCTGCACTTACACAACAAATCTAGTTAATCAAAACTTTCTATACCTTAACAAAACCTGATTATTAAAGCTTTAAATAAGTAAACTTAACCACAAAGGTGAGAAGGATTGTTCTAGTGAAAATCCTGGGAGTACAGAGGAGTTTCTTTCCTCTGTCTGATGAGACATTTCTATAGCAGGTTGGGCCAATGAATGAGTTTGCAGAAGCGATTTAGTTCTAATTATATTTTAATGAACTATTTTTCTTCTGAATAATTTAATCTTTTCTCTGTTTCTACTTTGTGACTCCTTTTAGGCCTTTTTCTTGGGAATAACATAAAAAGTCAACAATCCAATTTTTGTCTGTTGCATAGCCGTCACAAGGCGACTAAATGGATGGTTAGCTGCAGAATATATATTAGAAATATTTACCAGGGCAAAAATCTACAAAATATTAACAAAAAGTTAACGGTCAGAATAACCTCAATTGGAAAGTTGGCAGGTCTCAACGGGTCAATTCAAGTTAATATAAAAAGATGAGGCAGGACAAGGCAAATCCAATCAATTCCATTTAACATATTACAAATTACAGGGAGTGCAGAATTATTAGGCAATTGAGTATTTTGACCACATCATCCTCTTTATGCACGTTGTCTTACTCCAAGCTGTATAGGCTCAAAAGCCCACTACCAATTAAGCATATCAGGTGATGTGCATCTCTGTAATGAGAAGGGGTGTGGTCTAATGACATCAACACCCTATATCAGGTGTGCATAATTATTAGGCAACTTCCTTTCCTTTGGCAAAATGGGTCAGAGGGACTTGACAGGCTCAGAAAAGTCAAAAATAGTGAGATATCTTGCAGAGGGATGCAGCACTCTTAAAATTGCCAAGCTTCTGAAGCGTGATCATTGAACAATCAAGCGTTTCATTCAGAATAGTCAACAGGGTCGCAAGAAGCGTGTGGAAAAACCAAGGTGCAAAATAACTGCCCATGAACTGAGAAAAGTCAAGAGTGCAGCTGCCAAGATGCCACTTGCCACCAGTTTTGCCATATTTCAGAGCTGCAACATC
>NC_024328.1:11979059-11983703 GCF_000523025.1 Cynoglossus semilaevis
GGGCCTTTTCGGGTTGAGGATGGAGTCAAGCTCAACTCCCAGTCCTACTGCCAGTTTCTGGAAGACACCTTCTTCAAGCAGTGGTACAGGAAGAAGTCCGCATCCTTCAAGAAAAACATGATTTTCATGCAGGACAATGCTCCATCACACGCATCCAAGTACTACACAGCGTGGCTGGCAAGAAAGGGCCTTGTTCACCTGATCTGAACCCCATAGAGAACCTGTGGTCCCTCATCAAATGTGAGATTTACAAGGAGGGAAAACAGTACACCTCTCTGAACAGTGTCTGGGAGGCTGTGGTTGCTGCTGCACGCAATGTTGATCGTGAACAGATCAAAACACTGACAGAATCCATGGATGGCAGGCTTTTGAGTGTCCTTGCAAAGAAAGGTAGCTATATTGGTCACTGATTTGTTTTTGAATGTCAGAAATGTATATTTGTGGATGTTGAGCTGTTATATTGTTTTCCCTGGTGAAAATAAATAATTGAAATGGGTATATATTTGTTTTTTGTTGCCTAATAATTATGCACAGTAATAGTCACCTGCACACACAGATATCCTCCTAAAATAGCTAAAACTAAAAAAAGCCCCCCCCACTCCAACTCCCAAAAATAGTTTTGATATTAATGAGTCTTTTGGGTTCATTAAGAACATGGTTGTTGTTCAATAATAAAATGAATCCTCAAAAATACAACTTGCCTAATAATTCTGCACTCCCTGTAATAAGAGTCAGATAGTTTAACTCAGGTCAAGTTATAGTAGTTTAACTCAAGTCAAGTCAGTTTAACTCCAGTCAAGTTGAGTTAAGTTAATTGACTCGATTCAAGGAGTCGAAGTCATGTCAAGTAGGCTAGGTCAAGTCAGTTTTTTGTTGAGTAGAGGAAGGTCAATGACAGTGAGATCAAGTCAAGTCAGGTTAACTCGGGTCAATGGTAACTCAAGTCAAGTGGGTATGGTTAAGTCAGGTCAGTCAATTAACCATTCTTCCTTTAGGTTGGCTTTTACATCCATGAAATAAGGGGGCAGGTGGACAATAGAAACACAGTTGGTTTGTGAAGTTTGGGTTATACTACATTAAATCATTAAATACTGTGCTGCATTAGATGTGATGTGTTGGATATGCCCCTAGCTCCAGTTCATGTGAGGGGTGGATTTTAACAGGTCACAATGACAGTAAGGTTTGGTATGTGATTGACAGCCAGAGAGATAGTGTTAATCTGTTTCTTGCGTTTCTTCATCCATAAAAGACAAAAACAAACAGCAAAAAGAGAATAAAAAGGATAAACACAAAAGACAACAGGAAAAGATACAAAGAGGAACAAATGTACAGAGAGAGAGAGAGAGAGAGAGAGAAGTTGCAGGATTGCAGGATAAAGGACCATGAGACTCTGCAATGAATTATGTGGAACAGCACCAAGGAAAGAATACTTCATAATCTAAAAGAACAGAAATACACACTTATTTACTACGACTTACATAAACAACAGAAATACATCACCAAACAAAGCCAGAGTGTTTGTGTGAGCAGCAGTGAATCTGAAGGTTGATTAAATTCCTTCACAGTTTTGAGGGCAGGGTCAGACAAATCCCAGCTAGCATTTCAACTCAGGTCAGCTGCCTCCCCGGTTTTGAGTTTATTCAATACACACTGTGTGAAGACTCTGCGGCACAGAGTGAATATCGTTATCTATCATAAAAACAAATTAAGCCTACATTTGATTTTTGATGAAACTGTCCTGGAGTAGGAAAAACACACAACTTTAGTATGTGAGGGGAAAACATACCCCCTAGCACAGAAAAACTATTTCCTTTTCTGACAACCCTGCTCATAGAAAATGTACTTAAGACACATATGCAGACTTCTGAAAAAACATTATTGAAATGTCATTTTGCCTGATTATTCCGGTGTGTGTGAACAAATTAACAATGCAAACGTGAAACTGTTTTATCACCAGAGGTCTCATGTTGATATGAACAAAGACACATGAAAGTGAAAGTCACAGTAACTGCTACCAAAAAAGGGTAACACCCTGAACAAATCAATGTTAAATGAAAAAGATGATGAATTAGACAGTGTCTGCGGAGTGAGTCAGTGAAAAGGGTGTACAGAGAGGGGAACAAGCTGATTTTGTACAAAGTGGAACAATATTTTTTTTAAACATCACCCATGGCTACTTCCATCATCAATTCAACATGACTCAGACTGTGTGTGGTATGTAAACCTAGGCTGTATCATCAGCCAGACTTTTTAAATAGGTTAAATAGGTGGCACAGTAATGGAGTTTATTAGAGTTTACAAATCCAGTGCCATGGACAGTTCAGACATAAAGATGTCCAATGTTGAGTTGTAATTGTAATTGTAATTGTAATTACAATTGTAATTGTGCAAGTGCAGAAACTAGGACACAGAGGAAGCACATTCACATGGAATAACTTGATGTCAAACTAGCAATCATCTTAGTATAAGGCAAGAAGCACTTCATCCACCATGTGGTCGACTAAATACCTTTTAATGAAGACAAAAGCAGCCAGAGTAAGAATCTGTACCAGTATTGTCTTGAAGGCAACCCTAATGTTGATGGAGTTACAATTAAAAGAACTGACACGGTCAATGACCACTGAAGATAGAAGGAAAGCTTATCTGTATTATTTAAATACCAAACCTTTTATTATTGTATGTCTTAGGACAGTGGTTCTCAAACTTGTACTCTGTACCACCTGAGAAAACATTGACTATAGCATTAGAATATAGCAGCATAGGCCTTCCCTATTAGCTTCCACCACACAGGAGAGATGTTTAGAAGTGTTTATAAAGATGTTTATGTTTAAATGTTGTATTAATTGTGCATATGTTTCAGATTTATTACATTTAAAATGTAAATGTGAAAATATGAATTTTCCCCAGGTACCACTAGAGCAGAGCTCCAGTAGCTACCAGTAGTTCACTGCCGCTTTCCAAGTAGCTCGCCAAAGGGCCAGTGGATCATATATAAATTTGAAAACTTAATTGATCGCTCGGTAAATCTACTTAAATGTATGTCCAATCAAACTTCATAGTTGTCTCTCCTCCTTCCAACAAAACAATGATTATTAGCCAATTAGCTGTCAATCAAAAGGTTGCGTCAGTGGTCAGTGGTGACGTAATGTGTAATGTGGAGCGCCATTGCACCAAAGTCCACGGCAATCTTTCTCGGAACTTTCTTGCTGGTAGCAGTATACAAAGAGGCAACAGTCTCTGTTCACCAAACCGGCGAAGAAGGCCAATTTAGCTACAGAGGCTGTTTAAACTGGCGCACATTTTAACAATGCGCAAAAAGCTGTTCACCGATGGCGGGATCATAAAGGAGGCCATGACCACGGTGGCTGATATGTTATTCAGGGACCATAAAAATAAAACGGAAAATGTTGTCAGCTATTGTCGATGTACAGCTTGGTGCCAATACCATGGCAAGGAGAGTGTCAACACTGTTTGCGGATGCGGTAAAACAGCTGGAATCGGACATGAACAGGTGCAAATGGTTTTCTATTCAGTGTGATGAGTCTGTGGACCACAGTGATACAGCCCAGCTAGCTCTTTTCATTCGGATGGTGTTTGATGACTTTTCCATCAAAGAGGAGTTTTGACCATACTCCCATTGAAAGCTACGACCAGGGGAGTTGATGTTTATAATGCAATAAAGGATTACTTTGTGGGAAAAAAGATCCCTATTCAAAAGCTGGTGTGTGTAACAACTGATGGAGCACCTGCAATGACAGGTCGTCTCTGCGGACTTAATATTTATTTATTTGTAACAGTTACATGGACATTATCTGTAGTTGTAGTAATAACAATAACAATTATAATATTAATAATTTTGTTATGTTTTAACACAGAATGTGAGATGTGGACAGTAACATATTGTAATTGTTCAGGAAAAGAAGGCTTTTTAAGTTTGTTTGTTCAAAATGAGTGATGAGAATAAATGTTACAAAACATGAGTAGCTCTCTGCAATTTTCTTTTGCAGAAGTAGTTCTCAGAGGAAAAAAGGTTGGAGACCCCTGCACTAGAGAATACCACAGTTTGAGAACCACTGTCCTAGGCCATTTTTACTAAGGCAACACCAACAGGCTACACACACAGTTAAAGGTGCATGAGAATTGAGAATGTTCCGTATTTTAGGAAACACACACAAACACACACACCCCTAATATGAAAAAAAAAACAAACAGCAAGATAAATATGAGGAAATATGAGTTGAGACCATAAATGTTTCACACAAACTGTTTTTCCCATATGAGACAAAGAGCCAAAGTGTTTGTGTGTGTTTTTCCTACTGGAGAAACCCATTAGAAGAATACCACATTCTGTGGAGCCACTGAATATTCATTTCCAATGCCTGTCATACAGTACTTCTTTTCTTTTTCTTTCAGCTTTGTCCCTTTTTTCAGGGGTTGCCAGAGCGAATCATTGATTTCCATCTCTCCCTGTTCTCTGTATCTTCGACTCTGACTCCAACTATCTGCACGTCCTCCCTCACTGCATCCATTTACAGTATCTCCTCTTTGGTCTTCCTCTTTGTCTCCTACCTGGTAGCTCCATCTCTAACATTCTTCTACCAATGTATCCACTGTCCCTCCTCTGCACATGTCCAAATCATCTCA
>NC_024328.1:11984557-11985440 GCF_000523025.1 Cynoglossus semilaevis
CCTGACTTCCTCATACAAAACCACAATTCCTCCCTTGGCACTTTGTCATATGCCTTTTCTAAATCTACAAATACACACTGTAGCTCCTTCTGACCTTCTCTGTACTTCTCTATGAGCATCCTCAAGGCAAATATTGCATCTGTGGTACTCTTCCTAGGTATGAAACCATACTGTTGTTCACAAATCTCCACTTCCTGCTTTAACCTAGCTTCAACTACTCTTCCCCAAATCTTCATTGTATGGCTCATCAACTTTATCCCTCTGTAGTTGTTACAACTCTGTGCATCACCCTTCTTATAAATTGGCACCAGAACACTTTTCCTCCACTCGTAAGTCTCTAAAATTCTGTTAAACAACCCAGTCAGGAAATCTACCGCCACTTCTCCTCAGCACTTCCACTGGTATGACATCAGGACTTTCCACTCTTCATCCTCTTCAGGGCTTTTCTAACTTAATCCTTTCTAACCTGATCTACCTTCTTCCTAATAGTCTCTGGTTCCTCGTTTCTACTTTCCCTTTCATTTTCCTCATTTAACAACTCCTCAAACTATTTCTTCCATCTTCTCAGCACACTTTCCTCGCTTGTGATCACATTCCAACCTCTGTCCTTAATCAACCTCACCTGCTGCACATCCTTCCCAGCTTGATTTCTCTTTCTTGCCAATCTATACAACTCATTTTCTCCTTCCTTTGTTTCCAGACTCTCGTACAACTCCTCATATGCCTTTTGTTTGGCCTTGGCCTCTTCCCTCTTCATCTCCCTTGTCCTCTCTTTGTACTCCAATCTGTTCTCTTCTGTTCTGTCACTGTCCCATCTCTTCTTCGCTAATCTCTTTCTCTGCACACTCTCTTGGATCTCATCATTCCACCAGCAGGTCTCTTT
>NC_024328.1:11985912-11994905 GCF_000523025.1 Cynoglossus semilaevis
TTTTCTTCCAACTCACAGCCCACCTGTGGGGCATAACCACTAACAACATTTATCATCACCCCTTCTTTTTCTACCTTCACACACATCAACCTGTCTGACTCTCATTTCACCTCTACCACATTTCTTACATATTCTTCCTTTAGGATCACCCCTACTCCATTTCTCTTCCCATCTGAACCATGATAAAACAGTCTGTAGCCTCCTCCAGTGTTTCTAGCCTTGCTGCCCTTCCACCTGGTCTCCTGCACACACAAAATATCTACTCTATCACATATATCTTCTCTCCATCACATCAGCTATTTCTCTACTTTTCCCTGTCATTGTACCTACATTCAAAGTTCCAAACTTCAGACCAACACTTCTATTCTTCCTCTTTTCTCTTTTTCTCCTAAGCAAACGCCCTCCTCTTCTTCTCTGTCTCTGACCAACAGTATGGAAATTGGGCAATTTCCATCAGTGCCCTGTTGGTCAACGGCACTGGTGGCGGTCGTTGTTAACCCGGGCCTCGACCGATCCGGTATGGAAATTTTTTTATTGATTTGCATATTTGATTTGGCTAGAGGTTTTACACCGGATGCCCTTCCTGACGCAACCCTCACCATTTATCCGGGCTTGGGACCTGCACTATAAAACACTGCTTCGTGTACCCTAGTGGCTGGCTTTGTACCCTTGTGGCTTCCTGGCTTCCTGTTATACAGTACTTCACTGATGGTAAATTCAACGAATATCTTTGTGTTGTATGTGATGAATGTGAGTGTATGTGTAGGGATGGATTTTCACATGCACGCATGTGTCTGACTCCTCTGCCTTTTGGCCATCCAGAATCCACAGAATAGCTCATCAATATTCATGTTTGTGTTTTTGCTTTCATTAATGCTGCAGCAAACAGTCTCTGATCAAACGCACAGCTTGTTTCTGTGTCCACTCTAGTGTAACACTCTAACAAAGTGAGTGAAACAAAGAGGGAAAAAAGAAGGAGGAATGATCAGAGGGGGTAGAGAGACAGAGAACAAAAAAAGGAGTAGAACCGCTGCAGATGGCTTTATCTTTATCAGCAGCCATAAAGAAGAGTTGTTTTTTTTTGGGGGGGGCTGGGGGGGGTTCCCTGAATTATCACATAATTGGAGAAGAGACAAACAATTCAGGAGGTCAGGAGTAAGAAACTGGTGTAAAAGAGGATGCAGAACAAGAGGGGAGAAGAAAGTTAAATTCTAAAGGTGATTGTCCTACTTTGATTTGACTAATGAGCTCAAAATGTCCTGAATATGTCCTGTATCACTGCAGGCTTAGTTAGGCCACCCAGGGCGCATGCACACGTGTCAGTGTGTGTGTGTGTTTTTGAGTGTGTGGTTTTTCTGCTATGTTTGAAAGATAGTCTAGTTGTGTCTGAATGAGTTTGACTACTCTAATAAGCATGTGCAATGTCAACACACACATCCACTGCTCCTTAAGCTTTGAGGTGGAGACGGAGACACACACACACAAACACACACACACACACATACCATCATCATCATCAGATGTCCCAGCGAAACCAGCACATGAACAAACACAGGCACACATACAGCACTTGTAGGAAGTGGAGGCTATTACTACATAATGCAGCTAAGGGAACCGCAGCCACCAGCTTCCAAGTCCAATTTCACATCAGCGGTTATTTGCCCATGCTCCAGATCCCCTGAATAAGTAATCCCTGATGTCCTGACATGTTTCTGCATGTGTGTGTTCTCTACATCCTAATCTCCATCCTCTGGACACTGCAAGCATGATTAGCCATGTTCAAAGAGGATGACTGTGAGTTAATTAGAGTGATGTAATTGGCTACCATGCTCAGAAAACTAAATAAATGATAGCATCTGATGTTTAATGTGAAAAAAAAGCTGTCATGACCTCATAACGCTTTTATACAAACATACATGTAACATTAAAAATAAAAAACAAATTTACTTGATATATTTCTGATCCTTTTATAATAAAGAAACAATGATATGCTGTGGTCTTTGGTCATACTTTAAAAAAGTATGAGAGTGTATATACACACACACATATATGTGTGTGTGTATATATATATATATATACACACCAGATATTCATTATTCAATTTACTCTGGTTATTTGTTGGTTTACTTGGGTGTTGGAACATTGTGGAGTTTTTATATTTTAAAGGAATAAAGACTGAATTGCCTCTCTGTTTAATCATTGAGTAATGCCTTTATTAAAATTTCCAGTGACTCACTGGTGATGAATTTCATTTGTTTTAAACACTGTGAATTCTGCTTTGGCTTAAACAGGGTGGAACAAATCAATATTGTTAAAGCTGACCAGCAACTTTTTCAGACTGACACTTATTTAAAATGAAGAATTTGGATCTCATTCTAATGGAAATGTGTACCATTTTGTGCTAAAGACAAAATTATTTTTTACTGTGTTTTAACAGGTAGCCTGTTTTCTCCATGTCTATATTTTTTAAGGTGAATTAAATATACACCTGGCAGCTCCTGTGTTCCTATCGCTGGTAGTTCACCAGTTCTTTCCACCAGCTTAATGCCTTTTTTGATCTACATTCTCCCCTCTGTTCCACAGCAACACTGTTCTAAATACATGGAACACTTTTTTTTTTCTTCCCACTTCTCTGGGTCCTTCTCTACACTTGCTTTTCCAATGCTAATATCTAACTCCCGTTACACTGTTTCAAGCTACAGTAATTGCTTTTTTAATGGCTTGGAACATGGTTTCTTTTGCGTCAGTGCATGTTCCCATGTGTATTTGATTGTATGTGTGAAGCTATAGAAAAATGATGATCACAATAACTCGTGTGAAAAGGCTTCTAGAGTCGGAGGATTCTCTCATTTAAATTTCCAGACAAAGGCTATTTGATGCTGCTGTAAGTCATGCTTGTGATATTTGTTGGATTTATTTAATTGCTCGCTAAAGAGGGAGGAAGTAAGGAAACAATATACCAGTTTCCCACATCTAATTTTTTTTTTCAAAATTATTGAATATAACCTTTGGGGAAATCTGTGTAACAAAGTGGAATGAAGAGGATAATGGTATGGAATGGGTTGTAGTTTATTGCCCCTCATTAGGGAAAAGTAAAATTTATTGTTTCCTGATCTTGTCCATTCTAGTCACTCATAAAGAGAATCTTAGCATCTTTAACTCTGCCACCTCCACCTCCGCCTCCTGTCTTTTGCCTATTGCTACTGTCTCTAAACCATACACCATGGCTGGTCTCACCACCATCCTGTAAACCTTTCCCTTCACCTTAGCTGACACTCTTCTATCACAGACCACTCCTGACACTTTTCTCCAGCTGTTCCATTCTGCCTGCACTCTATTCTTCACCTCTCTTCCACAGTCTCCGCTGCTCTGAACAGTTGATCCTAAGTACCTAAACTCCTTCACCTTCACCATCTCTGCTCCTTGTAACCTCACTACTTCACTGTTCTCCCTTTAGTTTACACATGTACTCTGTCTTGCTGTGACTGACCTTCATTCCTCTTCTTTCTAGTGCAAACCTCCACCTCGCTAGGTTCTCTTCTAGCTGCTGCCTACTCTCACGACAGATCACAATGTCATCTGCAAACGACATTGTCCATGGGGACTCCTGTCTGACCTTGTCTGTCAATCTGTCCATCACCAAAGCAAACAAGAAGGAGTTCAGGCGCCACTTCCCTCTTCACCTCCCTTGTCCTCTCTTTGTACTCCAGTTTGTTCTCTTCTGTTCTGTCACTGTCCCATCTCTTCTTCGCTAATCTCTTTCTCTGCACACTCTCCTGGATCTCCTCATTCCACCACCAGGTCTCTTTGTCCTCCTTTCTCTGCCCAGAGGACATACCTAGCACCTTCCTACCTGTCTCCCTCATCACTGCAGCTGTAGTCTCCCAATCATCTGGGAATATCTCAACACTACCCAGAACTGCCCTTACTTCCTTCCTGAAGTCTTCACAACATGTCTCTTTCCTTAGTTTCCACCACTTGATCTTCTGCTCTGTCTTCACTCTCTTCCTTTTTGTCACCTCCATCGTCATTTTACACACTACCATCCGATGTTGTTTGGCTACACTCTCACCTGCCACCACCTTACAGTCTCTAATCTCCCTCAGATTACATCTTCTACATAGAATATAATCTATCTGTGTGGACCTGCCTCCACTCTTGTAAGTCACCCTATGTTCCTCTTTCTTTTGGAAATCTGTGTTTACCACAGCCATTTCCATTCTTTTTGCAAAATCTACCACTGCCTGTCCTTCTACGTTTCTCTCCCTAACACCAAACCTGCCTATCACTTCCTCATCTCCTCTGTTCCCTTCCCCTACATGACCATTTAGGTCTGCTCCAATCACCACTCTCTCTCTCCTGGGGATACTCTCTACCATCCAATCTAGCTCCTTCCAGAACTTCTCCTTTTCTTCCAACTCACAGCTCACCTGTGGGGCATAACCACTAACAACATTAATCATCTCTCCTTCTACTTCTACCTTCACACACATCAACCTGTCTGACTCTCTTTTCACCTCTACCACATTTCTTACATGCTCTTCCTTTAGGATCACCCCTCCTCCATTTCTCTTCCCATCTGAACCATGATAAAACAGTTTGTAGCCTCCTCCAATGTTTCTAGCCTTACTGCCCTTCCACCTGGTCTCCTGCACACACAAAATATCTACTCTTCTTCTCTCCATCACATCAGCTATTTCTCTACTTTTCCCTGTCATTGTACCTACATTCAAAGTTCCAAACTTCAGACTAACACTTCTATTCTTCATCCTTTCTCTTTTTCTCCTAACCAAATGCCCTCTTCTTCTCTGTCTCTGACCAACAGTAGTCCAATTTCCATCAGTACCCTGTTGGTCAACGGCACTGTTGGAGGTCGTTGTTAACCTGGGCCTCGACCGATCCGGTATGGAAATCATTTTATTGATTTGCATATTTGATTTAGCTAAATGTTTTACGCCGGATGCCCTTCCTTAAACAACCCTCACCATTTATCTGGGCTTGGGACCGGCACTATAAAACACTGCTTCGTGTACCCTAGTGGCTGGTTTATATCATCATAGTATATCTACATTTTTCATTAATCATAAAATACGAGGGTAGTACACTGATATGTGGGAGAAAACTTCAACAGTATAGGCTGTTATCTGGCATCCTTTAGTTTCCTTGTGCTGTAAAATGTCCCTGTTGAGAAAGTTGTTCATCTGTTCTTGGAAAGAAACATGTACAGACTAGTCTCTCTACAGCTTTATTATGAACAGGGACTGCACATAAGGAGCTACTGGGTTGACAGGCCACCGCCTGAGTCCTGAAGAGGAGCTAAGTTAGTTTAAGTTTAAAGAAAGTTCATGGTTTTGTTTATAAATCTGTGATAAACCCTAGAAGGCTATTTAGATTAAATTCAAAATACAGTAGTTGTCAAAACTCCTGACAGATTTCAGTAACATCGGGTTGCTTAACATTTGAAAGAATTTTCAGTTCAGAAGTCTATTTCATATTTAGCAGATGATACGATGACCATAACAATGCAGATTTCTTGATCCTAAAAGAAAATACTCTTTTTAAATGGTGTGTACTGTACCAATCGAATGATAACAGCAGAACAGCATCTATTAAACACTGCATCAAGAATCTTTTACCCTTCAAACTTAGTAAATAAAACAAAAGCTAGAATACAAGCAGACAACTACAGCAAAATATAATTAAAAAGGTAGATTTATATGTGTATTTAAATATATAAAAAGGCTTTAGAGATAATTAGCTGTTGTTGTGGGTTAGGTTTAGTTGATTAAATAAGATTATGTATATATTATTGTCTTGTAAATAGTTAAGTAGGTGGGGGGGATAAATTGTGTTCTGTGACAAAATACAATGCAGCTTGTCATTAGTGTAGTAGTGATTTGATATTTTATCTTATAAAGATATTGCCAGGTTTGGGATTAGTAGCATTAGCTGAACAAACAGCAAAATGGGGTAGAAAGGCATGGCTGAAACCAGGAAAGAGCAATATTGTTGAATTATTACAAAACAAAATTATTAAATTAATGTGACAAATAACCTGAAATATTTCTTTTCACAGTCTGGCCATTAACAAATTGGTGGCATAAATGAACAATCTTTGGTCATGAAAATAGTACCAGTGCCAAAATGTCAAATGAAAAAAAAAAAAAAAAACAATCCTAACTATGAGTAAATCCTAAGCCATCCAACTTCAATATCACAGACTTCAGTCCCAGTGGGTTCTTTTTAATACAGGAGAGAGCCCTCCTCCAGCCTTAAGAGGACTTTAACAGCAGTGTTGCATTCTGACAACAAAGAGATTCCTTTTTTCTTTCCATTAGTGCCCATGGCAACACTGAGGTTTCCAGCCTCCGTCCCAATTCTCCTGCTCCTACTTAAAGTGTGCCCTAAATTATCTTCCTTTATTCACATGTCCTGAATTACCTGCAGTATCTGCTCATGTTTATCAGGTTTCTAACATTTACTGTCATTCTTTGTTTATAATGTTTTAGATTGTTATTGGGGAGAGTATTTTAGGATAATGGAGGGAGCGCTTGGATGGGGTGTCAAACTCAAATTCACAGTGGGCCTAAATTAAAAACTGGGACGAAGTCGCAAGCCAACCTCCATATTTATTTATTTAAAAAATTGACTGGAAATCAGCATGTTGTACCTTCTCACCAGATATGTAATGTTGATTTTCTTTTATATGGAGTTTTGCAACCAAAGCTTAATATCATAAACATTTTAATAAAATTTAAAATAAAACAAATCAGTAGTATTTGTTTCTTAAAACAGTAGCCTTTTGAGTGCCTTTTTACCTTTTTGCTATAACAAAGTGCATACACCGCTAATACTACTATAAATCCTGCCAGTATACTGGGGCTATATACTGGTGGGCCAACTCTAGTACACATTTGATATGATCTCACGGGCCAAATATAATTACACTGCAGGGACAGATTTGGCCCCTGGGCCTGAGTTTGACACGTGTTCCCTAATGAAAAGTGAGCTTTTGCATATTTGTAAAACAAATACCGCATTTTTGGACCATATAGCGCACCACATCATTTGGTTCAATATCAATGAATGGGTCTATTTCCATACATAAGGCGCACTGGGTTATAAGGCGCATACAGCAAAACAAAATAGTCAGCGATCGTCGCAGATCAATAGGGACGGAGATTTGTGGAAAAGGGTAGTGACCTATGTTGGACACTGGAGGACGCTGTTGTTGTTCGCCCCTCCAGAGTCAGGCGGTTGTCACTATTTTTGTTCTGGATGGTCACCGTATTGTTGTTTTGATTCTTTTCCGTGCAGAAGTGCGGATGTTGTTTTACAGAGACAGGGAGTGTGTTTTGCCTGTATCGATAAAAAAGAAGAAATAAAAAGAGTTCTTGACCACAAACAAATCGACAGCCATGCTTCCGAGTCGTCCTGCATCGCACCATACATCGACAATACAAGTCTCCGGGTATTGGGAAGCACAACGCGACGTTGCACGGATTTGGGTTACTCAACCATACTGTAACAATTGTTGTTGAGCATCTTCTAATCGTAATAACAGAGTTAAACGTCTTTGTTGGCTCCCAGTGTGCTCCAGTTGTGTACCATCATGTGTGGTTTGGATTTATAAAATCGGTTCGAGGTCAGTGAGCAAACAGACCAGAAGTAATACACGCTCCCAGTGTGCTCCAGTTGTGTACCATCATGTGTGGTTTGGATTTATAAAATCGGTTCGAGGTCAGTGAGCAAACAGACCAGAAGTAATACACAAGGCACACTGTCGATTTTTGAGGAAATGAAGGCTTTTAACTATGCCTTAAATTGCGGAAAATACCGTATGTGTGTTTGAAGTATAACTCTTTAATATGATGTCATTTGAAACCATGTTTGCACCCTTCATATATGAAGAAATATTAAGATACGTGTCTCAGACAAGATAGTGGTGAGTTGGTGAGTTCTCTTTTTTTGCCATTTCCATTTCCACTGTAATGTTTGTCAACTCATTTGCAAGTGCTGCAGCAGGATGGTTGATTATGGATGAGCTCATTTGTTCTGTATAAATGCTGATATGCAAAATAGATTTATGGGCAGTGGGAATGTTCAGAAAGACGTTATATTTACTGTACTGTATCTGTATAAATGTATTAGTTGACATTTATGTCATGCATGTCTAATACCTGGTAATGGGTTTACATCAGGGAAGGTAACTAATCACAATACCAAACATCCAAACAAAAGATCCCGCAACCAATACAAGAAAACTACCAGAGGCTTCCTCACGCTTAGGCAGACCTGGAATTTACTTAGGAGAGATCTTAGGATAATGAATCAATTATTCATATACCTAATGTACTGACTCCTCCAAATTTCATTTTTGCTGGAGCAACAGCAATGCACGTCCACACTGCTATTTTATATGTACAAAATAAGAGTCGCTGTAAAAAGTGTTGTCCAAGGATCCTTGAGTCATAGTACGTCATTTTTATGAGTCATTAATGCTAAAACAACATTATGTGTGATGTAATCTATGACGAGGTTGTGTTCAAAAAATGTGTCCCATTATTCCTCACATCTACAGTATGTGAGAAGTTGCAGACATGGTGAGGCAATGAAACATTATCCATCCATCCATCCATCCATCCATCCATCATCAACCGCTTATTCGGGGCTGGGTCGCGGGGGCAACAGTCTGAGAAGGGACACTCAGAATTCCCTCTCCCTCGACACTTCCTCCAACACTTCTGGGGGGACCCCGAGGCGTTCCCAGGCCAGCCGAGCAACCTAGTCGCTCCAGCGTGTCCTAGGTCTTCCCCTAGGTCTCCTCCCAGAGGGACAGCACCTAAGCACCCCCCGAGGGAGGCGTCCGGGGGGCATGTGATGTAAATGCCCAAGCCACCTCAGCTGACTCCTCTCGATGTGGAGGAGCAGCGGCTCTACTTCGAGCTCCTCTCGTGTGACAGAGCTCCTCACCCTATCTCTAGCTCTAGCCC
>NC_024328.1:11995410-12026636 GCF_000523025.1 Cynoglossus semilaevis
CCACCCGACACCTGGCTGCGCCTAGAAATTCTGTCCATAAAAATAATGAACAGATCCGCTGACAAAGGGCAGCCCTGTCGTAGTCCAACATGCACCGGGAACATGTCCGACTTAATGCCGGCAATGCGAACCAAGCTCCTACTCCGATCGTACAGGGACTGGACAGCCCTTAGAAGAGGGCCCCCAACCCCATACTCTCGGAGCACCCCCCACAGAATACCACGAGGGACACGGTCGAAAGCCTTTTCCAAGTCCACAAAACACACCGGTTAGGCAAACTCCCCTGAACCCTCTAGCACGCTGTGGAGGGTATAGAGTTGGTCCAGTGTTCCACGACCAGGACGAAAACCGCATTGTTCCTCTTGAATCCGAGGTTCGACTATCGGCCGGATTCTCCTCTCCAGTACTCTGGAATAGACTTTTCTATAGAGGCTGAGGAGTGTGATCCCATCTGAGGAGTGTGATCCCATTATATCGTGTAATAATTTCAGCTTTAGCGTCCTGACGTTATTGTTTGTATCAATAATAATAATTATATTTTCCATGAAAGACCTGAAGACTGGATGAGTCTAACAGGAAGTGCTAGACTCATCCAGCCTTCATCATCCTAGACTCATCCAGCCAGTGTGCCAGCGCAGGTGCTGCACTTGCCTCAGGTCATGTCTGTATTAGCTCTGAAACCTTAGGCCTCATGTAGCTCGAACATTTCTAAATTAACGTCACGGCTTTAGCAGTTCAGACTGTTTCATTATATATATATATATATATATATATATATATATATTGAGAAATGTGATTCTCCTCCTGATGTAGACCAAACATTTTATTCATAATACAGTAATACCCTGAGATATGAGCATAATCCGTTCCAGGACCGAGCTTGTAATTCTCGAATCATTTTTTACCATAAGAAATAACAAAAAAAACACCTATTGTTGGCATCTGTAAGCCTGCTCTTATCTCAAATCTTTACTCATATCCCAAAGCAAAAAATGTGTTCGCAGGCTTGCTAGTATTTTGGAATACAATTTAATGTAAAAGAAAAAACGTGTTTTCTGAAAACTAAAAGATTACAGAGGACGTAGGGGTTGTGGTACCTTTCCTACATTAATCCCAAATAGAGCCTCAGAGAAACTTCAAAAAAGACCTTTTACATAACAACTGCCCTCGTTCTCCAACAGACAAGGTTGCAATATGACAGAAGATGTAACAGCTGAAAGAGTTAACTTTTAATTTTCACAGACTGATGTGAAGCAGCTCGAGATTAGCTATTTTACCAAAGCAACAGGGAGTCTGAAATCAGTTTACAGAAGTGCTATGTGGCCCCGTTGTAGATTCAGTGGGACAGAAAAAAACAGAAAAACAAGAAGACACCGTCAACACACAATATTACAATTGCATTTGCTTTGAAGGCAATTAAATGATTTCAGTCATAATCTTAATGCACTATGCCTAAAAAAATCCCATCCCTAAATACCACCATATGCTGCTGCGTACTAATCTGTCGATGCTCCAGACGTCGGTTTAAGTGGCATACATAATACTGCAAACAGAAAAAATAAACTCTCTATGTTTTGCTCTTGCACAGGATTTCATAATTATTGCTATTTTTCCCATTTCTTCTCTGTCTCTCTCACCCCTCACTTTTCAGCTCCACTCTTCAATGCAAGTTGACTCCAGGACATTTCATTTCATACAGTGTGACAGCGTGGTGGTGACATGAGTTAGAGATAGCCGTGGAACTGCAAACACATTTGGTCATAGTGAAAAGAAATGAATTACAGGTACTCAGTAACTGTACTCAGTTACTTTGTTTGGGTAGTTTTTTGAGTATATTTTTGTGAGTAATTCTTAGGAGGTTTTGTGAATAGGTAATTTTAATTTAATATATTTTTTAGTGTACTTAAGTACATTTTGACTCAAGTATTTAACTTCACTAGACTGGAAAAAAACCTGTTACTGAGAAGAAAAATACATCGGTGGAAAAACAATCTGCGTTATTTGAAAGAAAATTGTGTGTGTGTACGTAGATTCCCCACTGTCAATGTAGCCAGAGAACATTGACAAAGAGACAGGCACTTGTCTGTCATTGGACGATGGCTGGTGCCAAACAAAAAGGTTGAGGATTGCCCAGCAAAGAGCTAAATTAAATGAAGTATATTTTTACTTTTACCCATATTTTACTTTACTAGAAATTAGGCAAAGTAAATGTATTTTTACTCAACTACATTTTTAGTGCTTTTTTAACAAAATCAACTTGTTCATATTCAGTACAAAAACATTGTCATATGATTAAAATACCATGTATGTGTGGAAATCCACACATTTAAATTAAAAATGCATAAAACACTACTCTTGTTAATGGAACACCAATTAAGGAACGAAAACTACGAAGTCTCCTTGACGCCTTATAGACGTCAGTCTGTCCAGTTATCCCCATATGAACTTTCTGGCTCCATGCTGAGATTAATCCATCTATCAGTCCCTTTGAGCTCACCTTTCTGATTCCTTTTGTTTACTTGGTTTTTCCCTCTTTATCCAACACCCATTGGTCTATCCATCCATGCATCCATTCATCAATCCATTACCCTTGCTAGCCTCTCAGGTCATTACCCTCTGTGATGATGGCTTTGTTTCTCTAATTAGCCTAATTATAGATGCCACTTATAACCTGATTCTCTGCCTGATCCTCTACGGGCTTGTGATCTGACATGATCTGACCTTGGACATTGAGTGCACACATGTTCAGGCCCATAGTTGACCTCAGAGCCAAAATGTATTCATGATAAGAGTCTATAACAGGACAGTCAAACTAATTTTAGTTAAGGAGCCATATACAACCTAATGAGAAGCGGGCTGTACCGATACAAATAATAACACATTTTCCTGACATTTCCTGAACATAAATTATTTTGTTTTGTTTTGTTTTGTTTCAAAATGTATTAAGCGGGTCGGATTGAAACGCCAAGCAGCCGATTATGGCCCACCAGCCGTATGTTTGACGCCCTTGGTCTATAACATAATAATGTGCATATAGTAAAATAGTATTGAGACATATTTATGTAAATCTGCAATATATATAAACTACGACAACAAATGGACCAAACAAACTGGACTGTCAAATAAAAGTCTAGTTCAAAAGAAAACACATTTTTTTGCTGCTGGTTCAATGGAGATGCCTTCTGAGTTTTTAAAGGCTTTTCTGTTCTTGGTCATTTGACTTGACCAATATTTTGTTATGCATCACAATTTTATGATCATTTGACAACATACTGTGGTAATATTACACAATAGTCATGAACTTACGAGCTTCACAACATGAAAAAAAATATTGACATAGAAGTAGCCTTTCAGTCTGTTTGACTATAGTATTTTAACGTGGGATGATTATGAGTATCTGACAGAGCCTTGGCTATGATGCAGATCATAATCAGTGAAGGTAATTATTGAATTTTTGTTTTTCTAAAACAGGTAGCCATGAATGAGTTGGAAAGAGAGATCCTCTTCCAAACAGACAGAGAATTAAATACCAGCAGCGTCCCAACCATCAATCAGGAGACTTAATACCTAATGTCCTTTAAATATAACACATGCGAAAGATGGGAAAACTCCAGTCCTTCGACCATAAATCTTTGTTCTTTCATGCCACTCCTCTTGTGAGTTTAAATATGGTTGGAGTTGATTATCTGTTAGCTCGTAATGCTTACATTTAAGTAAAAGACCATGCGTTAAAGACTTGTCTATGTGTTGATTTCTTAGAGCTCCTCTTCTCTTTACTTTCTTGTTCTTCTAATCCCATAATCCCATAATCCTACATACCTCAAATGCACAGCTGATGCAATGTTTACCAGCTGTACTTGATGGGGGTTGACTGTTCGCAGAGGAAATGATCTACTTTTATGACAATATGTGTGACAAATACAAGAGAATAACATATCGCACTCATGCACGAATGGCATAAAGTCAGAGTGAGTAAATGTTGGACATCTCTTCTCTTTCTTCTTCATGCCTTTCAGCCTTTCTGTCTCTTTCAATGTGCTTCTCTTTTTCTTTGACTCAGTCTTGAACCTCACCAACATTCAGCCCCTGCTGTTCCTGCTTTGTGCTGCCTCTGCAGACCCACCTCCACCTCTCTCTCTCTCTCTCTCTCTCTCTCTCTCTCTCTCTCTCGCCTTCTGCTTTAATGAAACAGATGTCCTTTCATTAATAAAGACCTACTGTACTGTGGTAATAAGGGAATGAACAAGCACAAGATTGATATTTCAAAAAGATAATATTTGACATATACAGTACATATCGTGTGGTGTACCCTGCTCATATGCAAACACGTGACTAGTTGATTAACTAGATTACTTGATTAATTTCACTCTTATCCTCATGTTTTTTTCTCTCCTATTTGAATGACGTGCCTGGCTGTTCAGCTATTCAGACAGGTTTGACAGCCCTGATGTTTTTGGAACTCCTGAATTACTCCTTCATAAAATGTATTTTTGCCATATGTCACTTTTGCGATAAGCTGTTGAGTGGTGTGTACCCTGTTTTTGGACAAACATTGACAGGAAATGTTTCAAATCTACCTCTTAAAAATACAGATGTGTCTAGAGCTACTGGAATAATATTAAATGAAGACCAGAAAAATCACTACGGGAAATCAGACTGGAAAAGATCCAAAAACAAATACTCAAAATAAAACAAAAACCTGCAGCAGCATAATACATACCAGCTGAGGCTAAAGTACAGCACGGCTCCCTCCTGTGTAGAAAAAAGCATGCTGTAACTTAAGGAGGTGCTTTGTTAGTTTGAATAGCTTTCTGTTGTGCTCTAAAGATAATCTGGAGTCTCCTCCCAGGAGAACATCCACACACTGAGACACACCAGCCATCTGTTCACTAACCAACGCAAAGCCTCCTCAACTGAACAACAACAACAACAACATGTAGTGCCAAAGATACTGTGTTTAATAATACACACAATTCTTGTGCCTAATGAGCCACTCTCATAGACATTATACAGTCCCAGACACTTCAGCCTGATCTTAAATATGACAAAAACATACCGTATCTTAATCTTCACCTGAATCTAACTTCAAAGTAAATCTTAAACCTCAAACACACGGAAAACCCCAGAAACACATCATTCATGTGAACAAAGCTCAAGTGTCAGGAGGAGGTGGAGAGTGTGTGGAAACAGAGGACTTTGAAGGTCGCCGCCTCTTTTAAATTAATAGCTCAGACCTCCAGATGATAGCTCTGCTGGAGGAGCACAGAGCAACATACTATGGTCCTGAGTCCATTATGCCTCACCCACTCAGTGTCTTTTATTTCTTACAGTAGGTCATTGAGTAAGAAACAGTACAAACATACAGCTTCAAAACAAAAATAATAATGACAATAAAAGCCATATTTCCAATAATAGGTACTTAAAATAAAAAAAATAAGGCTAGAATGTTACAGTTAGGGCTGTAACAGTCTGTGCAGTCATATGTCTATAAGTACAAATATTCTGTAATGCATTTCAGACAATAACAATCACTTAGAGTAATTTAGGTGCTTCTGGTAATTATTAGCACTAATGAGCATTTAGCACAGATGAGCCATAGCAATGTGCCTTTACCAACAGTTGACTCTATTAGAAAATATACCTGCTGTTTTGTGTACATTTCTGTGTATTAGCAGTATGGTTTCAGTTGAAACTGAATATTTCAAAGCATTCTGTTGTCCAGTGATTATTTTTAAATCTATGATGTCATCAGCAACTAGTTGAAATACTAATAAAATGGAGTAAACTTCAACAACAGCTTAAGAGTGGCACAAAGTTTGTTATATATTAACATCAATAACATTTAATAAGAATTGTCATTACATACATATATATATTTTCATCAGTTTTTCCATTGGTTGATAAATGACATTATTTTTTGTGTCAACATTTCTTTTCGAGCCCAGCATACCGAACCATGATGGAACATACTGAACCTCCGGATCTTCTATTAAATATGTTTAATCAAAAGTAAAAGCCAATCATGGTGACCACAGCAGACCCATAAACAAGAATATTAAAAAAGTTAATACTTGTAAAACTGTATTTTTTTTTTTGAACTTTTGTCTTCAAATGGACTTTAAAATGTAATTAAAAGGAAAGGGGATGTGACACAGAGGCTACTTTGCTAACTTTTTTGTAGTGCAGGTATCTACTGTATATCTACATTAGTTCATGATGAAAATAAATGGAATTAGCTTTCTCCTTTAACTGGAAAATCCTTCTCCTTCTCCTTTCCACCTAATGGATAAAGATTTAGCTGTATTAACGGAATATAGATGTTGCATTTTAACAAAATACTAACATTTCTGGAATCAGGTCTTGCGATAGTACTGTTTAAGTAAAAAAGAAAATGAAACCCTCGAGTCTCTACTTAAAGAAAGTGACTTGTTAGCTTTGTTTTTGTCTGGCAGCACACAACCATAGTCTGTGTGTTCACTTTCTCACACTGACGTGGTAGTCGTTGTTGTTGTTTATTCATCAGCCCATCTTTTATTTAATCACCAGCAGGGCAAAAACGTGTCACATCATTAGTAAACTGCAAATCAATCTTTGTCCTTGTAGCATCACTGCTGCCAAGCACAGTGAGGACAAACAGTGTAGCATGAGATCCTCCTCAATGATTAAATATAGAGAATCAATTTGTATCAATTTCCTCCAATTTAGGGCCAATGTACAGAGAAGAGATTTTCTCCTCTTTAGCTGATGAGAATATATGAAACTTTTTTCAGATGTGATATATTTAGAGATGCAGTGATTGGAATTTTCTGAGATGTCACTTTGCAATAGCATTTTTATTTTTTCAAATTTTCTTCAGCATCTCCTAAATTGACAGCACATACAAATGTTAAGCGTTCTTCAGTGGAAAACCTTAATTCCCATAACCAGTAATTTCCCACAAACTGCACTCAGTCACAGGTTCTCTCTTCAGTTCAAAACCTTTCAAAATAAAGCACTTAATAACTCGAATGAGCTGCTAAAAGAAAACAGGTTCCTGTTTAATCAACAGTCTGTCAAATAAAACTTTGTGAGTGAGAACAGAGACATTTGTGTCTACCTCGGGAGGAGCACAAGACGCTGTCACTTTTTTCATCAATATTTGTCATCGGGTGCATCTGATAAGCACATTAGAGCTGTGTAACGTGTTAAGTGAACTTCAACAACACATTTAGATTTAGATACGCTGACAAATTTGGCTTGAAATGATATATGACACCCAACTCTGCCAACAGGGCAATGTAATCACAGCTATGCAAATCAGCTGCCATCATTCAAAATGGACAACCTGTGGCTTGCGAATTACCTGCAGACGAAAAGTTATAGCATGCAAATCACGACCGATGAAACAAATTGATTTGTATGAATCATGAAAGATGATTTATACAAATCATCAACGGACAAACGAGTGATTAACAATATAGGCTGATTAGAAAACAGAGGAAATGATGAAGGGTAATTATTTATTTTTCTTGACAAAACAAAATACGATTACGCCAATGGTTTGTTTATCAAGTCGGTGTCAGATAAAACAGGGTTTTAAGACTTGGCTCAAAGTCAGACAAACACTGGCGTGTCTCAGTGTCAATCCTGTCAATACCACAGAACAAAAATCAGCATCTGAACCCCTCCCAAAAAAGTAACTTCTTTTATTTCATTATGTTTGGAAACCACCCACTTAAATCACTGGCCGAGTCATGAACACTGAAACTGGTGTTTCACTCATCTAAAGTGGCTGCCTCACTGTAATCCATCACTGACTCTTCTCCTTTTCCTTCTCATCCATGTTGTTGTACTCCACAGAAACAGAATTGGCATTCATCTTTGAAAAGAGTGGAGTACAGTGCAGGAGAGTAGGATGAGAGGAGGGTGAGAGAGGAAAGAGTTGTCAGAGTTGGATGAAGAAGCCATTGGGGAGCAGTGAGACCTACATAGAATGTGATTGCTCTGGAATGCCGTGAGGTCACATTTACCTTAATGAAGGCAAATCAAATGCTCAGTTGTTTTAATTGGAGGGTGAAACAAGCCAAGCAGAGACCAGTTAGATAAATGATGGATAGATGGCAGATGGCACAAACAAACATGGGCCAGTTGCTAGTTATCCCTGCTAGAGGGCAAATTAACTTTTACATTGGCAATGACAGTGTTGGAGAATGTCCTGCCTCTGGGCCAGATGCCTACAAGGCAGAACGATCCAGGACAAGGAAATTAGTCAAACATGGTTGAATTAATTCTTTTGTTGGAGTGAAAAATAACATACTCGGGGGATGGACTTTTCAGCTGAACACAAACATCACAAAATTAAGTAGATCCAGTTACTGTAGTATTTTTGTATGAGTCAAACTGATTAATAAATTGCAGCAAGACATGAGCACAAAGGAGTGAGTTCTACTGCCTACAGTAGAACAAAGAAAAGAGCAGTGCTTAGCATGTGCACAAGAACCTAAATAAAAAAATGAAATGAAAGCATATCCAAGTTAAAGATGTTGATGATGTTGTACTAAACAGTCAGTGAAGTATGCAGTGGTATTCACAAATGTACAGTATCTTTCATTTAAAATTACACTCATTTTCTTTGTCGTTTAAAAAAAACAACAACCTTATTTTCCAAACTATAAGTCACTGCAATGTATAAATCTCAAAATCAGCCAAAGGATAAAAAAAAGTGTGATTTATAGTCTGGCAAATACGGTATTCTTATTTATCTTTGGAAAAATAATTTAAAAAAATTATTACAATGCACCAGTAAAAAGTTATATCTAAAAGGGAACCACATTTGTACAGTATGCACTGAGAATTAACGCTATGAGAATATGTTTTTTATTTTTTTGTGATTAAGCCTTTATTAGCAAAAATTTTTTTTTCAGTGTAATCTGATACTATATTATTAGCTAGGTACACTTGGAATCTTGTATTTAAAGAATACATTTTATTTGTTTGGTGCCTAACATTAAGAACCAACAGTTAAAATAGCCTGTCAGAGTGGACTAATTATTTTTTTTATTTAATAAAGTGAATTTACTAATTAATATGTTTTCCTACATTTGCTAACAATGCTTGTTTTTAAATAATATATAAGGTGCTAATGCATTAGCAGAAAAGCAACTGTCAGCCCAGGTTTTCATGTGAACCCATGGAGACGCCCGTACCTGTTTCATTCCTGCATCATACTGTGCTGCTTACTGCTTCTGGGCAATGAATGGAAACAACACAAAAGAAGACATAATGTAATGAGTCAAGTGAATGAGACATGAACCTGGCAAACAGACACATTAATACATTGATCTGGATGAACGTGGATAGGGAGAAACACAAACACAAGACAGATGTGATGACAGACATACACCAGTCCTTATACAGTATAATTAGCAGTATGTCTCTGAGAGTGGAATACACAGTTGTCGTTTCAGTCTGAGTCAGTCAGAACAATTAAAAAATACAAAATGGAAAAAAGAAACAATGACATTTGGTCTTACATCTTGGCATCCTACAGCTCGTCACAACATATATAGCAGTAAAAAAACAAACAAATGTACTGCAATGTCAGGTCTGTGTCTAGTTAGGGATTAAAAAAGGGCATGTAACACTACACATGGTCTAAACAGGGACGGTCAGAAAACTTAAAGATCTGTAAAGAAGATGAAGTTAAAGGTTTAGGGGAGAGAGGACACACAGAAATGATGTTTGGTCAAGGTGCTGGGAGAGTTGGGGGTCTGGAAATCAGATGACAATGATGGCAGATGACAGCATCGAGCAGAGCTGCTTGTTCAGCTAAAAAAAATCTATAAATGGCCTCATACTTTACAGACAGAGAGATATATGCTAATTATATTTCTCTAAAGCAACATTTAAATGGCAGATGGGATAAAACCTCACATGTAAAGTTATTTTGATAAACACACAAATGCACGCACTTTTAGAATACACTGTAGTTTTTTTTATTCATCCATTCAAATCCCTGTTTTTCCTGTAAAATATTTTGTTTGGCATCAGCTGCAACAGCTGTTAAGATGGAGAAATTTTCATTAGGTCATAAACATTGCCTACAAAGTTTTTATAGCTGCTGTTTTCCAACAAGTAAGAAGCAATAACTAAAGAACTAAGCGTATAGTAAATGTTCTGCTAAAATTGAACAAATACAAATAAATACTAACTACTCTTGAAATACCAGGGCTGTCAAACGATTCAATTATTTTAGACTACCATTGATCCTAAATCATCACTATTACTCTATATCTACTATCAGAGATGGCTTCATACAATTTTTTCATGTCTGATATCCAAAATGCAATTTGGAGGATCTGTTGATACTGATATGAATCCAAAACTTTTTTTCCCCTCCACCATTCTGTCATTTCTGAAGTAATAATAATAGTAGTAAGGTCATTCCTGTCTAGCATATTGCACAAAGTTAAGTTTAGCATTTAGCCTATGTATCGGATCGATAGTTGTTTTTTTCCGATTCACGATCCTGAAATTTTGGCAAATATCGGACTGATACCAATCCTGAATATTGGATCGAGTCATCCCCAATCGAGATATCAACATTTTAAACATAACGAAGAATGTGTCAAGACTCTTTCACATCTTCCGTAAAGCCGCTGTCCTAGGCAATACTAATCAATCTACAGTTCTTCACAATCCATAGTAGTGTCAGTTAGATTGTCAGCCATAGACTCATTTACTACCCTGTGCTCAGTGAGGCTTGTTTGACACAAGACATTTGTCTCACCTGAAGATGAACAGCACACAACTGCATGCAGGGTTTGTGGTGGTTTTTAATCTGGACGTTCTCTGAGGAAAACAAAAGCTTTTTATCACAGTGAAAAACAGTAACCTGTTTATCGACTGTATATTAAAACAAGAAGTGGATTTGAGGTGGAATCAAGGGGTATCCAGTGAATGTCATGTTAAAAATGTTATTCTGATTAATTTCATAAACTAGTCAAGTAGGGATGTCCGATATTAACTTTTTGCTGATATCCAATATGCCGATATTGTCCAAACACTTAATTCCAATTCCGATTCCAATTTCAAGCCACACTATATACAGCCATTTGACCCAAAACTGAGGTAAACATCTCAGTACCCTACAGGCAATTCCAGCGTTTTTGGCAAAATTCAGGCTTATCAGGTTTATCCTCTAATAAGGATAACCCAATAATGATTCTTAATATTTATGCTAATATCGGTTGGATGATATTACCAGACATCCCTCAATTCAAGAGATCACTTTGGCAACCCTACAGATTACTAATTACATCCACATGTACTTAACATCTATTTACTTTCCCTTGAGTATTTCACGAGTTTTGTTTATTTGTACTCTACAGCGACAAAGTTTGGGAAGTATTTTTGGCCATTTACGACACATACAATACATGTGGAATCTTTTTGAGGGGGTAAAATAGGATGAAATGAAGTCAAAGAGAAGAGTGGACAACTTGTCAGAGTTGTATCCTGCCTCTGTGTGTAACTGTCAGCCTGAAATGATAACAGCTGACAGTAAAACCCTAAGATTTACTGTCAAACAGTAAGGTGTGTGACAAAAGAGAAATCAAAGACTAGAAAATATCTTTCATCTCAAATTATTCTCATGATTGATAAAAAACACTTTTTTTTCCCACTTAGCAATTAGGACAACTCTAACTCTTTTACATGGCAAAACCTGTGAAAAAAATGAAAATGAAAATATCAACATTTATAAAGAGTGAAACTTTATGTATAAAATGTGTGATGTGTTCATTTAAACAGCTGAAGGTGATGAATGAGGTTAAAAATAGAAAAATGAACACCTATGTCTGCTACACCTTAAGGGAAACTTACATAAAGATAAACTGAAACCTTTGTTAATGAAGGTATGTAAGAGAACTTACAAATCTCATTTAAATACCTAGATCTACATTTGGTTAAAAAAAAAAAAAAAAGCTTTTCCATGTGATATGATTTTCTTTAACCATCAAAGAATTTTTACATGAATAAAATAAGGATTTGGATGTTATTTACAAATCCAAGTCCTAGGAGTAACATCTGTATCTGGGTGAGAATAAACAGGTTTTGGTGTAAAACCCACAGGTAGACATTAGAATCCGAGTAAGAGGGAAATTAAAACACACCTCGGAGTCTAGAGGCATTTTCTAGCTCCCACAAAGAGAGAGATAGCCCTCACCAAAGGGAAGAACAATATTAGATCGTGAATACAAACAGATGGTTGCCATTACTGCCTGCAAATTGACGCTGGAGCAAAAGTCTTCCACCTTTAGATGGCAACAAGATGAATGCTGCACTACAAGACTGCTTTGACAATGAATCCCTCTTTTGAGAGCTTTTACATGTCGCTATGACTTAATCACACACCCAAACAGCTACTTTAATTTGGCTAAATGTAGATTTATGTAAATGTCTTCATTAATCATTACTGATGTAGGAGAGAAAAAAAAAACACTTTTGAGGAAAGTAACCCTCCTGAGTGTGCAGTGCAAATGGACAACACTGGCGTTAATGACTCTTACCAACATCTTAATGTATCCTCAGATTATGAAGGGCAGCATGGAATTTATGTGGTTTGGTCATGTGGAAATGAGGCAACACATTTCTTTATTAAAGGATTAAAGAATTATGTAAAGCCACAAATTCATAAAGAAAATGTCACTAAAGTCTAATTAAGGGCCTACTTCAATATTATCTTACTTGCCGTCAGAATTATAGGACTATATGCTAATTATGTAAAGATAATGGATGAACCAGCACCAGGACATGATTAATCCTATTTATCCTCTGAATATCCAATTGAGAGAAAAGGGGAGGCAGACTCTCTACCTACATAATACATAATTTATGTAACCTAAAAGGAAATGTCAAAAATGTCAAAGGACATTTAAAGGAGGAGCTGTTCATCACTGTCAGGCCAGACCACTCTTCAAAAACATGCTAGAATTCTAAGGCAGGAATACATCAGACCTCAATTTGGACAATAACTAATGTATAAATAAAATAATTTAAAAAAAATAGGTGATATAACCCTGGGGTAGAAATTTGTTATAAATTTGTATGTTTGTCCTCATTTGTATGAATTTCTCTGCGACGATAAAAATAATGGTACATTCAAGACTTCGGCTATTTCTAGCTCCTGTTTTTTTTTTTTATTTATTTATTTCTGTACTTTATACTGTAATATTCACCCTTTTTGGATGGGCGTAATAGTTTTGAACATGTAATGACTTCTTCATATACAGATGGTCCTCCAGGTACATCGGAGTTCTGTTCCTATGGTGTGACTACACTTTTTTTTGTCTGAAGTCAGAACTTACATACTGTACATTCGTTCCTAGGTCACTCACCTACACTAACACAGTGGTATCATCATTATCTAGGACATAAAAACATCAGAAGTCAACCTTATGCTTGACAGAGAGTGAAAAATCATATAACTGTAAATGTACAATGTCGTAAACCGAGGACCCCGTGTAATAGTGTATTGATTACATATGTTGCAATAAACAAGCAACTTTGGAAGGAGCAGACTATAAAGCAAAAATCTGTACTATGACTTTTCTTGTTTTTGTACCTGACATTTAACATGAACTTTCAATGTGGGTTTTTCTTTATAAAGGGTAAAATCATGAGTCATAAATCTTTCTTAATTTGTGTGAAGTTTAAAGATGTGGCTTACATCACAACCAAGAAAAATAACATTCATCCTAGTTTTTGAGGGCCAGTAAAGTTCTCTGTCACATTTTGGCAGAACAGCAATGAAAAGAAGTTTTATTTTTGTTGCCAAATGAAGTTTAGACATTCTATCAATGCATTCCATAGTACGGCTGTCTAATAATATCGGCCAACAGATATTATTGGCCAGTTATTAGCATAATTATGTTTTATCTCTAAGAGTTGTTATCGGTTTTTCACCAATTAATGAAAACCCAATAATGCAATGCCTGGGTTTCCTCAAATGATGAGTGCCCTAAAAATAGTTTTGGGGTAAAACGGCTGTATGTAAAAGTGAACGCCAATAGATGGCAGCATTGCAGATCATCATGCAGAATGCTGGTGCGAGCAACTCATACAGTGGTTTGTACAGATAAATAAATAAATAAATATTACCAGGCCTCGATCGGTATCGATTGATATCGGAACCACAAATTAAGTGTTTGGACAATACTGGCATATCAGATAATGGCAAAAAGTATGTTCAACAGAGTAGTGAACAATGTACTGTGTCAAAAAGAATATTTGAGACATCATCAATTTCTCTTCTCATGCCAAAAATGCAGTGGGGTCAGAAAATGATACAGCAGTAAAAATATTAAAAAAAGAAAAAAATATGAAAAAGAAAATTCTTCTTGACGCCTGACTTAAAATGTTAATGAAGTTTCAGCCTATGAGACTGTTCTGCATCTAAAGAGGCCAAGCACCAGCAGGCGCACATACTCCTGCTGCTGTCAAACTGTGGGCCACTAATTGAATTGACCTGCTACTCATATAAATTAATGTGACCACAGACACATGGTGCTTGGTAGCCAAAAAAAAAAAAAATACTATATGTGTCTAGGAGAAGCAGTAAGCAAGTAAATCACGTTAAAATAAGACAGAAAAATTTAGATATGGCAAAGAGTCACGATGACAGTGGTGACTGTCGTTCCGTTTCCCTGTGTTTCCCCATTCTTGTGTTGTGCACTTGTCTCTGTCTGTGTGGTGGGTGTGGCACATTTCCCTGACTCTGCCTGGTTAATCACTGAAGCACACCTGCCGTTCCTCAGCAACTGCCTTCAATCAACCCATCACTCTGACGGCATAAAAACCCTGGCCTTTCTCCCACTGGTCGTCAGATTGTTTGTTCAGCCACCGTGGTAGCTAACGTCCAGATTGACTTTAACTATTGTTCTTTGTGATTCCGTTTGAATTAGAAAATAAATCCTTGTTTCTCACTTAATGTCGTCTGAACCTGCATTTGGGTCATTACCGCTTTAAATCATGAAACAAAGTTAGTTTAAAGTTTAAGAAGGTCAAAAAAGAAAAGGAAAAATCTCTTTTAATTTCTTAGAAACAAGATGATTCAGAGGTCAGCAACATGATTGGACATATACTTTTTACCTTATGTATTTCCTGCCTACTTTTTCTTTGATCTCATCAACACTGTAATGCAGACGTTTTATAACTAAATATTTCAGGGCTGTTGTTTCTTAACCTCCACACTACTGTTTATATCAGCACTTGAGCATACAGTTGCTACACCTGAAGTACGGAAGAAAACAACCTATGCACATGTAGTGGATACTGTTCTTTACTGTTCTTTTGTGTTGAATACCAAGTAGAATCTTTTTAAGGCTGGGCATGAGCAGAAATGTGTAATGTAATGATTTCAGGGCCACGTGATGTACATAAAACCAGTTTGCAATCCTGTTTTGGAGCATTTGTGCATGTTCTTCCTGTGGGTGAGTGGGCTTCCTCCAGATACTATGGTTTCCTTTGAAGGTCTAAAACAGCAGTATTATGTACAGTATATTCAATATTTTTAATCAACTATGCTTTTGCTCACATTGTGTGTGTGAATGGCGGTCTGTCTCTGTACATGTCCAGGTGATGGACCTAAGATGAACAAATATGAAAAATGATCACACAAGATAGGTGCTAATTGCAAAAAATAGCTTTTTACTCATAAGACACTTTTAAAGGTAAGGTTACAGTTTGACTACGAAGTAAATGATTTCAGGTCTATATTCAGAACAATTTCCTTTTGCTCTTCCACCTATCATAATAAATGAAACAGCTGCACCACCCTGAGTACTTCACGACCACTCCTAATACCGGTCACAGTTTAAAGTTGTGTATTGTCTTTCTCCAAGTATATCCCTTGTGTTGTAATTAATTATTTACATTTAAAAGGTAAAAGGTAGTGAATGATTTTAACTAAAGTACACCTTGACTGTGACTATTTCCACTTCTTTCCAGTCCCACTACAGCCTCTAGTTAATTTTCTTTCTTTGCTTTCTTTTTCTCTCGAACCTTCCTAACCCTCGCACCCTCAGTCTCAATCTCTTAGTTGTCCTTCCTTCTTGTCTTACCCATCACTTCAACCCCTCCTTGCCACCCTTGTGTGACCCATGTCACTGTTCAGATAATTATTTTTTTACGTGTTTATGTAGCCAATGTCTTTGTCTATCTTTCACTACCATCTGTATCCAGTTACAGTAGGTGTCGGCCTCCCTCTGATATTTTGCCCTGCCCATAGGAGAAAGAGCCATACCCAGGGGCACAGATCAGAGAGTACCACACTCTTATTTTCTATAGTCTTCCTTCTCAGACACACAAACCCAAATAGAACCTACATACAGATATGCCTTCTGTTGACAGCCACCTCGTCTTCTCCTCTATGCTGCCCCACGGGTTAGGTGAGGTTAGCTGGGATGACAGACACACAGCGGTAGGCATCACAGTCTCTTCTGTGCTGTCCTGTTTGCTTTGTTCTCTTTTGTCAGCAGCACATCAAGGAATGTAGGAGAAGTAGGGCTACATTCATAAAGTCATTTAAAGGACAACGTTTTTTGTTTTGTTTTTCGTTTGTTTTGTAAACCTCAAGCTCAAGCACAAACCAAGAAAAAGTGAAAAAAACAAAACAAAAAAACCTTCCAAACATTCTGTATTTGTCAAACTAAGGCTGCACGATTCTGAAACACAAAAACCCAATGATGAAAAATATGAACCTCATATGGGCTTGAAGCAGTGGGCTACTGTATTTTACCCAAAGAGGTATTTTAATTGAACTGCACTGGACTGCAATATACAGCATACTAACAAGATCTGAGCCTCAAGTTCATTTTGGAGAAGGGGGGGCTCTGCTGTCCCTACCTACTCTATAGGGGAGGTACACATTCATCTAATTTAAAATCTGCTTCCGTAGTGTGTCCTGGCAGATGTGGCTGAGATTTTGTATATTCCATCATTTTACTACCAAACTGCATCATTTACTGACTAAGCACAAGACTTCAATATTGGGCAGATAGTTAATTGCTGGCACTTTGTTTGCTTAGACAGAGCCTTAGACATTGTTTTGTGTAATGTGTCTTCAACTGTGTATTGTCCACCTCAAGTATACCACAAAAGTAAGATGTAACACTTCTTTCTTTTGCTTTTAACGCAAGTGTCACTTTTCCCACTGCCTGGCAGCTTTGGTGGCCCCAATGGCCTCTATCGGGGATTATAGCAGAGAGTGGGCACTTCCTCAGGAAGAGAGCCTCATTAGTGTGAAAAGGTACACAAGTGAGCATGTAGAGAAGGTGCGTGCATGTGCCTGTTTGAGAGGTTCCATCTATAATTAGGAGTCACAGCAAGTAGCACTTTAGAACAGAGTCAGTTAAGTGCTCTGGCATCTTACCAGCAACAGACCTAGCCTCGTGCATACAAACAGAGACAGTGGGGGCCAGTTGGATCCAGGTCCAGGTTTACTTTGACAACACGAGTCTCCAGCTGAAAACCACATACACATATGATAACACTAACACACCTGTGCTTTTCATCAACCTGTGTCAACAAGGCCAAGGGGAAACAACAATGGATTCCCAAAGTAATGAATCAATGTAGTGTTAAGTGAAACACACCTGCAATCACAATGAAAAGCTAAAAATAGAAAAATCTTTTGGCTGTCATTGAACTTCATGGGATATGGCTTACACACATTGTTCCTTGGGGTATCTTTCTTTGAGTTCTTCCATCTCAGCCTCAGTGCCAGCGGCCCAGCCATCATACATGCATGGACACCCTCGACACGCACTCTGTGTGTCCCCACCTGCTACCTCTTCCCATCACATCTAAATCTGAGGAGGCCACCACTATGCAGTGTCCTACACATACTGTAGCCAAATAAAACAACACAAGCAACTGCTCTTCTTGTTAAGAGCAAATGCAGTTGCATATTTACAAGGTTCAGCATCGGGTAAACAGTGCTGGTATTTAAAATTCAGAGGGATTCATGGAGTCTTAAAATGCAGTGGTTTACATGTAGCCTTGTTTTAATTATCAGTCTTTTGAATGCAGAGCACCAGGAAATACACTTTAAGACAGGATCAGTGTTTAAGAGAGCCGGAGTTTAAATTAATAATACTTAATGCAACACTGTTTTTTAAAGAAAACACAAATGTAATTTTCCACTGCCATTGTTTTGCTTATTTTTCTTGCATTTCCTTATTTTTTCACATAATGGCAATATGAACTTCCCCACAGAGGCTGGTCTACACCGCACTGCAACATTACTCCATCTCTTTTGGCAGTGGGAACCAAGCTATGTTCAGATATCCTCTGGTGAGATATTTAAACCAGTCACTCATTATAACCCAGTCATCTAGTCTCCAATCCTGAGCCCTGATAAATGGGGATGGGGTTGCAGCACAAAGGGCTTGTGTGTGTAACTGTGCTGACACCGCTGTAGTGATTGTCCACTGAGGTGACCTCCACAAAAGAACAGCAAAAAGCAATTTGATTAAGCTTTACATTTGCCTTTCCCTGGCAAATAATTCATTCATTCGTTCATAGGCAACATAACTGGCATCACCTAATGATGAGTAAGATACAAATGAAAGAAAAGTGTTTTCAAAGTTGTGAATAATTGATATATATATATACACATATATATATATATATATATATATTTTACTAAAGGTACTTTTTTTTTTTATTTCTGTTCAACAAACATATACAGAGATGCTCTTTTCTAACAGAAAGTTTTTGAGAATTTTGCTCTGGTTTCTGTTAGATTTCAGTGGTTTTCACATTTGGTTGGGTCTGCAGCAGGAAGCTGATACCAAAAGGCTCTCCCAAGCACACACAGCCACATAGTCCCACACATTCAAAGAAAATTTCCCCAAATTCTCTTCACACCAACTTTCTAAAACACCTCTACTCCCTGGGAACAATGGGAGATCTCCCAATGGCTTGGCCCACTTCCCTTGTGATAACTCCCCACTCAGCAACAAAAGGTTCTTCCAACACTGCTGAATCATGGAACAGCAGTGTCACATAGTGATGACTGCAGGCATAACATGAGACAACAACAATAATATGATTGGCCACAAGAGGCCTAGCCTCTTGAACTAAACCAAAGTGTCAAAGGTCAGTATGTAATGTTAGAAAAGAATCTGATGTTTTTATCCTCTCTGTTCCATTGGCCTACAAGATTTGAACACACACCCGGGAAGTTGAAAACCACTCCCCCCACACAGGTATATAAGTGTAAACAACTAATGATACTTTAGAAGTTATTCTTGAGAAGTTAGAAGTTATTCTTGAGAGGATTTGCGTAATAACAACTGTTGTACGAGATTTCCTTGAATACTTCTCCAGTCCTTTATTTTGCTTTATTATTGGACCTGTTTTGTTGGACGTTTTGCTATTAAAACAAATCGACCTTCTACCGGCTACTTCCACTCCTTGTCTGAAGATACCTCGCACAGCAAGAATCTTTCATTTCCAAGCAACAGGGAAGGCAGGTTGTTCTGTACTTTCAGGTTGTCTCGAACGCATGATTGTCTTTGGCCATGTTTTGTTACCGGGTTATTTACTGGGATCTACGGCACTGGTAATTCAGTAGAATGGTCAGGGTAGGAGCCAATCAGGTGGAACAGAGTACAAAAAATGGTCAACCATACAAAACACATTCGGCAGTAGAACATTTGCTCTTACCTTGACTATTTTGAATCTCAATTCCAATATAGATAAAGGTATTTAACTTTGAATGTTCATTTGTAGCAACTTTGAGGCAACTGTGGGGCGAGTGACCACCACCTCAGTTTTATCGGCTATGACCCAGAGGAGTTGGACTCTGCTGCGAGGGATATTATTGTATTCAACTAATTTGCAGTATATGTTTTTTCATGGTCTTCAAAAGTTGATGCCTTTATTCCTTATGTTTTCAGGCTAAACCTGTTTAGTCCTTTTCAACTTAAAACCAGAGTTTTATCCCCCAGGTATGGTTTAAATATGGTCGTCATTTCAGATAAAAACAGGTGAATGGAAATACCTTGAAAAGGTCAATGAGTATACTGTGCCTGTCAAGCGCTGTTCAATCTATTATTACAATTATTATTAGCTCCATTAGCTACATGGCGAGAGACAACAACATTAAAGCCTGCTGCATAATGGCAGCCATCTTATATATAGCCATGTATATGGTGTGCTACCAGGGTAACTTTACTGAACAAGGCCTGACAATAAGATAAGTGGCACAGATAAAGAAAGTGAGAAAAATATGATTCAGTAAAGTATTAAAGCACTAGCCATGAATTTGTTACAGAAAATGTCTGGAACCTCAGCTCTATCATCTTTATGTAAGTGACAACCTAAAGCATGTGCTTTATTGAGTGTTCATCAAGTACACTTTTAAGTAGTTCCCTTAATAAGTCAAGGGGCACAATACTTATTATTGAGAGTATCCTTCGCTCACTACTCATTTTCATTTCTCTAAGATTCCTTTTGCTTAATTTAATTTAAGTTTTTATCTCAGTAACTGTTTGCCCTGTGACATGACCAGAAATAACCAATAATTTAGTATCACAGCAACACTAAAAGTCCTTGAGCAGAAAAAAATCCTGAATATATATACAAAAATCCCGAATGTATATACAAAAAGTCTGAATATTTATACAAAAATCCTGAATATATATACAAAAATCCTGAATATATTTACAAAAATCCAGAATATATATACAAAAATATGAAGCGTATTTGACCACACTGTCCGTATCGGTGCGCGAGAGGTGATTAAAAGGAAAATGACAACAACAAAAAGGGAAAGTAAATGTTTCAGGAAAATCTACACAAAAACAAGACTGACGTTCTTACTAAGGGCAGATTAGGACAGAAGGCAGTAATGACGAGGTGTTAAAGAGCAGGGACGAAGGAAGGAGAAGCTATAAGAAGACTGAAAGGGAAGGAGTGGTGGGAGGAGAATAGAGAGAGAATAGAGCCTGCAAGGAGAATGAAAACTAAAGGGCTTTGTTAAAGGAAGGGCATAAGGGAGTGGAGAGGAAAGACTAATAAAGAAGGGGATGAAAGATGGACATGAAGGAGAGACAGACATATAAAGGAGAATATATAAAATCTCCAAGTAGGACAGGAACTGCCTTCCTGAAGCTCACCCTGTATATCTCCCCCTCTTTCTCCCAGCATTTGTTATTTTTGTCCACAGCATTAGTAGGTAAGGACTATGGCTGTACAAAATGATCTAGTTTACAGGAATAGACACCGGAGACCTATATAGTCACAATCAACTAGTAGACCCTTCATCCTTCTATTGGCAAATCCACAGAAAGGACAGATGACACAAGTTGGTTTGATCTGTGTCATCATACTTATTGATTCAGCTCCTATAAGAGAGGAGCAGTGTAAACAACAGCATTCGTTAGGTATGCTCTCTTAGCAGGAGGTCAACACAACATGGTCTGTGTCACCGCCATGCTCAGCAACAGCCAGTGAACATGAATAAAAGAAAGCAGGACAAAAGAGCTTTGTCACTGCACGCGTGTGTCTGGATCAATAATGTCAAACACAAACACTCTGCCACCTCCAGCTCCGCCTCCTGTCTTCTGCCGATTGCTACCGTCTCTAAACCATACATCATGACTGGTCTCACCACCGTCCTGTAAACTTTTCCCTTCACCTTAGCTGACACTCTTCTATCACAGATCACTTCTGGCACTTTTCTCCAGCTGTTCCATCCTGCCTGTACTCTATTCTTCACCTCTCTTCCACAGTCTCTGCTGTTCTGAACAGTCAAATTTATTCTTATTCTTAACTGCAGCACTGGCTCTGGGTATTAAATGGATAAAGTCACTCAAGACAAGTTGATGACTAATTCCAATTTGTCACTTAGTTTGGGTCTTTCCATCAGTTATATTTAAGGCAATGTTAATTTTAAAACATTTTGGACCGAGTTTTCAGTAACAAAAATTGAAATTATGAATAACATACATATGACAATTTCACTGTTTGTCTTTCTTCAATTCCTGCGAGCACACTATATCAGCTTCATGTTCAACTAAACAGACTAGATTTTAATTAAAGTTTGGGGGGAGTCTAGACTATGCATGGGTCAGTAAACCCCAGGTAATGAGGCTAATTCTAGTGGAAAACACTTTTCAAGCCACCATATAAACACACATTCACATCTAAGGTCAAATCAGATTCTCTTAATTCCTAACAAACAGTCGAGAGATCATTTAAGTTATTCTGCACTAGTTTCTTTCAAGGAAACGCAATTTCTTAAAAGCATTCTAGAAACCTGTAAATAAACCTGGTTTGTAAGAGTACATAATGACTTCATTAAACAGATTCTGCTTCCTGTGCATGCACACACATCACAAGCATCCTGCTAAATTACCTCTCAGAAGGATTGAGTCATTCACAGATTTTCAAGGTTTAACAAAGGTACATTCTTATATACTTTTATAATACAGTTTTTGAGGATCCTTTCTTGTCTTAGAAGAGACACTTTGAATGTAGGAAGAAGCCGAAATGACAAGAAATAATTGTCTAATAAAAACAAAAGGACAAACTCATGTTGTTGTGAGCCATTTGAAATTACAAACAGAGAAGAAGCCGCATGATCGTCCCCATGCTGTTTTCATTCAGTTGTAATATCCCACACAAACAGACTGAACAGGGTTGGGCTTAATCTCTCACTATTGCTCCAATCTTTACAGAAGCCGCTGGAGAGAGAGAGCAAGAGAGAGAGAGAGAGAAAGAGAGAGAATAAGGAGATGGCTGCTATAAAGTAAGCCTAGTTAAGAAGAAAAAGTAGAGACACGCAAATCTGCAGAGAATAGAAAATGACAGAAGAAAAGATTGAAAGAGAGTGAGAAAAGGGGACAAATGTGGGCTCACCATCAAGAGCTTTTGATTTTCCCCACAAAATGTTCCTTTTAAGAATGGCCATGGAATTAGCTTGCAGAAAGAAAGTAGTCTCAATCAATTCAATCACCTCTAAAAAACATTCAAATGGGCACCATACCTCCTTAAGAGTCTCTGCGGGATATAAAACAGGTTCGTGCCTTTTCTCTCTAACTCCACTCTTATTTTTTCTCTCCTTTCTCTCAGTTTTGTCTTCAAACCAGCTGTCATCACTATATTTGTGTAGAGATGAAAAAAGCGAGAGGCGTTCAGGTGAGCACTGAAAAATTAGCATTGTCCATATTTTTTCCAAATTGTGTTCAGCTTTGCCGCAACACTATATTTGTCAGATGTCTGATTTTTCTTTGGCAGCACTCTCACTACAGGACCATGAAAATTTGATGTGACCTCATGTTAATGTTGGGGACTAAAGTAAATTCCTAGATTATAGAGAAAAAACTTTCCGCTCCATACATTCAAATTGAGTAACATCAAATTGATGAAAAAGCATTATGATAAGAAATCAGGTTTATAAAATAAATCATTTTTTACCATTTGATGACAGTATGAACAAAACCATCAGCTTCATACTGTAGATTAATTATTGTAAAAAATGTCTAAGAAAGTACTTAAAATGTAAGTGTATACATTGCTTAGAGCCTCACTACTATATCTTTTCTATCTTTCTTCAAAACAGTTCTAAACCTTGGGGTGAACTTGTCCTTACTGCTGGATAAACGTTGGCCTGATGTTTCCTTCCTATGGTAGGAAGTGCATAAGGAACATGAGCTGTTTCTGGGCGGGATGTATGATGTGGGTAAAACCAGGACAGCAGGAGAACTCCTGATGGATTACTGAAGCCCTAAAAACTGAGCAAGGACAGACCATGAGAGAAGGAATGACAAAGATGAAATGGAGGTTAGGGAGGGCAGGAAACAAGAGGAGAGAATAGGAGAAGGTGTGAAAGGAGGAGATAGAAGAGGAGGACAGATGTGGAGGGAGGAGATCAGAGGAAATAAGATGGAAAACAATGGCACGAGAACGGGGGTGAAGTGGATAAGAAAAAGACAAAGTAGACCAGAGGAAAGACAGTGAACAAGAGGTGAGGAGAGGAGAGGGAATAAGAGGAGTCATGAAATTGAGTGAGGCAAGGAGGGCACTGTAGAGAGGAGAAGAAAAAAAGGGAGAAGAGTACAGAGGAGAGGAGAGGAGAGGAAGAGGGGAGTTGGGAAGAGAAGAGACCAATTTCATGCATTTTTAGTCAGAGGAAAGGAGATCAAAGAGGAGGCCATTCCATAAAAGGAGAAAGGATGAATACGATGGTCAACCTTATCATGTGGCAGTAGCACTAGAAATAGCTGCCCCAGTTGTAGACACACTTTTTGTTGCTAGCCGACTGTACCCAATGCACAGGGGTTGCTAACCTATATAGGCCTCTTTCATGCCGCAACATCTCCAAATCACTTCCAAACACACTCACCCCCTCCCATCTTGGCTGCCTTTTCTCTCACATATACACAGTCATGCACTCACACAGAGACATGCTAAAATCAGGCCACACATGCTTGGAGCTACCACTGTGTTAAGTCACCTGTGCTGCCAGCTTGCTAGCGGGCAACCAGCTGCTCCTTTCATTAAGAGCTCCAATACGCCAGCAATATACGCATAAGGAGGACTAGTTAGATGCAGTGTGAGATAAGGCAGCAATGTCATACGGCAGTATACGAACTATGTTTCAAAATGTGCTTCTGCACAGATTGTCTTAAACATGCTAGTATCTTAGCCTGCAGTACTAGTTCAAGTTCAAAGGACTTCTGTACCAAAACTGAAAAACCCTGTTTTCCAGAAAGTTGGCAAAATTACAAAGAGAAAAATTTCAACAAATTTTTTCAACAACAAAATCTAAGAAATTGAAGTCTAAAACATATACCAATGCAAAATTGATGCCTGTAATACACTCCTTACATGTTGTGACAAATGCAGAGTAAGATCATTAAATGTTTCTAGAAGCTACTCTACTATATTAGTCACTTCACATAAAAAAAATGGGTATCAAGTTTGGTTGGGGCATTGAGGCCCTTGAAGGTAGCCATGTCACAGGTACCTGAATATCTTTAAATATATTATTGATGTAGAGTCATGAAACTTCTTGTACAAAAATAAATAAATAAATTGGAGTTGTTTACACCGGACGTGGACAAACTCTTTGCTCTTTGTTTGTTATTTTGTAATAAGTTTTACGTTATTACGTGATATGTTTTACATTATTACGTGATAAGTTTTACGTTATTTCATGAAAAGTTTCAGGTTATTACGTGATAAGTTTTACATTATTACGTGATAAGTTTTACGATATTTATTTCATGAAACGTGAAACGTTTCACGTGATTACGTGATAAGTTTTACGTTATTACGTGATAACTATACCTAACAGTGGTCCCGCTCTATATCGCGGTTCTACTTTCGCTCCCTCAGTACATCAAGGATTTTTTAATCCGATCTTTAAACATAACAACAACAAACAAATGTTTTAATTTCCAATATATTTGTATTTTTCTAGCTTACGCATAGCCTAGCTTCTAGTTTCTAGCTTATGGATACAAGCTGGATACGTTTGTCAACCAAAGTATGAATTATCACGTAATTACGTGATTTCCCAAATGTACGTACAGTACATGTTTCTTTATGTATTACCCTGTATGTATGTATGTGTTGAAAAATGTAACTAACGTAATTAGTTAGATTACCCGTTACTGAAAAACGTAACGCCGTTAGTAACAGCGTTTATTCTAACCCCGATACTCCCATCACTGATTATGAATGTGAACATATTCCAAAAATAATAATTTTGTTGTGTTATTATGTCAAATTAAAGAATTGGACAACCAGAGAATAGCAGTTCTTTTCCTGTAAAAAAAGAAACTCTCCATATAAATGTCACATCAAACAGTTAAGTTACATGGAGCACCAGAATGACTTTTTTTTCACCTGCTGAGCAGATGATGGACCTAAGAGCACTGCTTAAATTCAAATGGTTACCTGACAATTATTCAAACCATTCCACCCCAAAGGGTATATAATTGACTTAATCCTTGAAGATACAATCTTTGATCACACGGCTTTGTGCGAGAAACATCACTCTGTCACCCTCCTGGAGAGGCATATCAAGGTGATTGACTGAAATTATTCTTAATGAAATTTAATGGCATCAATCTTATGTTGGAGGGGGTAAAAACACTGACCGAAAATTGAGGTAACCGCTTCAAAATAAGTAATTCTTCATTTCTTTTTGAGCTTCCAGAGAGATGATGTGGAGTAATCTGAACATTCTTGGTCTATTGAGGTGCTTACAACACGAAATGTGAATTATGCAGTAAAAGCTGTGACAACAAAAAATATATAATTAGGATAATGAGTAAATTATAGTCTCTGAGGCATAAATGCTATTGGACAGAAGTTACTTTGACAATTTGAAGACATTTTATTGACTTTACTGTGTGCAATGCCACTGCTAATGGCTAATTCACTAAACAGACACAAGCGGCAGACGCAAACACACTTGTATAGGCAGACACAGATGAAGACAAACACATTGGGACATATGCAAATTTGTACCAACACCTACAACGCAAACCGACCCCTATTCATTTTATTTTAGCCTAAAGGACACACAAAATTGTGTCTGGCCATTAGGGTACATTATGAGCAGTGCATTAGTCGGTGAAGGCAAATGCGGCAACAGCACTGTGGGTGGAAGGGAAAAAAACACAAAGTATAAAAGAAAAAAAAAAGAAAAATTATGACAGATATGATAACTAATATACAATGGCTGTAACATCCTAACCCACTCACGGTGCACTGATGGAGAAAGACAAAGAAGAAGAAGTGTCAGTGACAATCCAACTGTTGATTCATTGCATTTCCTTCCGTCTCCAGACCAGACCTAGACAAGAGTGTACTGTGCAACTCGTAAAATATTTCTGTGTGGCTGCAAACAGTACATAGGCCGTCACATTCATCTGATTAAGTTTCTCCTCACAGCTGCAGGTAAATCTTCCATCTCCTTCATATTATAATCTGCTATAAACTGCTAGCTGTAGGATTATCCACCACCACTGCAAAATAAATACACTATCTGATGTTTGAAGGACTACATGATTACAGAGTAAACTTCACGCTTGATGCTAGGCCAAATTACATTGTGTAGATGAATTAAATAATCAAAGGTTAAAAAAAAGAAAAAGAAAGCAATATTAAAATCTTCCTTTCACTCTGTAGAGAAAAGACATTTTGAAACGCAGTTCGGCTGTTTTTATCCATCAACTAACACTCCTTCTCGCGGGGGGCACTGGAGCCAATTGCAGCTATCTACAGGCGAGGGTGGGGTCTACCCTGGACAGTTCACCATTCCATCACAGGGCCAGGTTCTTAATATGTAGGAGCTAAAAATGATCACTTCCTACCTGAAAACTCACTAATGGAACAATGTATAGGGTTTTTGGTAATATTAAGTCAACACATTATCTATATATCTATATATGTATAATAGTGCAGATGGCAAAATAAATTGATTAAGAACTACAGTAGCTAAGGAAATGATGAGCAAAGAGTCAACTTCAAACGCAATGTTTTAGAATGTTAAACAAATCTTTTTCTCCTGCCTGATAGCTCCATCTCTAACATTCTTCTACCAATGTATCCACTGTCCCTCCTCTGCACATGTCCAAACCATCTCAATCTGGCTTCTCTAGCCTTTTTTCCAAACCTTCCTGTCTGTGTTGTCCCTCTAATGACCTGACCTGACCCTCTTCCTGATCCTGTCCATTCTTGTCACTCCTAGAGAGAATCTTAGCATCTTTAACTCCGCCTCCTGTCTTCTGCCTATTGCTACTGTCTCTAAACCATACATCATGGCTGGTCTCACCACCGTCCTGTAAACCTTTCCCTTCACCTTAGCTGACACTCTTCTGTCACAGATCACTCCTGACACTTTTCTCCAGCTGTTCCATCCTGCCTGTACTCTATTCTTCACCTCTCTTCCACAGTCTCCTCTGCTCTGAACAGTTGATCCTAAGTACCTAAACTCCTGCACCTTCACCACCTCTGCTCCTTGTAGCCTCACTATTTCACTGTTCTCCCTTTCGTTTACACACATGTACTCTGTCTTGCTGCGACTGACCTTCATTCCTCTTCTTTCTAGTGCAAACCTCCACCTCTCTAGGCTCTCTTTTAGAGAATATATATTTTATTTTCTATATATTTCTGCCAATTTAAAGTTAAAGATGTTTTTTATGTGTAGAAAAGAAAATTATTAAGGGAAAATAAGAAAATAAGAAATATGATTTTTTTTTTTACTTCACTGCTCCATGTTTGTTCCAAAACGTGGAGTACATTGTGAAGGTAGATGATAATGACTTATTACAAATGACCAGTATTACGTGCATTACTGGCCATTTCCTACATACTACGTCCTGGTATCATGTAACGAGTAATTCATAAAATACCAGTCCACCTCTAACAATGATCATGTCAATTATATGTGTAGCAGGACTAAATGTGTGAAAGAACCTTTGGAGCAGGAAATGGAAATGTTGAAAAGGCAATTTTTAGACAGTCATCCCTTAAGTCTACTGTGCTCCCATACTGTCAGCCCATAGTGTAGCCAAAGAAGACATGTCAGCATGGTGCTGGAGCAGGTGGGAAGATGCAGAGTGTTCTGTCTGAGGAGTACAGCTGAGGAAAGGAAGTAATAAAGGAGGAAGTAGTGGACCACAGTACGAAAGTGACTTTTGAAAAACCAGACACTATAATTTATAAGGGAATTTAAAGTCAATACCCAAAAACTCTTTCAAAATAAGATCGGGAGGAAGAACTGAGAGACAGTCACTGTGGTTAAAGAGATATATATATATAATGGCAAGAGAGCAGGATGCAAAGAAAAAAGAAAGAAGCGGTAACCCTTAATAGGGTTAAAAAAAGGAAGAAACCTCACATCACATGTGTAACAAAGCAAAACAGACAGACAGCTGGAAAAGTGAAAAAAAAAATCCTCACTGATTGATATCTTACCTCCACCCCCCCATGCTCTGTCTGTGTTACTCGATCAGTCATTTGGCAGTCTTTTGTCCTCAGGGCAGCTTTGGCATTCTCCTGGAAAAAAACAAACAAGTGAGCAGTGTCCAAGAAAATAAAAAATCAAACACGAAATAAAAAAGAATCTGACAGAAATAAATGTGAACAACTAAAGAACCTCTCCCTGGAATTATTACACTGTAGCTTTATCTGTAACATACCATAGCCCCCTCCCACTCTTTCATGTGCTCTCTAATCAAAGTGTAAAAACAACGACTCCAACAATGCCAAATTGGTTTTACCCCACGCCGTTCCCTGTCGGAAACTTGAGAGGTCATAAAACTCAGCTGAAATTACTGGATAAGTTGTTTTTTTTTTACAGCCAAATATGAGAACAGGGACCATCTTCAAGGCTGGCCAGCCTCCTAGAAATGTCCCTCTAGGAGATAATTCATAGCTTTCCTCTGGCAGATTTACACAGCGAGGTGTGGAGAGAAAAACATCGGCCCTTCCCTTCAAAATACAGCACGTTTACCTTGACCAGGAAGTGCCGACTACTGTATTTACCTCCATGATTATTTTTGCAGCAGCAGGTTGCAAGTGCTCAGAATGAGAGGAACCTTGGGCCAGTTTCCACCGGAGGTGTTTTACAATGATCGCACTAATCATTGTGACGTGCTTACTGTGCGCTGCTCACGGGTCAAGGAACAGAGCAGATTCAAAATAAGCTCTGACTATCAAAATAGTGAAGAGGTCATTAACCCTGATTAAAACTGAACAACTGAATTAGGGAACAATTGAGAGTTAATTTATGAAACAGCTAAAAACTCAAATGCATACAGTCCTGGTCAAATGCCCCACTTGACTGATTTAGTTTAAAAAAAAATCTGTTTTCATTTGCCACACTCATGACTACACAGAAAATAAGAGAGGTTTTCAGCAGTTAATTGTTACAGATGGAGCAGAGAAGCACAAAATGCACCAGTAAATAGGACAGAAATCTCATAAAAAGTGATAAGCAGTGATGGTAAACTAGAAAGCAGGTCCTTCTCAGGGATAATTAATGGGTTTTCCCACTGACAGATTTAGAAAAGGAAGGCAGTCCACTAGCTTCAAGCTGCCCTTTACTTCAGAAGTGTTACACTTTGACTGCAGTCACAGGAGCCAAGGTCTCTCTTCTAAGACTTCCACAGAGATATTATACAGTCAACAACAATAGAAAAACAGATACCCAATTTCAAATACTTGACAGAGTGACCTTTGTTTCAAGGGCATATGGTGGTGATACAAATAAGGTCTGAGGCGGCAGACAGGGAGGAAAGGGAAAAATCTATTCAAAACTCTGCTTGTGAAACACAAACAATCGGTGAATGTCTGGGATGAGTGACATTCAAAATATGACGACTCACACAGAGACATACACATTCACACCAATGCATTACAGACTCATTTTATGTGATCGGTGCATGTTTATGTTGCCTGTCTTCAATATACTGTAAAAAATAAGAAAGGTAAAAAAACAAAAACAATTTAATCTACAGATCAATCCAATCAGATTTTACAACAGGGCTGTATAACGTCCTGCGTGCCAAAACCGGACCACTTGAGGGATTTATCCTGCCTGCTTGGTGAATTTTTTAAAATGAAAAATACACACTTCATGTTCTTGATGTTTTCTCAAATTAAATTTCAATAAATACGAATATTTCCTAATAAAATATATGCAAGAAAAACAAGTGGGGGAAAGATGGACTTATAGTTATTAATAGGTATTTGTGTTATGATTGTACTGGCCCAGCCCACTTGCCATCTAACCAGGCTTATGTTTCCTGAACCAATGAGTTTGACACCTGTGGTTTAGAACATGAAGAACCAGAGTTTATTCTTATAATAACACAATCCTGAATTGATCAAGTGAAAATATGTTTTTGCTGTGTTTTACTGTATTTAACTGTTGAAAGAATAATACTTTAGTAAACTTTAAAATGAAGGATGAATGTTCTTCTTTTTCTTTCGGCTTTGTCCCTTTTTTCAGGGGTTGCCACAGTGAATCTTTTTTTTTTTTCATCTCTCTGTATCTTTTACTCTGGCTCCAACTATCTGCATGTCCTCCCTCACTACATCCATATATCTCCTCTTTGGCCTTCCTCTCTTTCTCCTATCTGGTAGCTCCACCTCTAACATTCTTCTACCAATGTATCCACTGTCCCTCCTCTGCACATGTCCAAACCATCTCAATC
>NC_024328.1:12028362-12029900 GCF_000523025.1 Cynoglossus semilaevis
CCATTTCCATTCTCTTCGCGAAATCTACCATTGCCTGTCCTTCCAAGTTTCCCTACCTAACACCAAACCTGCCCATCACTTTCTCATCTCCTCTGTCCTCTTCCCCTACATGACCATTAAGGTCTGCTCCAATCACCACTCTCTCTCCCCTGGGGATACCCTCTATCATCCAATCCAGCTCCATCCAGAACTTCTCCTTTTCTTCCAACTCACAGCCCACCTATGGGGCATAACCACTAACAACACTAATCATCACTCCTTCTATTTCTACCTTCACACACATCAACCTGTCTGACTCCCGTTTCACCTCTACCACATTTCTTACATATTCTTCCTTTAGGATCACCCCTACTCCATTTCTCTTCCCATCTGAACCATGATAAAACAGTCTGTAGCCTCCTCCAGTGTTTCTAGCCTTGCTGCCCTTCCACCTGGTCTCCTGCACACAAAATGTCTATTCTTCTTCTCTCTATATTATCAGGTAGCTCTTTACTTTTCCCTGTAATTGTACCTACATTCAGAGTTCTAAACTTCAGACCAACACTTCTATTCTTCCTTTTTTCCCCTTTTGTCCGAATCAATCATCCTCCTCTTCTTCTCTGACTCTGACCAACAGTAGTCCAATTTCCATCAGTGCCCTGTTGGTCAACAGCACTGTTTGTGGTCGTTGTTAACCCGGGCCTCGACCGATCTGGTATGGAAATCGTTTTAGTGATTCGCATATTTGATTTGGCTAAAAGTTTTACGCCGGACGCCCTTCGTGACGCAACCCTCACCATTTCAATTTACACTGATAAATGATATTTATCTGGTTCTTGTGGTAACACAAAGGAGTATATTTTGAAAATTGACATGAGAATAATAGTAAATGGTGAAATGTAAGTTTATACTTAACTTCATAGTCAAAACCTACATTTTGTAGAGATTTAGTCTTGGACACAATAAAAAATAATGAGATAATACACTAAAACATGTAATAAATTATTTTAACACTCTAATCCAAACATTATTGTGAATACAAATTAATTTTGAGCCCCAATAATTAAGACTGACAAACCTGCCCTCACACCCCCCCAAAAAAGTTTTTTTTGGGCCAAGAGGTAATGTTAAAAAGATAATTTGAAAATAGTAGAAAAGTGTATCATGTTTGGCTATGTATATTATTCAATTATGTTTATGCTATTTATTTTAGGATAAGACCACAGCTACTCAATGTTTGTAGTTTGACTATACATTACAGGCTACAAATGTTGAAAGGCAGTCTTTTTTTTCCTTCATGTGAGCATTTAAGTAAAAGGTCACCTTGCACCTGTTTGGCTGTCTGTCAGACTGCACTCCCCTCTCCCCAACTGCTTTTCCATGTTATTAGGGTCATAATTGGCTAGGAAGGTGTTTTAGCAGCATATTCTTTTATTTCTCTACCAGAATATATTTTCTTAACTTCATCTCACACAAGGACAAAATTGATTAAGACAAAAGATGTCATATTCATGTAAACTGAAGTCAGTGTTGGTGCCTGCTGTGCTGTGTGTTCCCTA
>NC_024328.1:12029907-12031085 GCF_000523025.1 Cynoglossus semilaevis
TCTATAGCTGTAGCTCCACCTTTCTGACAACACATTGGCCTCAATTTGTGATATTTGACTTTGATTTCTACAGAATAAAGATGGTATATTTTCTAAAATCAATCTTGATATTTCATGGTGCGAGTGTAGCGCCGTGGCACATCTGAACACGTCTCACTGTGTTACTGAGACGCGTGTTCAGTCAATCACAGACAGTCAGAAAACCTGATGGTTCTACAGCATAAATACATCACTTTTCAAGGTGAAACTCAGGCACACTAAATCTTGCCTCTGCAGAGACTTGTAAAGATTGTCGTGACATGTTAAGTGATGTAATGAGTTGGTCGATAGTTTTGTACATGCTTCGGAGGACATATCTCTATGGTAGACTGCATCAAAATCTCAGGCAGACATCAGTAAAATTCAGGGTTAAAGTTTAGATGAAAATAATTTTATCTCTAGCCATGTTGACCAAGGTTTCTCTGGTTTTATTTTTGTAGTTGCTCTTTTTTATACTATTATAAAGAAACGAATGAGATTTGATACAGATACAGAAAGTATAAAAGTTTTTGAGGTGTTTTTTGCACAACCCATAAGATAAACCGAGAAAAGTCAATGACATGTGAAAATGTTGTTTGTATTTCAAAAGGTAATTTGAGGCATCAGCCCCACAATGTATGACAATGAGCAAAGTAAAGCAAGATACTTTTGAGTTGAAACTTTCTTTAAACACAAGGTTATATTGTGACGGAACAGAACTTTGGGTAGGAGTGAAATTTTAAGGCATCTTAAATCAGTTTTGGTAAAAAAGGGAAAAAAAGGTACGGCCAGAGAAAGAAAAAGTTGTATTACTATTTCTTAAACTTTCTTTATTTTATTTTCCCTGTTTTCTACTTTGTCCAATACCTTAAAAAGAGATTTATTGAACACACCATTAGCTCATATTGCGATGTAGAACTTTTAATGCCACATGCACTCCCTGACGTAACCTCACTTGAGATACAGAACTAGGTAGTTTGGAACCAGGGATCTTCTGGTGGCAGAAGGGTCTCTACCACTGCAATACTCTAACCCAGGGGTCTCAAACATGTTACTCGCGAGCTACCAGTAGCTTGCCGCCTCTTTCCAAGTAACTCGCCAAAGTGCATAAATTTGAAAACTTAATTGGTTGCTCGGTAAATCTACACATATATATATAT
>NC_024328.1:12031127-12055792 GCF_000523025.1 Cynoglossus semilaevis
TATACAAAAATCCTAAATATATACATAAAACAAGTTATCGATCGTCAGCACACTGGACAGCGTTATCAAATAATAACATATAGAAATATTCTAATATATTTCCAAACAAGTATTTACAACAAATTATAATATTTTTAACATCCTTATATTAACATTACACTACTCTGAATCCCTCACAACAGTGACCTTAGATCGTTAACCATTGTATGACTGTAATCTGTTCTTATTCTCTTAAACTTATTTATTACAGGTTCTATTACACAGCAAATATGTATGTTTACTTTATTTGAAGACGTTTTATTTGAAAGCTGTCATATGACGCAGTGTATGTGTTCTCGTTAAACTATTAATTTGTATTTGATTGTTCATGCTTAGTGTGTCGCTTTGACGTTTGTTTGTTTTTTTACATACAGGCATAGCTGTGCACTGATACCGACAGTGTGGTGAAATACGCTCATATTTTTGTATATATATTTAAACTTTATGTATATATAGTCAGGATTTTTGTATATATATTCAGACTCTTTGTATATATAATCAGGTTTCTGTATATACATTCAAGATTTTTGCATATATATTCAGACTTTCTGCACAAAGTCTGAATATATATACTGAAATTCCAGGCATATTTGACCACACCTCCCTTATCAGGGCGGAGCTACGCCTGCTTCCACCGCGGGCAAGGCTCCTGTATCTTTTGCCCACGTAGCAGGGCGTCAAAAGTATTTTTAAAAATAACAGCAATGCGAGGCAAGCCGCTTCGATATAAACGTCTTTATTCATTCACTCTTAAACCAGCCACTAGGGTACACGGAATGTGTTATAGTGCCGGTCCCAAGCCCGGATAATTAGTGAGGGTTGCGTCAGGAAGGGCATCCGTGTAAAACCTTTGCCAAATCAAAGAATGCAAATTAAAACGTTTTCAATACCGGATCGGCTACTGTTGGTCAGAGACAGAGTCAGAGACAGAGAAGAAGAGGAGGGCGTTTGGTTAGGAGAAAAAGAGAAAAGATGAAGAATAGAAGTGTTAGTCTGAAGTTTGGAACTTTGAATGTAGGTACAATGACAGGGAAAAGTAGAGAAATAGCTGATGTGATGGAGAGAAGAAGAGTAGATATTTTGTGTGTGCAGGAGACCAGGTGGAAGGGCAGTAAGGCTAGAAACATTGGAGGAGGCTACAAACTGTTTTATCATGGTTCAGATGGGAAGAGAAATAGAGTAGGGGTGATCCTAAAGGAAGAATATGTAAGAAATGTGGTGGAGGTGAAACAAGAGTCAGACAGGTTGATGTGTGTAAAGGTAGAAATAGAAGGAATGATGATTAATGTTGTTAGCAGTTATGCCCCATAGGTGGGCTGTGAGTTGGAAGAAAAGGAGGCTGGAAGGAGCTGGATTGGATGATAGATGGTATCCCCAGGGGAGAGAGAGTGGTGATTGGAGCAGACTTTGATGGTCATGTAGGGGAAGGGAACAGAGGAGAAGTGATGGGCAGGTTTGGTGTTAGGGAGATAAACTTAGAAGGACAGGCAGTGGTAGAGAATGGAAATGGCTGTGGTAAACACCTATTTCCAAAAAAAAAGAGGAACACAGGGTGACTTACAAGAGTGGAGGCAGCTCCATGCAGATAGATTATATTCTATGTAGAAGAGGTAATCTGAGGGTGATTGGAGACTGTAAGGTGGTGACAGGTGAGAGTGTAGCCAAACAACATCGCATAGTAGTGTGCAAGATGATGATGGAGGTGAAAAAAAGGAAGAGAGTGAAGACAGAATAGAAGATCAAGTGGTGGAAATGAAGGAAAGAGATATGTCATACCAAAACAAACCATCCCCCGCTTTAATTAGAGGACAAGGGGAACTCTGGTTTATTTTAAAACAAACAGCTCTGATGTTCAAGGTCCACTTCATTGACTCATTTATCTTCTTCCACCTAATTCTTTTTAAGGAGGGAGAGTTGGAGCCAATGCAGCAGTCGTAACAGGAGGTTGGGTACAAAGTGAACAGTTCTCTAGTCCATCATATAGAGAAAAAAAAACAACCATTCACTGACAGACTCATATCTATGGTCAATTAAGAGCAGGGATCTCAAACTCCCAACCCACAGTTCTTTTCCGGCTGGTAATCCCCTCAAATCCAGCCCGCAATTAGATTTAATGTAAACAATTATATAATTCTGCTTTTGAATATTTTTTTTTCATTAAAAGATTTGACTAATTTGCACTGTTTTATAAACTAGTATTCATAGGATTAAACTAAAAACTTTTTTCTAAAAGGTCAGGGTTATTTATTGAATAGAACATCGATAACTGCTCTGTGCCACAAGTGAAATAATAGTGCCAGCAAAGGACTGTGAGAGGAAGCAACAGTGCCTGGATTGAACTGCTGATCGTCTTTCTGTCAGGCAAGAGTGCTTGCCACATCCCACTTTGTGGCCTACAATACTAGTAATAGTAGTACTACAATAGTAGTTTTCAAAGTAAATATACCCAACCAGAGTACTAAATACTCTTTAGTCTCTTGCAACTTGTGTAGAATTCTCAAAATGTCAAAAGAGTTTGTCGTGTTAGATTCAATGTCCTGTTTTAAGACATCAGATCCTCTTTCAATAAAGTTTAATATGGCAACAAGTCAATGATAATGAACTGAACCTCACCAGTTCAATCTGGAGTCTCAGAATCAGCTCATCTTTCTCCCTCAGTTGCTGCAGCAGGACTTCCTCTCTGCTGGGATCCTAGACGTGAGACAGAAGACAAGAGTGAAACACGAATGAAAAAAGGACACAGCAGACAGCAGCCATTTATCTGAGGTGCAAGAGTCACACCACAGCAATACATTTAGCCCATGAGAATTAGTGTGTGTGTATGTGGTTGCTAGTACTTTGTTTGTTAGCAGAGGCTTTATCTGTCTTTATGATTGTATTTGTTGCTGATACAGGTGTAATGAAGTTATCATGTGAAATTGGCTGCAGGGTTGTGATCTTCTCTTCTGTCTCCATCTATGTAATAAACTTAAGAATGTCCGACAAATGTGCAAACCCTCAGGACAAAGCACTTTAATACGACTTTTTGTTGTCAGACACATTGCAGCGACAAAGAAGAAAAAGTGCCACAATGACAGAAGAGGAAAGAGAATAATGCTCATTATTTCCATGTTATTGCACCTCTCAAAATGCCAGGTGCAGAGCTAACAGCAAAAATATGAGATATAATAAATTGTTTAAAGGTATCTACAATTAGAATGATTATGATCTATGCATGTTTATGTTTATGACTATAACTCAGCTGGGAATGTGATTTTGTTGTTACATTATCTTACATTATCTTACAATCTTATTCATTGCACGATTCATATAAATGATTAGACATGAAGTCTGTTTATAAGCACTGGTAATGAAAAAGACACATGTACATGTACATTCATGTACATCTGCCAACTGTCAGGAGTTTCAAAAGCCTCCAACGGGGTTGCCACAGAATCTTATGTTTCACAAATATATCAAAACAACGAACTGGCAGTACTAATTAAAAACACTGGATCAAACAGGGGGGGGAGGCAGTAAGTAGACGAGAGGAAAGAGAAAGGAGAGAATGAGTGAAGGAGATAATATGCATCGAAAACTCTTCAAGGACATTAAACAGGTGACACAGACGGTAGGATAACAGGAGGATAATGAGGGGGCAGTGGGAAAAAAAGGGGGCGCAGTGATGGAGAAGTGGAGAAGGACAGAGAGGGCCTGAGGAGCCTTCTAACTAAAAGATGGACAGAGTCAGACGGAAACCACAGACTACGGGGAACCATATCGTTACAACACTGTCCTTTAAATGACCTGTCAATGCAACAAGATACAGCCAACCTATCACTCTTTCTTAACTCACATCAAAAGAGAGAAGAGTGCGTTTGTGAGCAAGAGGGAGGGTGTTCAGTTATTGCCGGCCCCTGTGACAGTCACTGTAACATTGTGATGCCCTGAATACTCAATTGTCACAGAAAATAGGGCCTATTCTGCTGACAGCAGCGGAGGAGAAGCTTTTCAGACAGCTTGACAATTTGGTGGCATCATGTAACGACCAACCTGGGTTATAAAAAAAAAATAACCAAAGATATGCAAGGTTTCTGAAATTACTGTGACAGCAGGAGTGGGGCCAGAGGCTTTCAAATGCACTCACCTAACACCTGCAAGATAACAAAACAACAGTCCTAGGCAGAGAACACTGAAGCTATTCAGACAAAAACAGGATGAATAGAAATAAACCAGCTGCATTGGGCCTTCACAGGAAGGATTTTTGTATTGATAGGTTATAATACTCTTTGTCCCCGCCGCTGCACATAGGTCGACGTGAACCCCACCAAATTACAAATATGAGATTTTAATGGAGTTGAAAAATAACTAGCACGCTGTGAAAAGTGCTACATTAGTCAGTCTCTAAAATTAATCTCAAACAAACAGGATGGATGCAAGTTCCAAATGGGCTGCTGGGCTAAAACAGCACAGTGTGTGTGCCTCTGTGCCCCGTCTGTTCATGTATGACACCACATATATCAGAGCTGTTGTGCTTTAATGTTCCTTTAAGGCTTATTACCAAATCTGTTAAGATGTTATTCTTAATCTCCTTGCTAATCATGTTGCTACAAAAATTATACTTATACTTAAATAAAATCTATAGCATGATAGTTCATTGAAGCCTTATTTAAATAATGACAAAAAGAGAGAGAGAGCAGATTCGGCTCTTTGGCAGAAAGAATTTATGTCAAGGTATAGTTAAGTTTGTAAAAAAAATGTAATTATTCACAATGCATTTTAAATCATGGTCAGCACCATGTATACAGTATATCCCATAATTCCAAAGTTCATCAAGTTATCACAACATCAAGAGTCAACAGGTGTGAAGCACATACATCTACCTGCTGTTATTTGTCTCTATGTTCCAGCAACATACAGAAAAATGTATTTTTCAACAATTATGTTTACGCTAAATAATTAACTGTGACTAATTACCGTATTAAATAATAATGATAAACCGTTTCCAACCATAATTACAATCACAATTCATCGTGATTTATCTTGATTAATCTCATTATTGTATTATTATTGTTGTATTGTATTAATCTTATACTCTTTATCTTTATCAAGTAAAAGGTTTATATTCATATAGATGCCAGTAAAGGTAGTCATAAGCTGTCAGGAAAGAACAAGTCATATGTCAATCAGGTCATGTCCAATACTTTTTTTTTTGGTGTTTTTTTGGTTTAATTCCAGGCAGCTGGACATGCTCATACAGTCTGTGATGACCCATGATCATTACAAATGTACGCTGGACCAAATATATTCAGATCGATATATGCATTCCAGGATCACATTACTTCCTAAAATCATTTAAGATGAGAGAAACATTACCATATCTAAAACTATTTTGGGAAAATCAGATTTGAGTTTGCTGAAAGAGGTGCCACAGCGAGCATTAAATTGCCCATCAGGTGGTCTTCTGAGCAATTTCTAAAGGCAGAATGAAATGGAAGGGGTTGAGAAAGAAAAGTGGGGAATTTATTTGTAATGTGATTGGAATGGCCTCAGCAGAGACAAATCTGATCAAATCACCGGAGTGCATCTGCTTTATGTGATTTCGTACAGAAGCTGGGGCCACACTTTGTTTGCGATCAGATTCTAAATGAGGCTGGTAGCGAGGATGATTAATCACTGTTTTTAGTAAGCCAATTATATACAATTTGTTAACTAAATAAATAATAAAATGTGAATGATTTTACTCTCTGTTATTCCTAATACTTCAGTTCACTCCACATGTTGCATTTCTCTCTAAATTGGTCAAGAGGAAGTGAGAAATAACAGCTAACAGAGGCAAGGTGCCAAACATCTACATGTACATTTCTATTTCTATATGACAGGTGTTAGTGACCTAACTTAGACTTAGAAAACTCAAACCTCTGGGATATAGCATATTACAGAGCTTGACTATTACAATATTTCTACCAACTCCATAATTTGATAAATTGATGAATTAATTTCTTCTTTTTTTCCATTAAATACTGTACATGTACCTCAGTAAATTAAGTATCACAAAGAAAGAACTTGAGGGCATGAAGACCTTTATAAGCCCTGCCATTTGTATGATTATAATGTGCATGGACACTCCAATGTGCATCTGACAATCTCACCGAGTGAGCCCACACCTAAGGACACGCTCTGACTGCCATAATGGCATTAATGACATGATATTTATGCAGAAAAAATGTGTCACTGCTCCATCAAGACCATCTAAAAACATTCCTGTAACCTCTGGCTCTCGTCCATACGAGTTAACCCAGCCGTCAGAAAGAAAATAGTACATGGCTATTATATGACTCAGCAATTCTGAAAACACAATCAAATATACAGAATGTGGATGGACACATCCGGTACATTTCCCACTAGCAACTTAAGGCATTATATATAAGGTGAAGGACACAGTGTTTCTGGTGAAAGCAGCAACCATAGACTCTGTAGGTACTCTGTTTGTTCTACAGTAAGTTGAGTAGACAGGAAAGCTGACAGTTGGAATAGAGCCAGTTTGGTCAACTTTCAAACTTGTCCTGTAATATTTACACAGACTCAAGAGAAACACGACATCACATCTATCCACTTCTGAAAACACAGACTTCCTCTGCATCTGAGTTTATGTTGATAAAGCTGCACTTTTCGCATTTCTAACAGTTAAAAAAAAATGCATCTATTCATTCATTCATCCGTTGCTGCTTAATTTTTTCAGGGTTGTTAAGGGGCTGCAAGCCATCTTATCAGTCATAGGGGTATGGCAGGATGGTCAATTTGCCAGTCCAACACTTAGCCACATATACATACAATACTTTTTTTTTTTTTTCAACATGAGTCCCAGCATCAACCATCGCATACTGTATATGCATAATTTGTAGGTCATGGCTACTGACGTACTTAATGATGTTACAAATGCTGGCTTTTGAACCTGTCTCCATATTTATTATTATTATTGGGCTGTAATAATGCACTGTAATGATGGTTACCATTGATTTAAAACGCCACTGTTTCCTGTTGCATATTTTAATCTAGTTTTGTTGAGTGATATAGAAATCCTGAGCTTGAGGCTTTTGTGTCAAACATACTGCCCGTGGGCCAAAACCGGCCCGCTTCATGAATTTTAAAAATACAAAGGCATACTTCATGTTCAGGAATTGTTTTGTAAAATTATTTCATTCTAACTATTTAAATATATATATATATATATATTAACACATGTAATTGAGATACATCTAATATACTTGTACTTTTTTCCATGAAAGTAAAGGGGAAAAACATGGTTGTTGGTTGGTTATTGTTATTTGTAGGTATTTATGTTGGTATTGTAATGGTCCGGCCCACTAGACATCTAATTTGTTGTATAAAAATTAAAGCACAATCTAACAAACAGGATTAAGTGTTATTCAAGTCTAGTCTTTCTAATAGTTCAATGTTATGGTCATTTGGCCGAAACAAAGATTAATAAAGTTTTTAAGCGAATGGCCTAAGTTTTTTACTAAATTTGCCAACTTTTACTATCCTATAGTTTTAAAAGTTAGCCTGTGTAATCACAATTAAGCACTGTCACATATGCTCCACAGAAACATTAATTATAGCATAGGAGATTAAATATTAGATGACAACAGTCCAAACCAAGCACTGCTCCCTGGGCGCTGACCAAGGCTGCCCACTGTTCACTTTGGTGATGGGTTAAATGCAGAGGTTAAATTTCGTTGTGCATGGTGTGCTGTGCTGTGCTGTGTCACAATGACAAATAAAGATAAGTTTAAGTTTAACCCTTTGATGCATGACCCATGATATACTGAGTTAAAAAATGTTACTAAGTGTTTTTATGTGTTTTTAGACATAAAAATAAGAACTGATTTGGTTCTGTTTTTATACAATTGACACAATTATTTTGCAGTTGCAAAGGCTGACCACTGTATGGCCGTGTTGGGTGATTCTCAGGTGTCCACTGGAGAGGCTTATATGCAACACTGCCATCAAAACCTATTCTTTATCATAGAAAATTACATTTTAATAGCTGTCCACTGTAGTGACCGTCATGCATGAAAGGGATAATTCTAACAGTCAAGCTTCAAATGTAATCTCTGAGTTGGATTATTTGTGTTTGCTGAGAGAATTAAGTCTCCTTTGAAACTAAGTGCTGCTGACAAGGATTTTAATCTGTTCATATGCCTCATGGAACAATTTATAATATAAATGTTTAGAAACTGCTTCATCAACTAAAATGATGCCAGGGTTCAAAGCTGAATGATGTGTCCTTGCAAACACTCAGCGTCATTTGTTTATTGTTCAGTCCAAGTCTTCTCCGTGGACAAGAACAAATTGTTATTATCAAAGGATTTAAATCAAATGTGCCAACAGGAAGTAGCGGCTAAAGAATAGCAAACTTTCAAAAACTCCACTCTTTCACACACAGAGAAAGTGTATGGACTAAAGGTTATCTGAAATGGGAGAAGAGAAATGAAAAGAAGTGCAGCTGAGACGCGCCAAGTTTGTTGACAATGTCACAGAGACTTTGTTTTTTGTTGTTTGTTTATTCTTCTACTTTCAGAACTGCTGTCCTAATGCTAATGCAAAACTGTTCTCTTTGAAGATTATTAATTTATTAATTTGCAGCACTTAACATTATAATATAATTTCCCCAAGAAGTCCCCCGTGCCTGCCAAATTAACAGTGACTGTACAAACCATAGACCTTGTTTTGGAAGCATCCATCTTGAAAAACATACATACAACATAAAGCAACTACAGTACGTATCAAAAGTATAAGATTTCATATTTTTGTCCGTGAGAAGACAGTAGAAATACTTTAACTGGGGCAAAATCTTATTTAAAAAAAGTCACATGCTCTGGGTCTGGATTAAACTAGGACGTACTGACTCTGCAGCCTCTCAGGTGGTTATTCAGACTATTTTTATACCCACTGAGTCGTTTTCTGGAGTGCCAGGACAAATTATCTTCTTCTCCCCGCCTCGCTCCACCCTCTGAGTCTCATTTTCTTTTTTCTTGTCCTTCATTTTTTCCTCCACTCCCTCAACCCTTGACTTCTTTTTGTCTGTTCTTTATACAAGTCTCCACTATGCCATACAATTTCTTTTTCTCATGCCAACTGACTTATATAACAATCTGTTCTGTTAAGATCGGTGAGATCGAAAGAAAGAAAGAAAGAAAGAAAGAGAGAAAGAAAGAAAAGGGCTGTTGCTCTTTATTCTTCATGTGCTCAAAACGATGGCTGCGCAATTAAGGACAAATTGAGTTTTGATGATGATTAGGTTTTTCTACTCTAATCAAAGTAGTAATTACAATTACTACAAAGCATACTTGTGGACCTTGAACAAGTTTTTGTGTCTATAAAAACCTGTAAAAGACCTTTAACACATTTCCCACAACATCCTACTGCACGGACATCATGACACTTGTTTTCATAGTGAGTTGCTTCGCTAAATCAACAACTCCTTCTAATCAACCTGTTTCCTTTTCTGTATTTATGGTTTTCCCCCCACCTTCTTACTCTACTTACAGGTTATGCGGGTAAGCTAGTCGTCATTCAGGGGAAAGGGTGCCCCTGTTTTGCATTATCAGACAAGCTGTCAATTTTAAACACCAGACAACAGTCATAATTGGGCTTGGGACACAAGCTCAGGCTTGATCACCCTGTAGCTGGCCGTCTTTGATGAGGGTGTCTAGTGTTGAAACACTCAATGACTCAAAGGTGCACTACTGATGATGTGTCCCAAAAATGCATGCCCTTCCAATGACTGTTACATACAGTGAAATATGTAGTTAGTATGAAAAAGGCTTGGGCACCCCTGATCATTTTCAAAATTTTCCTTTATGGATCATTGGTTGTTCTGAACAGCAATTCCAATTAAATATTTCATATAGCAACAATTAAATATATCATATAGCAAACAAACACAGTGATATTTAAGAAGTGAAATGAAGTTTATAGGATTTACAGAAAGTGTGCAATAATTACATTAAACAAAAGTAGGCAGGTGCATAAGTTTGGGCACCCCAACAGAAAAATTACATCAATATTTAGTAGATCCTCCTTTTGCAGAAATAACAGCCTGTAAACGCTTTCTATAGCTTCCAATGAGGATCTGAATTCTGGTTGTTTGACCACTCTTCTTTACAAAACATCTCCAGTTCAGTCAGGTTTGATGGTTTCTGAGCATGGACAGCCCGCTTTAAAACAGACCACAGATTTTCAATGATATTCAGGTCTGGGGACTGAGATGGCCATTCCAGAACGTTGTACTTGTTCCTCTGCATGAATGCTTTGCTAGAATTTGAGCAGTGTTTAGGGTCGTTGTCTTGTTGAAGTATCCAGCCCTGGCGCAACTTCAACTCACTGATTCTTGAACATTGTTCGCAATAATTTGCTGATACTGACTGGAATTCATGCGACCTTCAACTTTAACAAGATTGCCAGTACCTGCACTGGCCACACAGCCCCACAGCATGATGGAACCACCACCAAATTTAACTGTGGGTAGCAAGTGTTTGTCTTGGAATGCTGTGTTTTTCTTCCGCCATGCGTACCGCCCCTTGTTATGTCCAAATAACTGAATTTTAGTTTCATCAGTCCACAGCACCTTATTCCAAAATGAAGCTGGCTTGTCCAAATGTGCTTTAGCATACCTCAAGCGATACCTGATGCACAGTGACACCATATGCAGCAAGATCTTTGGAGCTGGTCTGTGGGTTGAGCTTGACTGTTCTCACCATCCTTTGCCTCTGCTTATCTGAGATATTTCTTGGCCTGTCACTATGGGCCTTAACTAGAACTGTGCCTGTGGTCTTCCATTTCCCCACTATGTTCCTCACAGTGGAAACTGACAGCTGAAATCTCTGAGCTAGCTTTTTGTATCCTTCCCCTAAACCATGATGTTGAACAATCTTTGTTTTCAGGTCTTTGACAGTTGTTTTGAGGCTCCCATGTTGCCAGTCTTCAGAGAAGATGCGAAGGGGAGAACAACTTGCAACTGGCCACCTTAAATACCCTTTCTCATGATTGGCTTCACCCGTGTATGTACGTCAAGGGTCAATGTGCTTACCAAACAAATTTTATGTTCCAATAATTAGTGCTAAAGGTATTCAAAACAATAAAACAACAAGGGTGCCCAAATTTATGCACCTGCCTACTTTTGTTTAAGTAATTATTGCACACTTTCTGTAAATCCTATAAACTTCATTTCACTTCTTAAATATCACTGTGTTTGTTTGCTATATGATATATTTAATTGAAATTGCTGTTCTGAACAACCAATGATACATAAAGGAAAATCTTGAAAATGATCAGGGTTGCCCAAACTTTTTCATACCACTGTATCTCTCACGTCACTCCTATAAACCTCATGGCAAAACCACCTATTGGCACGCCCCGTGTTTTATGAATCTACTCTTCTCCTGAAATATTCTTTATGTAAATACAAGAATGTAGTTTCACTCCTGCTGCCACTCCCTCTAAAAGACCTCATACCTGATTAAGTCAAGAAATATTTGGTATTTTTTAGAATTATTTTTTAGAATTTCTTTGTTTTGGTTTCAACTTCAACAGTGCATCAAAACCCAGACATATCTGTTACTGGCAGGGAATTGTGTTTAGGTGGCAGCTGCCGCTTGTTTTTCAAAAAGAGAGGCATTGTCTTAAATTGATGAATAAATACCAAAATTAATTTTGAGAGAAGAAAAGATCTGAAAATAAATCTGATTTGTAAAAATTCTCCTATTGTAAAACCTTTCTTTACAAAAGTAAGTGAATAAAACAGGCTTCTGTGTTTGTGCCACAGCGCAATTGGCCAACACTGTGTGATGTATTGCAAGGTTTGTTTTGAAGTTGTGTTTATGTTTTAAGAAGCTTTTACTCTTCAGTGCATCCACCAAAGTGAAGTTAGGGGCGAGACACAATATTAAATTTTGACTTTCAATGTGGTTCAATAAAAAACCACTGCAGGCAGTTAAGAAGTTTCACAAAGTTCGCCACCAAACAACCAAAGAAAAACTCTGTTGCCAAATAAATAATCCCAAGAAATAAATATCTCTTTATAAATATATAAACACACACCCTCACAAACGTCCTGCAAAGAGTGATATATCAGATCCAGATTCCACAGCTGTGATGGAACGGTTTGACAAAAGAGATCCGTGGTCCATCAAGATAAGCGAAACACTTTGCTCCCCTCTCATCCAACCCTCTTTTGTATTTTGATCACATTCTCGTCCTTTTTTCTTACTCTTTCCTTTACCCCAGATGCCTGGCCTTCTACTCTGTTCTCCACATTTCCCCTGATTTCATCTCTTTGGTTCATTAGAAGGTGAAGTGGAGAAAAGGTTGGTAATTGTTCTGAAACTCTTAAGGAGACACAGATTGAAGGGAAATTTCATTTTATATTCCAGATGAAAGACTGCAGCTGAACTACATACAAAGTTTATGCTTCAATATATATACTTTTTTTTTTGTGAACAACTTCTCATTGTGAGACAGCACACCACTGCACACAACAAAATGTGACCTCTGCTTTTAACCCATCACCAAAGTGAACAGAGGGCAGCTTTAAGGGCCCCGGGAGCAGTGTGTGGGCATGGTGCCATGCTCAGAGCACCTCAGTGGTAACTTGGCAGCTTGTGGACTCGAACCTGAAGCCTATGATTGATATTAAGAGCTAGCTAAAACCTTTTTAATTAGCTCATGTAGAATTCTATTGCAAAAAGATTGAAGCCAATTCACTCACTTGATGTAGTCCCACCTCCACCTTGAAGTCATTTGTCCTTCCAACAGCACACCTCACTACTGTTGTACTATGCTCATACATGTCCTGCACCAAACTAACATACTTCTCTGTCATTCCTGACTTCCTCATACAAAACCACAATTCCTCTCTTGGCACTTTGTTATATGCCTTTTCTAAATCTACAAATACACAATGTAGCTCCTTCTGACCTTCTCTGTACTTCTCTATCAGCATCCTCAAGGCAAATATTGCATCTGTGGTACTCTTCCTAGGCATGAAACCATACTGTTGTTCACAAATCTCCACTTCCTGCTTCAAACTAGCTTCAACTACTCTTCCCCAAATCTTCATTGTATGGCTCATCAACTTTATCCCTCTGTAGTTGTTACAACTCTGTGCATCACCCTTCTTATGAATTGGCACCAGAACACTGTTCCTCCACTCATCAGGCATCTTGTCAGTCTCTAAAATTCTGTTAAACAACCCAGTCAGGAACTTTACCGCCACTTCTCCTAAGCACTTCCATACTTCCATTCCTACTAGTCTCTGGCTCCTCGTTTCTACTTTCCCTTTCATTTTCCTCATTTAACAACTCCTCAAAGTATTCCTTTCATCTTCTCAGCACACTTTCCTCACTTGTGATTACGTTCCCCTCTCTGTCCTTAATCAACCTCACCTGCTGCACATCTTTTCCCAGCTGATTTCTCTTTCTTGCCAATCTATACAACTCATTTTCTCCTTCCTTTGTTTCCAGACTCTCGTACAACTCCTCATATGCCTTTTGTTTAGCCCTGGCCACTTCCCTCTTCACCTTCCTTGTCCTCTCTTTGTACTCCAGTCTGTTCTCTTCTGTTCTGTCACTGTCCCATCTCTTCTTCGCTAATCTCTTTCTCTGCACACTCTCCTGGATCTCCTCATTCCACCACCAGGTCTCTTTGTCCTCCTTTCTCTGCCCAGAGGACATACCTAGCACCTTCCTACCTGTCTCCCTAATCACTGCAGCTGTAGTCTCCCAATCATCTGGGAATATCTCAACACTACCCAGAACTGCCTTTACTTCCTTCCTGAAGTCTTCACAACATGTCTCTTTCCTTAGTTTCCACCACTTGATCCTCTGCTCTGTCTTCACTCTCTTCCTTTTTGTCACCTCCATCGTCATTTTACACACTACCATCCGATGTTGTTTGGCTACACTCTCACCTGCCACCACCTTACAGTCTCTAATCTCCCTCAGATTACATCTTCTACATAGAATATAATCTATCTGTGTGGACCTGCCTCCACTCTTGTAAGTCACCCTATGTTCCTCTTTCTTTTGGAAATATGTGTTTACCACAGCCATTTCCATTCTCTTTGCAAAATCTACCACTGCCTGTCCTTCTACGTTTCTCTCCCTAACACCAAACCTGCCTATCACTTCCTCATCTCCTCTGTTCCCTTCCCCTACATGACCATTTAGGTCTGCTCCAATCACCAGTCTCTCTCTCCTGGGGATACTCTCTACCATCCAATCTAGCTCCTTCCAGAACTTCTCCTTTTCTTCCAACTCACAGCCCACCTGTGGGGCATAACCACTAACAACATTAATCATCTCTCCTTCTACTTCTACCTTCACACACATCAACCTGTCTGACTCTCTTTTCACCTCTACCACATTTCTTACATATTCTTCCTTTAGGATCACCCCTACTCCATTTCTCTTCCCATCTGAACCATGATAAAACAGTTTGTAGCCTCCTCCAATGTTGCTAGCCTTGCTGCCCTTCCACCTGGTCTCCTGTCAAAATGTCTACTCTTCTTCTCTCCATCACATCAGCTAGTTCTCTACCTTTACCCTGTCATTGTACCTACATTCAGAGTTCCAAACTTCAGACCAACACTTCTATTTTTCATCTTTTCTCTTTTTCTCCTAACCAACGCCCTCCTCTTCTCCTCTGTCTTTGACCAACAGTAGCCCAATTTCCATCAGTGCCCTGTAGATCAACGGCACTGTTGGCAGTCGTTGTTAACCCGGGCCTCGACCGATCCGGTATGGAAATTGGGTTAGTGATTTGCATATTTGATTTGGCTTAAAGTTTTACGCCGGATGCCCTTCCTGACGCAACCCTCACCATTTATCGGGGCTTGGGACCAGCACTATAAAACACTGATTCGTGTACCCTAGTGGCTGGTTTAAAACACTGAATACACAATGCATTGAAAAATGTTATGTTGATTTCTGGTATAGTTTCAATTTGAGGCTGAGCTATGAAGAATCTATTGTGGGTTACCTTGAATGGTAGTGATTTTTCACTGCAAGGGCTGATGGGTAGAGACTGCAGGCTGCTGGCGGGACTTGTCTCTGTGCTCTTTAAAAAAAAAAGGAAGATGGATATAAGATTAACCTTAGGTCTGTGATCTCTTATGTAAAGACTAAATGGCTAAAATGGCTAAAAGTGGTGAAGGTAAATGTAAATGTCACAGGTTGTGGCATGTCAATTTTTTTTTTTTAACAAAACTTTTACTTTACTTTTACTTACTTACATAAATAAATAAATAAATAAACTTCAGGGTTTTTTTCCGTAAAATTAATTCCCAGACAACCACATGAAACTTTGTACCACTTCTCATCTGCCTGCTTTTTTCTCCAAAAAATACTGGAAATAACAATTTACGCACTGTCTATAAAGACCTTTTAGTGGAGACCAAAAGCTTTTAGGAAAGATATAAAATAAGGTACTATTTAAACCAGTGCAGCCTAAATGGCCTAATTACAATACCAGAAGAGCACTTCTAGCATATATTCTGTATATCCATAGATTACCATACATTTTAAGACAACAAAGGAATGCCTTTGTTCTATCTTTTATTCTCTACAATCTGTCTGCAGATTTGTTGCCTACTATTCATTTCAGACAGGTGTCTTGTGGGCAGAGACGGAACCCACACACATGCACTTCAGCCATGCACACACGCAGAGCATTTGGTATTTAACATGGATCCATAAGATCCCACAAGGTGCAGTCAAACAGAAACAGACAGAAAAGTCCTGCGCCAGCCTGTTATGGGACAGATGGTGGACCAAAAAAAGCAAAAAAGTTATGTCTGCAGACAGAACTGCTGAGGCAGTATGTTTAAAGGATATGATGTGACATTTTAATATGCATGTCAAGGAAACCATTTGTTAGGCTCCTGATATTAAATAAATATATTCATTATTGCACTTTGTTTGTTAAAGGCTGTGCTAACTGTACAATGATAGGATAGGTGGACTAGCTGTAGGTCAGACTTGGTTTTGTTTCATTTATTTTTCAGACATGGCAGCAGTCATTACGACCTGTCCTCCCCACCATCATTTCTGTTTGCACTTCACCTCTGAGTGACTTTTAAATTGATTGTTGTACGACTCTGTCTCTTAAGTGAGGGGGGGACTTAACACTCGCAATCAAGATGTGCTTAAAATTATTAAAGAGTATGAGGACATTGCTGTTCTAGAAGGGGTAAAAATATTGCTTCTCTTTGCAAAGCAGTATTTTAATGGTTTTTCAGTTTGGCTGACCTTCTAATGACACACGCTTCCCCATCAGAATTATAGGTGAGCAGTTGTCTCGGGCCCACAATGTGTAAATCAATGCCTTTCCCCAAGAACAGAGGCAGGCGCACACTCACTAACCTCCAAAACTCACGCACGCACGCACACTCCAATACACATTCCCTTAAGGTCACCATGTTCCACAGGCCTGAAACACAAAACTGTCCTCACAATTAGACGTGGATCAGTGAAAAAGCATTTAGATTTAAGAATGGGTGAAACTGCCTCACAGCTCTGGACTTAATGACTTTGGATGATGAATGGGCCCAGAAAGAAAAGATGGTTTTCTAGTATGATGCACCTCTTTAATCATATTCACACATCACTTGGATGAAGAAATCTTCTCTACTCTAAGTTCAGTTGTACAGTATGACAACTCTTGTCTGTCACTGACATTTGGGTTTTTTATTGCCAGGCAGGATTATTAACACTGTATATTGTCATGGCATTTCGAGTAAATTATCTGGCAAACAAAGTATAAAAAACATTACCCCACAAACTCTACGTGTGTGTGTGTGTTCTCGGACCTTTCATTAAAAGTTCAATCAATCAAAAATATACAGTGTAAATATATATATAGACGTGTTACACAACTGCATGTGTTTACATGAAATGATATTTCATTTCTAACCAAAAACAAATCAAAAGAATAAGTAATATAGTCCACGTCCACAAAAGCTGTGTATCCAAATTTTCTCAGATGACTGACAGCTGTTGTTCTTTGTAAAACAAGATTGAGCAGCCTCAAGGTGAGCATCACACTATGCGATATATGGCTGACACAGACAAATGAAGATAATTTTGTTTGGAAATATTGTTATTAGTAATATTGTAAACGTTGACAGTGGCATTTCAGAATGTTTCCCTGGGAAAGGCACGGGTTAAATAAATGGCGATAGAGAAAATTATAAAAACGAGTTAGAGCAGCATTCATAGCTGGTTACTATAACACTGACATGGACAACGGTCTATAAACACAAGGTAAAGTTGACTTGTTGATTGTTGGGCTGCAATCAATCATTACTGAGTAGTGTGTTAATTATTGTTGACAAACTCAATTTTCAAAAAATTATGTTTATTAAAAACCTTTTTAATACTAAATTATTACCTATAATAAAGTGAGAAACGATGCTAATTATACTGACAGACAAGAATGACAAACAAAAATATGTGCCTCTTAGCAAAAGATTTAAGTGAAATTACTCCTGCCTAACACATAATAACCAACTTGGTGGAATTAACAGTGAAAAAGACGAGAGAGGAGAGGATAAAAGAGAAGAGGGAAGGGGAGAGGAGAAGAGATGACAGTCATAGAAAAGAGTGGCAAAGACATGATAAGCAGGGACAGAAGAGAGAAAACAGGATTAAATGTGAAGAGGAAAAATAAGAAGAAGAGAAGAAGAAAGGATAGGAGAAGAAAGACAAGAGAAGTTAAAAAAAACATAAATAAAACATAACATTTTTGGTTTCAAACCTTGAGGATTGAGAAAAGGGAATGCCAAACATACAGACAAGGCCAATTTTTTCAGATGTAACTGCAGAATGGATTAAATTCTGCTGATAAGATGTAAAAAAGATGCAAATTTATTGACACAACAGGGCGAGCAAAGAGGCCAAAGTTTCTCTTTGATATTCATATTTCCTACCACCCTGCAGAAAATATCTGTCTGCCGTAGCTGTCTGCTGCAACACCTTTTGCCTCTGCACCACCCACTACTCTTGTTTACTATTTCATAGTTCACGTCTCACATGTCTCCTAAGGTCCTTAGAGAAACAGAGATGAGCAGGGGAAAAAAAGGAAGTCACACAAAGCGTGTCTGCGGACAGGTATCACAGACAGCTCTCAGCTTTTATCTTATTTTAGAGGCACTATTGCTGGGATGTTAGGGCAGGTCTGGTCAGCCATTCACATCTTTTTTTTTGCTCTACAGGGGTGAGCACATCACACACATGCAAAGACACACTGTGTATTTGTGAATTAGTTACCTCTGTGTGCTGTAGGAAGAACTGAAACATTTGCTAATGGATGTTCTTCCAGCTTACTTTCCATAGTTTATGGCAATAGTCCCACCTGTCTTGGTCATCTAATCGTGCTACACATTTTCCATACACTTTGACAAAGGCCATTAGTAGATATTGTATATGAACAGTTGTGCTCCGAAACAGAACAAATACAATAAATGCCAACCCTAAAAGTTTCCACTTAAGTACAGTATCGAAGCTGTGCTTACAAAACTTTGTAAGCACACATTTGTTAATCCCTTATAGCCATTTTCCAAAAGACTGGTATTGACTGTTAACTTGGAATTCACACACTTGTTTGTGTGTTTTGTCATCATGAATGGAAATCTGCCCTGATCCAGACTCTCTGCAAATTGCAATTAGCACAAATAAAGCATGCAGGCCACGTTCACACCAACTTCTTTTCTTAAACAGTCCAAATTAGGAAGCTTTTAATATAATTGCTTTCTATTTGGACTGCATAGTAAAAACCATGGCATTGTGTGACTAGTGTGCACATGACTGTGTAAAGTGGCCACTAAGATACTTCATTGATTATAACCTGTTAGTTAAAGTTATTGCATTGTCTGTCCTTGTCGATATTGGTTGTAATTTCATTGTTGTGGACATATTTACATATTGATGCCCTTATTTTTTTTTAAAAGTGTGCTGATGTACTCAAGTGTGTTAGTGCGTATAAAAAGCACCGAGAACCTCGCAGCTCTGTCTTGCAAAAGTAGACTTTGATTAAATAACAAAACAAAGTAGATTAGAGGAATGTTTTAAAAGGCAGAAAAACAGCATCTCTGCGATGATTTCGTGCGGCTGAAATTGAGTTGATTCTTCTTCTTCTTTTTCTTTCGGCTTTGTCCCTTTTTTTTTCAGGGGTTGCCACAGCAAATCATTGATTTCCATCTCTCCCTGTTCTCTGTATCTTCTACTCTGACTCCAACTATCTGCATATCCTCCCTCACTGTATCCATATATATCCTCTTTGGCCTTCCTCTCTTTCTCCTACCTGGTAGCTCCATCTCTAACATTCTTCTACCAATGTATCCACTGTCCCTCCTCTGCACATGTCCAAACCATCTCAATATGGCTTCTCTGGCTTTTTCTCCAAACCTTCCTGTCTGTGTTGTCCCTCTAATGACCTCATTCCTGATCCTGTCCATCCTTGTCACTCCTAAAGAGAATCTTAGCATCTTTAACTCTGCCACCTCCAGGTCTGCCTCCTGTCTTCTGGCTATTGCTACTGTCTCTAAACCATACATCATGGCTGGTCTCACCACCGTCCTGTAATCCTTTCCCTTTACCTTAGCTGACACTCTTCTATCACAGATCACTCCTGACACTCTTCACCAGCTGTTCCATCCTGCCTGTACTCTATTCTTCACCTCTCTTCCACAGTCTCTGCTGAAATTGAGTTGAATAGAACGTGGAAAGGAAGAATTTTGTCGGTAGAGTGTGGTGCTGCTCTGGCTTCATTTTAATTGTTACATACAGCACAATATTATCACAGGATAGTTAAAAACAATGCAAGTAGTTCTCTACTTATTTACTTTGTCACTGCAAAGAGCCATATATTATATGATATACCATGACATCATATATGTTATATATATATGTATTTATTTATATTTTGCATTTATTAGTGTAGCTCAAAAAGGGAAGAAGACAAATTGTATTTTAATATTAATGCTAATATAGCAACTATGGAGCTTACTGGATCTGTTGACATTTAAATTTCTGATAATCGGATATTTCTTATAAAAGTGAATCACAGTAAATGTTCTTCTTTTCTTGATACGACTGTAAATATTTCTCTCCAAGAAATATCACTCTAACATGACATTTTGAATTTATATATAGACTGTTCCATGGTTATAGATAATGGGTACATTATGGAGCTACATTTACAATAAGTTCATTAAACTGGCATTTAAAAATAACATAATGTTCCAACTCTGGAACAAATATTTTGCTGCTATAAATAAAAAATAACCAACCACACACTGACTCTGCTGGTGCTGCTTTTTGTTTTACACACAGCGCTTCATGAAGCAGCAGGATATTTGGGACATTTGGATAATATATGATATGCACAAACCTCCAATATCTGTCCAAAGGTTTTAAACCACTGGATTTCAACCACAGATTATTTGATTTTTAAATGCAACAGCTCATCCCCATGGCTTTCGTGGGAACCTACCTCCTGCAGTGTTCGCCTCAGTCTTAAAAGCAGGGTTTTGACAGCAGTGCAGTCCTGCTGCATCAGTCTGAGTGGAAGAGCCTCCAGCCCAGGGAGTAAAGACTCCTCTTCTTTTCCTACACCCATTGCTAAGCCCCAGTCAGTTGGCAGCAGGCTGGTTAGATGGCTTGGCTCCCTAGAGGAAGAGCAGAGTTTGATATGATGTTGTTATGAGTTGGTGTGAAATGTGATCATTGACCCATCAACACTGCTGACACTGTGCCCCACAGGTAACCAGCATAATCCCATTCTTGCTTTTGTAAATTAATTTCAGGGTACTATCAAGAAATCAGATGATCTTGAATATCCCAATAAATGTCCTACATCTGTGTGACTTTACATAGTCACACATCTAAAAACCTAGAATAAACCCGAGATAATTATTGTGAGACTGGTCAGATGTGTTTAGCTCATCCAGCTTTAATCAGTGTTTTGAACGACAGAAACTTCTGCTAAGACAAAGTAAGCCAGTTGATGTAATCCTTGCAAAATGACTGGAAGCCATAGATGATAACAGATTCACAAACACATGCACACACTGACAAGTCTATCAGGCTACAACTCCAGGATATGGCACATGTTAATAAAAGTGTTTGGCGATCTCGTTTCATGTTCAGTAAAATACATTACTGCAGGCATGGAAAACCCGTGACTCGGGAGCTGCATGCGGCTCTTTGCCCAGGTGGGATGGGGGGGCACACATGAACATGATATAGATAGTATATCATAGATAGATTAGATAGATAGATTAGATAGATGGATAGATAGATAGATAGATAGATGGATGGATGGATGGATGGATGGGTGGATGGATGGATGGATGGATGGATAGATAGAGATATAGTAGATAGATAGATAGATAGATAGAAAGATAGATAGATAGATAGATAGATGGATGGATGGATGGATGGATAGATAGAGATATAGTAGATAAATAGATAGATAGATAGATAGATAGAAAGATAGATAGATAGATAGATAGATCAGATCATATATGATATATGACTCTTTGCAGTAATACAGTATGAATTGTGGCACTTAGCCTCTGACGGGTTGGCCACCCTTGCATTATAGGATATATCTGTGATCTTGTTTTTAACAGACTGGTGGCTTAGTGGTTAAGGAAGCGAAGTTGGGTCCAGAAGGTTGCAGGTTTGAATCCACCAGCTGCCAAATTACCACTGAGGTGATCTGAGCATGGCACTGTCCCCACACACTGCTGGTGCTAAAAAAAGCTGCCCACTGTTCACTTTGGTGAAGGTTTGGTAGAAGTCACATTTGTTGTGTGTTACAACGACAAGGAGTTTACTTTCCTTCCCTTTTATATTCCAGTGTATTTGAGACTAGTCTCAGGTGCTGCCTGCAGCCTTTTGTTACGACAACCATGGAGGGAATATTGCTGTTCTTTTCTCAAGTTTTTTTTTCTTTTTTCGCCGTCGTACATCTTTCTGATTTTGGTTGTTACTGTAGTCCTGCACAGTGGCTGGTATGACGGGTCATTGGACACGGTTCTCAACACCTCTGTTAACCGATCGTCGTCCACTGTGTTTATGGGCCTGCAGTTCAAAGCTATCCATTTGGCTAGAACATTCGCCAGCCTGTCGGTCGCAGACTTGCTCATACACGGGGTGTTCTCCTCGAGTTTAGATTGGCGGGGAGCTTTGCTATGGCTCGCTAAATTGCTAACATGTTCACTGCTAACGTCAGCTGTGGCTGCACTGGCGACTGAGTGCTTTGCATTGATGTGGGATGTTGCTTCGGTGGTAAGCAAATTCCTTCTTACAATGAAGGCATATCACTCTACCTTTATTGATGGTGCCATCGGGATGTTTTTGAAATGTAATTTTCCCATTTATTAGATGGACAACTATCATACGCTCCTCCCTTTTCACGTCTCCTCACCGCTCTTTACTCTGTCCCCCCAAGCGCAATAGGAGCCTATCAGTTTATGCTAAACAAGCATAAACACAATGACAGCCAATCAATGTCCATTTCAGGTGTGACTGACCATTGTTTTCCACCCCAACAACTCGAGCACAAGAAGCCTACACATAAAAAAACAGATTTTATAAAAAACGAAATGCAATTTGCATACAGCAACCAAGCACAATGGGATCCTATTAGTTTCTGCTAAACAATCCCAAACACAATGACAGCCAATCAATGTCCACTTCAGGTGTGACTGACCATTGTTTTCCACCCCAACAACTCGAGCACAAGAAGCCTACACATAAAAAAACAGATTTTATAAAAAACGAAATGCAATTTGCATACAGCAACAGTAAAGTTAGAGATTAAAAATTAGATTACTGCGATTAAACAACATAACACGTGAAATGTGTCTGTAATTAATTAATCAGATTAAAACAACAAAAACATTAAAATGCTTGTGTAGGAACACATGCACGCACAAACATAATTACATTAATAGATGAAAGAAGCCAAAGCACCCAAGTTCATCCTCTAATCCAGTGTCTCCGCATCATTATCAGCTCAAAAGGACAGTTTAAAGTCGAGAGCATTGAATCATTATAGCCCAGCATAGTTTTGTATTTTGTATTACTCCATGTCCACAATTATTCCCTGGCATAAACAACACTGCCTCTGTGTTTATGCATGATGCAGATTTTATGATTGTTGGCGTGAGCTCTGCATATCATATATATATATACAGTATATATATATATATACATATATATATATATATATATATATATATATGTGTGTGTATATATATTATTTTTTTATTAACCAAGCCCAGACCATGTGATAAACATAGATGGAAAACAATCTCTCTAGAAGTTGAAATCTATCATTTTTAGTTTATAAACCAAAGTAGATTTGCAACCCCACTACACTGTCGTTTGTCAGTGGTGCAGTGTTGTGAGGTTTGCTTTAGACTTCGACCTAAACAACAAAGGGTTCTTAACCAATAGTGGGGTTTTAACTGTCCCAGTCCATTAAACATTGAACAGGCCTTTGGAGCAGCAGCAGTCTTTGGTCTCTGGTGCATGGCCTCTGCTCCTGTTGAATCGATGCCACGGCAGAGCACACATACTGGGAGGAACTTTTATTAGGAGTCAGGGTTGCTCAGTGTCACAGCATCCTTCATCTTTCCCTGCCTCCTAGCTGCCTCTGAAACTCAATCCAAGCATGACTACCAACACTGACCTTATCAATAAAACTGTCTTCTTCATAGTCACTCATTGCTCAGAGCCCCGCATTACTTCTTCTATCAATCTGAGAGTTTCGGTTTTACCGGCAGCGTGCGTTTAACTGCCTGTAACGTAAGACTAATTTATATTCCACAGGATGTGTTTAAACAGTCTCAAAGCAAAGACCAAACTCTCCGTCTCTGTGTGTAGTTATAACTGATTTGGAATTTGCTGCGTGAGTGATCTTTTAATTTGGCTTCATGTGTCTTATCACCACACACAAAATGTCAAATTAGTGGGAAAACAATTTCAACAGCTTATCGTTTATTATTTCTCAAATTTTTATTTCATGGTTAACCTTGGCCTCGGGTGATTAGTGGTTGACAGTTGAATTTCATTAAGTACTTCTTTTTACACTGCAATGATAATACAAGGACATAAAGTCTCTGCCAAAGAGTTATGACTATGTTAATGGCACACAGTTTGTCAGTATTCATTTTTGTTTCTTTTTTAGTTTTATTTAAATGCTGGCTATTGTGAAAACAGTAACAGTTTGACGCTTTGACACAGACAATTTGTTTTGATTTGGACAGAAATTGCTGTCTGTTAAAGTTTAAGAAAATAAAAGAGTATTTTGCTGCTTGATGTCTTCACTTCAGGTCCCCATAAACCACACACCATTAAATTGTCCTGCTGAGCTTTGGTAGGTATATACTTCAACACTGCCTTTCAGTTTATTTTAAGTCGGTTACATATTTATAAATGTTTCTGGTTTGCACTTTAAATGTTAGTTTTTACTTCCAATGTTCCAATGTTTTCTTTTTCGTTTTGCTGGATAAATATTGTATTGTAATTCCATTACCTAATACTACTCATTATTTTTAATAAGATGTGTAGGGA
>NC_024328.1:12055797-12063286 GCF_000523025.1 Cynoglossus semilaevis
CTGACAAAAGTAGATATGAGAGGACTCCAGGTATCACCTCCCTCATGACGTGACCTTGACTCCCTCAAGGTGAGCTAAAAAATATCAAACTCCTGTCTGAAAAACCACAGAGAAGCTCCAAGCTCTGTCTGCATAACACGAACAGTTAAAGGGAGGAACGCAGGCATGGACGTACTGCAGAGCATAAGAGACACTACAATGACTCAAAGAAGGAGCTCTCCACCATCAGGAGACCGCTCTCTTTGATTGATAGCAGTTTTAAACTGGAGTGAGACAAAGAGACACATGGGAGAATTAACCCAGGCTGTAATTTCAGAGGGGAAAAATTTTCACTGGGCAAAACAAGACCATCCCTAGCAGTAAATTATCAAACAACACAAGATTTCCCATTGGAGAGGTTGTACTAAATTACTCTCTCATTTACCCTGATACTCTCCTCTTTTCACCACCACTACTCTACAGATCTTTTTACTCTATTCGGACACTCCTCAACTCAACCTGTGCTTTGCCTGAGCCCTTGTCTTTTGTCTCTACAGTATGCCTCTTCATCTCTTTTTCCCTTCTATCAATCCTGACAATCTTTATAGCAAACTGGAGCAGTACCAAAGCCTAAGGTGCCCCCTGTGGGGGATTGTGCTGAGCACTTCAGACAGATGACGAGGAAGTCTGCCATCTTATGAGGACAGGTGAGCTCTGTCTGTCAAGCAGACGCAGCTGCTTATTATAACCTCTTAAGCATCCTCTTGCATCCTCGGCATTTGGGGTTAGAAGGAACGCTCGGCACTTATCTCTTTGTTGCACTCTGCCATCTGCCATAAATTTAGCATGAATGTGTGACATGTGACCAATCATGCACACTTCTCCCTGACAGCGTGAGTCAAGTGGTACAGAGCAGTGCTTCTTTCACTCAATCTCACCCACATATATATATATATATATTTTCTGCATGTGTGTTTATTAGACACTTGGGTCCCATCTTTAGAATTCTCAATGCTTCAGTAGATTTGAATATGACCTCTCCATGTAGGATACCTCTCCCGTTCTAGCAAGGGGGCGTCCTGAAGAAAAATCCATAGAAAAGCCGCATGTTTATATAAGCCGCATGGTTCAAAGCATGGGAAAAAAGTAGGTGATTATAGTCCGGAAAATACAGTATATTTCTTTAGTACAGAATGATGGGCTGCACCTCATTGTCTATCAGCTCCATACAGATGATCTCAGAATAATGACAATAACAATACTAGACAAGGACAAAATGAGAAATGCAGTAAATTCCCTGTGCCAACTTTACCCTCATTAGACTTCTACACAAAGCAAACTCAGGAGGAATGTCCATTACACAGCGTGTGTGTCTGTGTCAGACTGTGAACATCTGTGAATCCTTGACATGTGGGCATCTTTAGGTACTTGGGTGCCATGCTACAGTATGGCGCAGCTATGAGGGAATGATTGTTCCCATTTGTCACTGTCTTTCCACCTGACAGACGGGGTGCACTCATTTGCATTCAGCACCTGAGGCTGTGGATGTTTAATGCTGCCATTAAACTCATCTCCAACATAAAGTGCATCTGTGACTAAAGAGTAGGCCCGAGCCAAGCCGAAGGCAATGAATCTAATGGTGAATTCACATCTTCAGACAAAGAAGGAGAGGTAATATAAAATGAATGTAACGGGGCAAGGGTAACTTTCTGATTAACCTGATTGTCATTTTTGCTCTTTTTTCCTCTGCGTATTCCGAATTTACATGTTTCACAATACATTTTACTTCTATAACCTTCACTTTAAGGCTGTAACTATAATTCTCTCCATGACTTTTACAGTCTGTACCTGATATCCTAATGGACAGTCCGCTGCTTTTATGCATCATACTGTGTATCACAAATACACAGAGAGTGAATCCAGAGTAATGTACGTCTTTGTGTGGGTGGTGCCGGACAACATCGGGGAAAAACATCATCACCTTCTTTAGAAACAATGAAAACTTCTCAAGCGTTCCATTTGATATGCTCCCATTTCAATTGTCACATTACATTTCTTAATTACCAAACACATTTGATCCTCTTTTAAAGTCTTTAAAAAGCACTTGATAGGATTTAGGCAAACATACTTTCACAATGTCTTTGTACTGATCCTCACAACGTGGAGCTGTACTTTGGTCATCTGGATCATTTTAAAATGAATGGATAAAGCCATTGTTATATAAGTGGCTAGATCAGGGTTCTTCTTCTTTTTCTTTCAGCTATGTCCCTTTTTTCAGGGGTTGCCACAGCTAATCTCTCCCTGTTCTTTGTATCTTCTACCCTGACTCCAACTATCTGCATGTCCTCCCTCACTGCATCCATATATCTCCTCTTTGGCCTTCCTCTCTTTCTCCTACCTGGTAGCTCCATCTCTAACATTCTTCTACCAATGTATCCACTGTCCCTCCTCTGCACATGTCCAAACCATCTCAATCTGGCTTCTCAATCTTTTTCTCCAAACCTTCCTGTCTGTGTTGTCCCTCTAATTACCTCATCCTGTCTATTCTTGTCACTCCTAAGGAGAATCTTAGCATCTTTAACTCTGCCAGCTCCAGCTCCACCTCAAATAAACTCAAATGAGCTGAGGGGCCAGTGCCACAATTGTCATTCAATAAAAAAAAAAACAATAAATTAAAAAAAAAAGTATTAAATGCTGTATTTATTCAGTTCAGTATTTTCTGGACTATAAGTTACTTCAGAGTAGTAGTAGTAAGTCGCAACAGCCAAACGTTGCATAATGAAGAATAAAAAACATATATACTGTAAGTCGCTCCGGAGTACTAGTCACACCAGTGCCCTCTAGCGTCAGTGTGCAAATGACAAAGCAGTAAAATATATATTTTAATATATAAGTCGCAAATCCAGCCAATAGATGAAAACAACTGCACCTTATAGTCCGGAAAATACAGTATATATATATATATTAGATACTGTATAATACCACAATTCAAATAACTTTTTTGGGGCTAAATTACCAAATTAGGTTGTCACGGTGAGCCATCGACATGGCAGGAAGCAGGACCCAAATGCAGGACTGGTGCAGGACAAAAACCAGGACAGAAGCATACGCAAAGTCGAGCAGAGCTGAGAACAGGAACAGACTAGGAACAGCTACAACAAAATGCTCGACACACTGGCACAGACGATACAGCGTGTGTGCACGCACACAAGCACACACAAACACACACACTCATGCACACACACGCACGCACGCACGCACACACACACACACACACACACACAGAGGTATATATGCAGACACAAGTGAAGCTAATTGCAGACACACAGGTGAGTGACACACAGCAGGAACGGGAAACAGACAGACCTGACACGTTCATTTAGACTTCAAGGTACCATATTGATTTACACAAAAGTAGCGTAATACGTCAATTTAAAAGACAGTTTGATCAATAAACATTTTACTCAAAGTGGTTAGTCACGACCAATCTGTTCTTGCAAAATAAAACCATGCTCTTTAAACTATATCTTGATACTTTAGCCTGGTACCAGTTAATCTGCTATTAACTGGGTGAGGAACCTTGTACAGGATTTTCTACAGCAATATGGGATTTAATCCACTATTTTTGTTCAGTGAAACTGCTGTTTGTTCCACAGTCATTTTTTAATAATGAAAGGTGACAACAAATCACAGAAGCAACCACTGGTTGACTGAGGCTGAACTGCCTTCTTAATACAATTTAATTTAGCAAATCAATGTTAAAAATGCAAATTCAGAGGCATCAATATTGCTTGAAACTGATGATTTGATCAATTACTTCACAATGCATTTATTCAAAAATCCTGGAAATTTCAGAGTGAAAACTTCCAATGCCTTATTGTTTTTTAATTAAGTTCATTTAGAAAACCTGAAATCCAACTTTAAGACAGTAACGTAAAAAAAAAACTGTTTAGGAGCATTTTTAAACTAGGAGTATAAAAGCCATGGATAATGTACTGTAGTATTGAGTATTGCAATATTGAGTACTGCATTTCAGGATGTTAATTTAGGAAGGGTTTTAGCCATCTGGATTTCACAAAAGACGTATTTTTGTGTATTTTCAGAGCAACAGGTCAGGTTTAAAGTCAAGTCATGTTATATTTTCTATACATTTGGATGTATTTTTATTATAATAGGCTGTGTGTAAAAAAGCCTAGGTACTGTGGTTGACTTATTAGTTGAAGGAAATGTTTTCAGTAAGTGGACAAACTAGCCCAGTACATAATGATCTATAATGATGTTCTAACAACAACAATGTCAAAATATACTAAAATGCTCTCTTTGTCCTTTTCATCTCATTTCCTCTTCTCACTTTCAGGCGGCATCATTTCCTCTCACAAAGCCAAATTGTCTAAGATGAGTCATGAGTCTCTAATTTGTTGTTGTTTTATAAACGTACTGTTGTCGTTCCATGTAAAAAAAAAACATAAATATAAACAGAGTCTTGGTGAGACGGATGATTAACCTGACAGAGATTCTTTACATTAACTCTATTCAAGGCTTTCAAAACGTCTTTCTTCTTTGTTCTGAGCATGTTGCCATTAATGGTGGTTTTCCATACATCAACTAAAATCAACTGAAACTGTTATATAATTGACCAAATTCTGTGTCAACTATTCATTGTGAATCCATTTTAGAGTCTACAAAAGGCAGACTGAACACCAAGTTCAAAATGCCTGTCTGTGGTCACGTCATTAATCATCTTTGAAAAAAATGTGTTCCCTGGAGAAAGACAATGGGACTGCAGCACTGACTCAACTATTTGTTTTTTGGCATGTGTGTGTTTTTTAAGCCAAATTAGAGTTTGCTAAGACACAAGTTAATGAGCTGCAAAGTTTCTGGGAGAATGTTTTTTTGGCTTGATGATACAAAAAAAAAATTGTATTTTGTGATGTTCTACTCCATGTGTGTTTGGCTCAGGTTAGAAACAGCAGGGTAGGTGGAAGAAAGATATGCTGTATAATATACTGTATATGTGTGTAAAACAATAAGGTTTACGTAACTGTGTCATCGAGGTAAAACTATATTTTTAAAAAGGCAATTTATGTGTTTCTAATGTTAAAAAAAGCCGAACTAAGACTAACTACCCTGCACGTGTCGAGTCCTCAGTTAATTCAATTCCTGAACCTGAAACTCTACACACCTCATTCCACAAGTTCTCACAACAACATAAGTCATGTCCAAGAGGCCAATTAAAATGTATTGTGTTCCTAATCAGCTTAATGAAACACTCATTTCAAGCTCAAAGTGTGAATGTAAGTCTCATTGGTAACAGAGCCAGGCTGAGGGGGATACATCTTTAAAACCTGAAAAAACAGGGAATCTGGAATAATAAGGCACAACCCTCAGGTTCAGGTAGCAGCAAATCTCCCCTACAAGGCAACGTGAGAATATTTTGTAAGCAAGTTTTTGTCTTGTACATAAAAAATAATTGAAAATTAATCAATTTTCAGAACAGTTGTTTTCTTTATTGTGATGGTTTGGGCAGAGCATGGCATCTTACTCAATACAGTAACTCTGGAGCTCACTTTTTTTAGGGATGACTAAAAACAATTCTTAGCAGAATAGAAAAACAAGACAAAATAAAGTTCCTTTTGCTGATAATGCTGTCTTAAAAAGTGCTGACCACAATGAACGACAGACCCAAGCCCTAAAACTCACCTGAGTGCTAAGGGGGGAAGCTTTTGTGTTATCATAGTCGTCAAAATAATAGGATAATAGATAATAGGAGCAAGGAAAACTATGAAGTAAGCTCAACTTTGAAACATCTACATATCTTCTGAAACAGTAACAGTATGTAAAACATTTAACTTCAGTAGTTGTTTTCCAATGCATTACAAATCAGTGATCCACAGCCAAATAAGGAAAAAATAGAGGAATAGATTTGATGAGAAAAATAAAAAATAAAATAGAAAGTCACTTCTCATTTTTATAGTGTCTTAGTTCATTGTCTTCAACAATATTAATCATTCTACAGTTCTTCACAATCCATTTGTCCATTGTATCAGGCAGTTTGTCAGTCGTGGACCTATTTACTTCCCATGCTCTTTTAAATTCCTGCAGTATGTAAAAAAATAACTTGCATGACCACTGAGTATCTGGCCAATGATAGGTGAATGGATATATGCAGTGCACGTCATCCTGCCTATTTGTTAAAGTATGTTAAAAACAACCTCAGAGCAAAGAAAAACTGCTTTAACCCATTCTCTTAGTGAGCAGGTGGCACTTCACTTCCTTAACCACCAAGCCACTACTGCTATATCGGTACCATCCATCCATCCATCCATCATCAACCGCTTATCCGGGGCCGGGTTGCCGGGGCCGGGACCGATACAGCGACCGCATTACTGCGGCCACTGCACCGCTCTGCCTGTCAATCTCACGCTCCATCCTACCCTCACTCGTGAACAAGACCCCAAGATACAACCCGGAGGGTGCAAACCACCTTTTTCCGGTCGAGAACCATGGCCTCGGACTCAGAGGTGCTAATTCTCATCCCAGCAACTTTACACTCGACTGCAAACCACCCCAGTGCATGCTGCAGGTCCTGGTTCGAAGAGGCCAACAAGACCACATCATCCACAAAAAGCAGAGAATAAATCCGGTGGCTACCGAACCGGATCCCACCAGACACCTGGCTGCGCCTAGAAATTCTGTCCATTAAAAATAATGAACAGAACTGGTGACAAAGGGCAGCCCTGTCCAACATGCACCGGGAACAGGTCCGACTTACTGCCGGCAATGCGAACCAAGCTCCTACTCCGATCGTACAGGGACCGGACAGCCCTTAGAAGAGGGCCCCCAACCCCATACTCTCGGAGCACCCCCCACAGAATACCACGAGGGACACGGTCGAAAGCCTTTTCCAAGTCCACAAAACACTTGTGGACCGGTTGGGCAAACTCCCATGAACCCTCAAGCACCCTGTGGAGGGTATAGAACTGGTCCAGTGTTCCACGACCAGGACGAAAAACGCATTGTTCCTCTTGAATCGAGGTTCGACTATTGGCTGGATTCTACTCTCCAGTACCCTGGAATAGACTTTTCAGGGAGGCTGAGGAGTGTGATCCCCCCATAGTTGGAACACACCCTCCGGTCCCCCTTTTTGAAAAGAGGCACCACTACCCCGGTCTGCCAGTCCAGAGGTACTGTCCCGGACTGCCACGCGATGCTGCAGAGACGTGTCAATCAAGACAGCCCCACAACATCCAGAGACTTGAGGTAATCAGGGCGGATCTCATCCACCCCCGGTGCCTTTCCACTGAGCAGGTTTTTGACTGCCTCGGTGACCTCAGCGCAGGAGATAGGAGGATCAGCTGCTGAGTCCTCAGCCTCAGCTCCCTCCGCGGAAGGAGTGTCAGCGGGATTGAGGAGATCCTCAATCCACCTCCCAACGACATCCTCAGTCGAGGGCAACAGCTCCCCCACCTGTTAACAGCAGTGGTGGGAAACTGCTTCCCCTTCCTGAGGC
>NC_024328.1:12063310-12064270 GCF_000523025.1 Cynoglossus semilaevis
CACCGGGTTCGGGGATTGCCGCCACGACAGGCACCGGAGACCTTACGGCTGCAGCTTCGGACAGCCGCGCCAACAATGGAAGTGGAGAACATAGTCCACTCAGACTTGATGTCTCCAGCCTCCCTCAGGACCTGTTCAAAGCTCCCACGTAGGTGGGAGTTGAAGGCCCTCCTCACCGGGGATTCCGCCAGACGTTCCCAACAGACCCTCACGATACGTTTGGGTCTGCCAGGACTATCCAGCTTTGCCCCCTGTAAGCGGAGCCAACTCACCACCAGGTGGTGATCAGTTGACAGCTCAGCCCCTCTCTTCACCCTAGTGTCCAATACATACGGCCGGATGTCAGATAACACAACTACAAAGTCGATCATTGACCTCCGGCCTAGGGTGTCCTGGTGTCAAGTGCACTGATGGACACCCTTATGCTTGAACATGGTGTTTGTTATGGATAAACTGTGAGTAGCACAGAAGTCCAATAACAAAACTTCTTTTCTTCTTTTTGTCTTTCGGCTTTGTCCCTTTTTCAGGGGGTTCCCGCAACAAATCATTGATTTCCATCTCTCCCTGTTCTCTGTGTCTTCTGCTCCATTCTTCTCCCAATGTATCCACTCTCCCTCCTCTGCACATGTCTAAACCATCTCAATCTGGCTTCTCTAGCTTTTTCTCCAAACGCTGTCCGTGCTGTCCGTGTTGAATGACCTCATTCCTGATCCTGTCCATTCTTGTCACTCCTAAAGAGAATCTTAGCAGATCACAACGTCATCTGCAAACAACATAGTCCATGGGGACTCCTGTCTGACTTCATCTGTCAATCTGTCCATCACCAAAGCAAACAAGAAGGGTCTCAGGGCCGATCCTTGATGTAGTCCCACCTCCACCTTGAAGTCTTCTGTCCTCCCAACAGCACACCTCACTACTGTTGTACTATTCTCATACATGTCCTGCACCAAACTAACATAC
>NC_024328.1:12065517-12085365 GCF_000523025.1 Cynoglossus semilaevis
TGCCTCCACTCTTGTACGTCACCCTGTGTTCCTCTTTCTTTTGGAAATAGGTGTTTACCAGAGCCATTTCCATTCTCTTCACGAAATCTACCACTGCCTGTCCTTCCAAGTTTCTCTCCCTAACACCAAACCTACTTATCAGTTCCTCATCTCCTCTGTTCTCTTCCCCCACATGATCATTAAAGTCTGCTTCAATCACCACTCTCTCTCCCCTTGGGATACTCTCTATCATCCAATCCAGCTCCTTCCAGAACTTATCCTTTTCTTCCAACTCACAGCCCACCTGTGGGGCATAACCACTAACAGCATTTATCATCACTCCTTCTATTTCTACCTTCACACACATCAACCTGTCTGACTCTCGTTTCACCTCTACCACATTTCTTACATATTCTTCCTAAGTCCAATAACAAAACACCACTCGTATTTAGATCTGGGAGGTCGTTTTTCCCAATCACGCCCCTCCAGGTGTCACTGTCGCTGCCCATGTGGGCGTTGACATCCCCCAACAGGATGATGAAATCCCTGGGAGGAGCATGGTCCAGTACCCCTCCCAGTGTCTGCAAGAAGGCCGGGTATTCTACACTGTTATGTGTAACAGTGAGAAACCTTTTCCTGACCCGAAGGCGCAGGGAAGCGACCCTCTCGCTCAGTGGGGAGAACTCCAACACACGACTGGCAAGCTGGGGAGCTATAACTAAGCCTACGCCAGCACCCCATCTCTCACAGCGAGCAACTCCAGAGTAGAAAAGAGTCCAGCCTCTCTCAAGGAGTTGGGTCCCAGAGCCCAACTGTGCGTGGAGGTGAGCCCGACTATATCTAGTCAGTATCGCTCAACCTCCCGCACAAGCTCAGGCTCTTTTCCCCCCAGCGAAGTGACATTCCATGTCCCCATAGCCAGAGTGGTTGTCCAGGGATTGGGCCGTCGGGGTCTCCGCCCACAACTGCCACCCAACTCACAAGGCACCGGCCACTTGTGGGCCTTCCTGCGGGTGGTGGGCCCACTGGAAAGCGGGCTCACGTCTCCATGGTGGGGCCCCGGTGACGTCAATCCAGGCGACGTGAACCTCTTTGATTTAATTATTTTCTTTATCAAAGAAAATACCCCCCTTTATCAAGGGGGGTATGAACCACTAATTGTCTGATCCATCGCCTGGAGCCCCTGACAACATCGCTCCTAGGTTCATTTGGATACTCAAACCCCTCCACCACATTAAGGTTGCGGTTCAATGTTAAGGTTGCGGTTCAACCTTAACGTGGGTTGAACCACATATATCGGTACCATAATCAGAAATCAAGTGTTTGGAGCAGGTGGAGCAGACACCTGCAATGTCCTGGTATGCTTGTTTCTTATTTTCCAAACTATTGTCAAAAATTTGTTTTGTAATTTTGTAACCACAGTCAATGATGTACATAGCAGTCTTTATATCATAAATGTGGGACAAAGATCATGTTTGAGTGGGATAATGTGGGACATGTCATGACCTCTGCATACTGTATACCCCTTTAACAGGTCTTTTAATGAATATCACTTGAAGCATGTCCCTTTATTCCAACACTAATCAACAACCACTTAATCCGCTTTGCCCTGAGATGACAACCAGCCTGACTTCACTTGCAGCCACTGGATTTTAACGACAATACATTCTGTCAGGTCTGTCTGTTTCCTTTTCCAGCAGTCTGCTGTGTGGGGTAATCTGTGTTATCACACTCACATGTGTGTCTGCAATTAGCTTCACTTGTGTAACTTGGTGCTCCTTGTATATATACCTCTCTCCCTCACTCTGGCCTTGTGGGATCATTGTGTGTGTGTGTCTGTGTGTGTGCGCTGTATGCGTCGTGTCGAGCATTTTGTTGTAGCTGTTCCTTGTCGGTTCCTGAGCAAGTCTGTTACTGTGCTCATCTCTGTTCCTGTTCTCAGCACTGCTCGACTTTGCGTATGCTTCTGTCCTGGTTTTTGGAATTTTGAATTTTGAAACAAACTTCCTGCACCAGTCCATTTGGGTCCTGCCTGCTTCCTGCCATGTCGATGGCTCACAGTGACACATCCGTTTTCAGTCTGCTAGACTCCCCAAAAAATGTCCAAATAATGTGTGGTCCCCTCACAAAGCAGAACACCTTGTCTCGCTATCCAAACATGGTGTGTGGGCGTGTCCTTAAAGACAGGCTTAGCGTTCCGAAAAATACTCTTTCCTCTGTGAGATTTCTGAGCCTTATTCTGAAGTAAGGCCTTAACTGCTTGTATATGTCATTCAAGTGAACAGACATCTCACTAGTTCCACCACAGCTTTGCTGTTCCAGTGACATCACATATACGTCTCCCACTCGTTCCCCTACAGTATATGGAGTCTCTGGCTTATCATCTCCACATCTCCATTCTTCAGCATCTGCTGGGCTGACACTAGGAAAAACACTGTAAAAGTGTCTGCCTTTGCTGTGTCTGCGCCCACACTCTGGTGTCATTGATGCCTCGGTCCCTACTGGATTTTGTTTTTGCTGCTGCGACTCTGGCAATCAATCCTCCTGTGTGACATCCATACTTAATACTTGGGAGTGAATTAGAATAGTGTTGGCCATGTATTATGTGGATACAATTTTTTTTTTTAACATTTCCTGATTGCTGTCCTCTTTGCTGTCGCAGTTTATTTTCCCATGGTGGGACTAATGAAGGAATATCTAAATAGATGTTCTATTTTACATTTGCCGTATTTGATGGGTTCAATGGACATACAGTAGACCAGATGTGGACAAACTTTTTGACTCACGGGCCTCAATAGAAATTGAACAGGGCAAACCGGGTCAGGAGCAGATAGATGGAGCGTAATAATATGACATGTAAAAGTGATGCATAAAGGCTAAAATGCTTGTATCATTTTCTATGCCATCTATTGGGGAAACTGGGTATTGCAGGGAAAAGGCAGAAGTATAATAATGAAATAAATAATTTATTTAATATGGATAAATTTGGCAGGCCAGGTTAAAAAGCTGAACGGGCTGCATCCAGCCCTGGGCCTAAGTTTGCCCAGAGAAAAAACAGTAACAGCACTGAATGAAAGGTAGTAGCTGAAAACAGTTAAAAAAGACTTGGATAGATTCTTCTGTAATTGCGTGACTGTGGGTAATGCTAATTTCCCCGGTTGCAAAGATGGAAAATGTTAAATCCATCTGCAAAGGTTAATATTTTTCACACGTCTTTTTTCATGCCAGTAAAAGAGCATGTTAATATTTTGGCTGCGCAGTAATCCTCAAATTAGAACCAGAGACGTGGGAATTGAGAAGAGCACATTGACCAACAAGGACACTCCTAAGTGTTTGTATATCTTTCCAAGGACTACCTGTCTCCTGCATAGAAGGAGCAGTGATCAAAAATGAGAAAGAAAAAGAGAGGCGAAATGGACGGGAGGGGCAAAGCTACACATTTAAGGCCCAACTGCCATTACCATAGCAACAGGCAGGCCGCATCCCTTATTTCAGGGTCCACTGTGGCTTTGTCTACTGGTGTGTTGAGAAAATAATCTCCATATAAAACAGATATTAATGATGCATCATAAACAAATATTGAGTGTTCACTGTTTTAACAAGCTCATTGCTGAGGCACTAGACACAGCCATTATTGTTATGCAGTTAATCAATAGTGATAATGACAAAAGTAGATACGCCCATGAAGAAGGCTTTATGTAAAGGCACAAAAAGCTACATGCTCTTTTTTATGCTGCTTTTACAGGTTTTAAAGTTAGAAATTTGTTGTCGTTTGTTTTTTGCATTTACATGTGTATAATGACAAAGGTGTAGACGTAAATGATAATGACGTAATGACGTAAAACTAAACTTCAACAACATAAGGCACTGCGATTGCATAAATTAAATATAAATAAATAATAAATTAATAATTATTTGTCAAATGTCTAGCAGAGAAATAAAATCAACTGAAAGTCACATAGGATGTCAGAAAGACACTCTCCTGCAGGATCTCATAGAACACACCAGACAACGAGGGTGCCTGCCCCTCATCTGCCACACTGCACTGCGAGCTGCTGGGTCTCCAAGCGGGTTCTCTGCGTCAATGCCAGCCTAGATCATTTCACGTGTGCGCTGCTTTATTCCTGCATCCAAGTAATGATCTTTATAACACGGATCTAGTATAGTCGGGATAAGTGCAGGAAATTAGAATAGATCTCGGTGAAACGTGTGCTGACAGACTCTATGACTCTATGAAAAGGGGTACTTTTCACCCCCTCTTGAAATTTCAGAATTACACGTTTTGCAAATCGCTATCTGGGGATCCTTCTCAGATATATTTTGTTATATATTATTTCAATGATAAAAGCCTTTTTTCGGTGGCCGAATATTCGGTGCATCCCTACTTACAAGTATTTTAATAAACCGTGAATAAAGATAAGGGAATTTGGACAACAATGACTACACGGATATATTATAACTATTGTTCAGATGAGACAAAAGCGGAATGCTTTGGCCACAAAGGACTATAAAGTGAGAAATATAGAAACCACATATAAGAAGTAGAGATGTTTCTCTTCAGCCCTGAATTGTCAAATGAGAGTAAAAGGGACTGTAAAGAAAGAAAAAAGAGGTTTTAAAAGAAAACACATTGTTTTTGCCTTCGAACAACCTAAAGAACTTTTCCAAACTAGTGATGGACCATGTCCAGAACACCAAAGACTGCATAGATCCCTGACTTATTCCATAGGCAATTGGTTTAGTAAACAGACATTATGACTTACATAACACAAAAAATAATAGCTAATGTCTCTCTTCTTCCACAGACCTAACTTATTCAGATTTAAATGTTTATTATTATGTTGGTAAATGTGAGTGTGAATGCCTGTTTCAGAAATAAGACTGAAAGACTAAAAGGTAATAAATATATGTGACTCATGAAACTCAAAAAGGTGAAAAACTAAACAAAAAAAACTACATTGAATCTTTCAAAATATAGAAAGAATATATAGTTTATACTATATTATTACTATTTTTCTGTATTCTGATAGTCTGTATTCTCAATAACCTAAAACATATATTTTCAGATATTTTTCAGATATTTTTTACTTTTTTTCCAAATATTTCTAAGAATTTTGAAAAAAATCTTTAAAAAAAGTTAAAGTAAATAAAATCTTAATTTCACCTATTAGCTTAGCTTAGCTTTTCAGTTGAAATTTACAATGAGCAAACACTTTGCACTCAAATACACAAACTGTGTTTTAAATCGAGGATGAACTACAGTGATAATTCAATAGTTAGGTGAATACAGGAACAAAGGGCTTTAGTACTTGTCTCTGTCCCTGCTCACTAGTGAGACCTCCCCCTCTGTCTCTCACCCTCTGTTAATGCCTGTGTATAAAGTAATGGAACATGGCTGTTTGCTGCTGCAGGTGTGTGGCTGTGGTGGTAAACAGGGCTGTGCATCTCTCCTCCATGTCAAAGGATGTGTGCACATTTAAAATGTAGAAAGTAAATGCCCAAATGTATTAAGTGGTTAATTGAATTGTAAAATAGTGGAACCCTGGTCGAAGTAACACTTTTACTGGAAAGCTAGAGACAATGTTTACAATTCAATGCATTACAGGGGATAAAGCTCTGCTGACATTCTGTCAGAAAGTTTAATTTTATTTATCTTGTTATTAAAACATTTTTACTATTGTCCTTAATTTTATTGATATAATGTTTACAATGACACAAGTGACAATTTATAGACATTTTGTTTAAGTTGCGTTAATTGGAGTTAATTTTGGTTGCAAGCATTTTCTTGCTAGGTGTCCTTACAGTGATGTCATCACTATATAGGAAGGCACTGTTATAAAGGTATCACCTATAAAGCTGTGCCTTCAACTTCAATGGATATTTATTGAAACCTAAATATTATGGGCATTGCTACTGTGTATTTATCAGTACAGGAATAACAAATACTTGTTGCTGTATATCTATTTGTAAAAAGAACACACTGCTTTCTATTATATTGTTTGATTCTGTCTGTGTAGGAGAAACATGACTGTGCAACTTAGCTCAATACCTGTGCAAAGAAAACAACACAATTACCAATAAAATAACAGGAATAAAATAAAAAACTCTGTCTTTGTGAATTCTAGACTGTGTCGTTGTATCTTCTTCATTAATATTTAGACAGTGCATCCTTTATACAGATCTACAAATAGAAAAAAAAAGAAAATCGAAATAATTATAATACAGTCACAGTTCTAAACGGAGAACTACCGTGTGGATGTCTTTAATGTAAATAATCAACCCTTAAAATTTCCATTTAAACAAGAAACACTCAAATAGGTCTAAAAAGTTGACTTCGTACCTGTATGATTCACCACTGACAGTGTCTAGACACAGGAAATGTCTCTTTAGTCAATGAAGCATTCAAAGGAAGTGAGAAGAGTGATAAAGAGAACCATTGTTAGAGAAAGGTGCCAAGGCTAAAGCCAGATTCTCTGTGGTCCAATATAAATCCTTCCTCCTCCTCTTCATCACACAGGGTGGCCTGCACTGTCTCCATAAACAAAGAAGATCATTGCCAGTAAATTCAGGGAAAAAATTGGAAAGGCACAAGCACTTATTCAATGGCTTGGAGTGAAATAAATTCATCTGGGGAGTGGAGGATGGAGCAGTGAAAGGTAAAGTAATAATCAACTGCTGGCTTGACACACATGCACTGAGATGATACCAGTAGTGTTACAACCTCTTTATTACCCAGTGGCTCCATAAAACTAAATAAGCCCTATCACACAGAGCTTTCGTATTTCGTATTTCTGCGGGAGTTCACCGAGGGCCACACTTGAGTCCTGAGCACAGGTGAGATATAGGTGGGCAGATCAACACAAAAATAGAAAGATGCCACAAAGTGGGACACGGCAAACACCTTAGTGTTTCCTTTGAGCTTTCGGCATCATAGGTAAAGGAGAAGAAAAAGACAGCTTGAATATTTAGTCTAACAGAGTGTATTTATTCGTCTTCTGACTGACTGTCAGAGACTGAATCTTATCTATAGCCAAACAAAAAAGTGTTCTCTGTCCAATCTTTCTGTATTATTCTTTCATATGGAAAATGTGAAGTATTTTTATAAATTAAAAACAAAAATTAAAAAAATGTTAAGCATATAAAAAGAAACCTTTGATGGTTGTCTTTGCCCAGAATGCGATCTCCTGATTGGTCCATTGGTGAGTGCGGCAGGTTAAGACAGGAGGTCAGGGATTGGCTGGAGTCTTCTCTGGACACTATGCACACATACAGACAAACATGAAACAACAGTTTTAGAGGTCAATTTTCAACAAATAAATTAGTTATAGGCTTGACCCTTTAATAAATAATTCAGTTTTCTGTACCTACATTTTTCAATGTTTCAATTTAAAATTTTTGACACACACTGCAAAAGAACAGAAAGCATTAACTTGAGATCAAGTTTACTGATGGTGTTACATTCGCTTTTTTTAAATTAAAATTTTCAATCCTTTTTGATGGCAATTACAAGGACCCCAGTCTAGCTGTAATAATGACTTAAGCTAATAGTTTTTAGGGTTTCCACTAGGGTTTCAACCAGCAACAACCCATCACTGCATAATTATTGTCACCACTGGTTCAGATTTGGGGCAGACACATGATAATAGTCTATTATTCCTTACAGTTATTGTACCATAAATAATACACATTCTGAACATTTCTAAAGTAATTATAGCCCATAAGTTTAACACCTCATATAATTAAAGATCTAAACTCAGCCACTATCTCTGCTGAAGGCTTCATTTTGGCAACCACACTGCTGTTGATTCCCAGCATTTTCCTTGTCCCTGGATGGTCAGAATGAATGAACTGTAACAGGAATTAACACTTATCGCAATAAGCAGCGTTTAAAGGCATATTTCCAACACGATTACATTTTTAGTTAGATGACTATAAATCTATTTACATAGAGTTACCAATCAAGCTAAACTCCTCATATATTATATTTTCAAAATATCATACGCTTTTGAAGTAACACTTGTTTTCATTGTTTACATCTGGGGAAGCATTATTGTAGTTTGATTTCGCCTGGGGAGGTGGGCGTTTCAGATGTCCTGCCATTACTGCTTAAAAAACTTACAGAGAAAACTGTTCTAGTAACCACAGACATTTATGACATTTATTATCAGTGTTTTTTTTAAATGACATGCCCTCTATTGTCCCCTGGGACGCAGCAGTGTGAAAGAAAAAAAAGTGGGGCTGATACCAAAATTTGCCATTTCTTCACGTCTCAGTAAAAGGTCTCCATGTCTCTCTTTTCGTCTGCGTCTTAAATCCACTGGGCCTGAGTCACAATTGAAGCAGAAACATGGAGCCCCGCAGCCCAGTACTGTTGGCCATAAATTGCTGTGAAATTGCTTGCTTTTAATATAGGCTTCAACAAGCCACCTAGAGGTAAAACCGCAAATTGTCAATGAAGGGGCAAGGGGGGGGGGGTGAGGGTTCAAAGCAAAGGCGTGTGTCCAGTTAAGTGCTCAGTGACCCCACTCTACGTGAGTTTTAAAATAAAGCCGTGTGTGGGTGTGTGTGTAAATATGACACCTTCATATGTGAACAGTTACAGTGTGTCTTATTTATCCAACTGTGTGTGGGAGCTCCACTGTGTCATGGTCAAAGCACTGTGACTTTATAAGAACATTCCATCAAAGTTTTCATTTTATTTATTGATATAAACTATAAAATCAATAATGGTGTAATGATCAAGCTGGTTTTAGTTGGTCTGTGTGTCTGTGTGTGTGTGTGTGTGTGTGTGTGTGTGTGTGTGAGTGTGGGGCAAACAAAATAACGTGTCAAAAAAAAAAGTGTCAAAATAGAAAGCAAACAACAGAGTGGCCGGAGACAAGACTTGTCACCAAGAAGCTGTTTCCTTTCAAAATAAAACCACTGCACACATATTAACATTTTGTGACACGATTCATTCTATCCAAGAAAAACATGTAAACTAGCTGGCCTAAATGAAAAGGAATGGATGTATTTGTTAGACTTTGTTAACTCTACTACAATAAAACAGAAGAATATTGACAATGATTATTTCAAGTGTGGATTTTCATGGAATGGTGATGGACATCCAATTTGTGTCATTGTTTTCATAGAAAAACAATTATCTAACGTGTAACTTAATAACTCAAACAATGGCACTGTATTTCCTGGTCTGTATGTCTCACGCGGTTACCACAAGACAGCCTGAGGAACATGGGCCACATATATGATTATTAAACATGGGCAGCAAGTTGTTCCGCATCAATGAATCCATTTATTCTCAGTGTCGCTTCTAAACAATGAAACCACCTCTGCAGGAAGATGAAGCGACATCCTCTCTTCTGCTGCACTCATTACACTCTCCATCAGAATTACTTTCACTTTGTCTGTCAGTTTCCTTATTTATAAGTATTGTTTTATAATCTGTTGTATAAAATCTGTGTTGTGGCTTTTTTTCCTCTTGGATTTTATTTGTGTTCTTTAAGTCTTTTTCATTTCCTTTTTTTCAGTGGCGCAGTAGTGACGTTCTATTGTCATGGTGGCCATAAATGATAAGGGGGATATTTTCCACATACAAAGTTGTTTCAGATTAAGTCACAGGATCAGCCACACCACTGAAAAAGCATGACTTATAGTCTGAGAAAAAGAGGTACTTATAATGGCCATTCACATTATTTGTGTCTAAGTGTTTATTTGTTTCAAGAAAAAAAACACTGGCCTCCACAGGCCTTACCCAGTGGCGCAAATCGCTCACCCATGACTGAAGCTGCACTTTCTTTTCTTTTTAGTCTCTTCCATCAATGATGTTCTCTTTGGTGAGGGGTGAACCTCTGAACTCCAACATATAGCGGCAATAATATATATATATATATATATTATTATAATATAATAATAATATTATATAACATATATCCTAACGTGTGTTCTACACAGTAGTGTGGCATACGAGTTATAATTCTGATCTGACATATCTGAATAACATAAGGAGATAAATCGATCGCTAAAGATCAGGCAGCTGCATCAGAGTTGTAGTATGACTGGAGTCATGATTTCAGGTGATGGAATAGAGATGTTCGAATGAGGAAGAAGAGGGAGTGAGAGAGACAAAGGAAACGTGGTGACGATGACAGAGAGAAAGAGTCTGCAAAGCAGAGGTTAACGAGAGGAAAGTAATTCCTCCAGAGGATGAAAAACATATGAAGACAAAGTCATTAAAACAGAGAGGTGAAAAGCCAAAGGTTAGAGTCCTTATGTGACAGATCATTTTACCGTTGTGTGGTTGCTACATCTTTGAGAAACCTAAAATAAAGTGCTCATAACATCTCTACAACCTAGACGTGCCGTGTTCACAATAGGATACGCTACTGTGATGTAATTAAATATCCATCCATCCATCCATTTTCATCCGCTTATCCGTTACCGGGTCGCGGGGGCAGCAGTCGCCACCCAAATCACATTGCACTGTACCAATCTCCCTGAACCTTCCTGTGGGTGGTGAGTCCACTGGAAGGTACCAACCGCCCTAACCGGGATTCGAACTTGCCCAGGAGGTGAACCCTGGGGTTCCACACCAATGACAGAGACATTGCCACTTGTAATTAAATATATATAAAAAAAAAAAACTAAACCAGCTGCACCATCTCATAGCCTCCTGTATTCGTCACATGAGCCCCTGCCACGAGGACCTCTGGGCAGTGATGCAGGTGTTCTGTGAATTACCTTGTCGATGCCGTTGATCATCAGAGAAGTCGAGGTCCAGCATGAGATCATCCTCGTCCAGCTCTGAGGAACCAAGGTTCTTTAATACGTCCTGTGGAGACAAAAAAAAAGTCAGACTTTGACATGAGAAATGTATTAATATCTACAGCTAAAAACAAAATACTTTCTCAGCTCATTCTTTATGAAACATTTTTTAAACTCCTTCAGTTTTTATAGTGTTCTGGCAAGAACTCTGAACTTTCATTTCAGAACAAAGATTTTCTGTAGAACACAAGTCTCACTGGGAGCACTTTGATAATATTTACATGAACCAGAGTAGTTGTTGACTGCCTGAGGTTATGTATTACAAAAGTTTGTGTGACGGTGTTAAGATTTTCTAACTCTCCCAAGAATTCCTACATATGTTAAAATCTTCTATTTTCTTTGTAATATTAATTGTACTAATATTAACTGTACTCGTTGTTGTGTGTTCTTGAAGAAATTGGTCTTAAAATCCCATTAAAACAACCCATTACTGCAGTATTGATAATATAATGAATTGTATATTAGTTTTATGTACCAATATGTTGTTTTTGAACATGGATGACATCTATAATTCAGATACAGCATTCCAGCAGAATATCAAAGCATGTTCGTTCTCCAGGTGGCTCAGAATGTTTTGGACTAATCAATCAAACATTAACATTTTATGAAAACTAGAATATAATCACATGAAGGAAAAGCAAATGTCTGCTGTGGATATAAAGCATTGTATATATAAAGAATGTCTGAATATATATACAAAAATCCTGAATATATACATACAAAAAGCCTGAATATATATACAAAAATATGAAGCGTATTTGACTACACTGTCATAAAGATATTTTATTTGACGCAGTGTAGTGTGTTCTCTTTAAACTATTAATTTGTATTCGATTGTTCATGCTTACTTCCGCGAGTGAAGCGTGGTCCGTAAAAAAGTATAAGAAGTAACAAAGAGTGAATAAAGAAAGACGTTCATATAGAAGCTGCTTGTGTCGCTTTGATGTTATTTATTTATTTTTTTACCTACCTTATTTGTCCCGCTATGTGGGCAGTGCAGTGTTGTGCAGGCGTAGCTGTGCACCTATATGGACAGTGTGGTCAAATACACTTCATATTTTTGTATACATATTCAGACTTTTTGTTTTTATATTCAGGATTTTTGTATATATATTCAGACTTTCTGCACAAAGTCTGAATATATATATTCGAGGCATATTTGACCACACCACCCTTATCGGGGCGGAGCTACGCCTGCTACCACCGCGGACAAGGCTCTTGTATCTTGTGCCCACGTAGCGGGGCGTAAAAAGTATTTCAAAAAATAACAGCAATGTGAGGCAAGCAGCTTCGATATAAACGTCTTTATTTATTCACTCTTCGCTGCTTCCCTTCTCCCCTTTTCGCTCTCTCTTATTTTTATTTTTTTTATTTTTATTTTTTTACGGACCACGCTTCACTCGCAACGCGGAAGAAAGAATGAACAATCCGGTACAGAACAACAAATTTTCCGCGAGACGACAAGGAACCTGTGAACAAATCAATATTTTAAAGACAACACAGTGCACTACGTCATATGACAGCTATCAAACAAAATATCTTCAAATAAAAGTTAACATAAATCACTCTTTGCATTACTGTTGCTCTTTTCCTTTCTGGAAGACATACGTAATGATTGTCAGCACAATGGACAGCGTTATCGAATAATAACATAATATATTTCCAAACAAGTATTTATAACAAATTATAACAATTTTTATCACCCTTAAATTATCATTACTTTACTCTGAATCCCCCAGTGATTCAGTGAGCTTAGATCGTTAACGATTGTATGACTGTAATCTGTTCTTATTCTATTTAACGTATTTATTACATTTTCTATTACACAGCATTCACTGTTTTATTTTGTAATACTTGGGTTACAAATGTAACCATGACATATGCAGGAGCTGTTTTATGGGGATCTCCTGTGCCGCCTGGTCGGTGGTAGCAGGCGCAGCTACACACCGGTACAGACAGTATTTTTGTATGTATTGACCTGCGTAGCTCCTTCAGCGGCAGGCTCCGGCATCCACAATGCAGGAAGGAGCGCTACCGCAGGTCCTTCCTCCCATCAGCCATAAGACTGTTTAACTCCTTACATTGATTACCTGCACCCTTCACTGCCACTTTATTGTGCAATATGTATATTTTCTTGTTTATTATGTATATTTTTTCTAAAGGTTTACTTTAATTTTAGAGTGCTTTTTGCTTTTTAGTTCTTTTTACTCTATTTATTGTGTTAACTCCTCTTCTCTCTTTTTCTGCACTGCCACTGGCTACTGTACTAGTATGTTTCCCCCAAGGGGGATGAATAAAGCCCTACTCTACTCTACTCTATATTCAAACGTTTTGTATATATATCCAGACTTTTTGTATATATATTCAGACTTTTTGTATCTACATTCAAAGATTAATTTCCTGAACAGCATGCCATAATATACATATATGTATACAGTATACGTATAAAATTAATTTTAATGAACACTGGTATCAATCATGATTACCCAAGAATGCAGTAATAAGAGTTTAAGCACAACTAGAAATATCTAGGTTTTCAAACCTAAAATTTTGATATTTCTGACAAAGACCCAATGAATAACAATTTTCCATTGGAGTCGACTGTACTCGACCTCATGAGACAGCAGTGAATAATGTGTCACCCCTAGTACTGATTGGTAATCTCTCACTGAATGCTTCAGTGCAGTGTTCTCTCTTATTATGAGGCTCTAATGATGCAGAGAAATGATGACGTGGCTCCTGTTTCATTTTTGTCTGAAATGTGAAGGCTGCCATCTGATGGTGACAGGAAGAAAATCAATTCAGCCCACAGACCAATGCAAGGGGAAGTCAAAAAAAGATGCTCACCCTTTTTTGGTTTGTCAAATTTGAATAATGCATTTGCACTATTCTGTATGAGGCAGTTTTTTATAACCAGCATAAATGAACAAATCTGCCTGTTAAAAATATACATGCTTTGCAGCAGAGAATGTGAAAAGAGATAGCTTTGGTATAATTATTATTATAAATAATAATATATATTTTTCTAAATTGTCCAAGAAGTCCCAACATACGAGTATTTCGAGATACAAACAAGCCTTTGAGCAAATTTTTGCTTCGAGATACGAGTAAAGATTTGAGATACGAGCACGCTTACAGGCACCGATGCTAGGTGGCCGAGCACTCAGAGCAGCCCACGCTGCCTCACTCGTTCAATTCACCTGTTTGTCAACTTCCATACGCATTTCCCACAAGTCTTCAGTATTGGGTTTGCGCTATCTACGTGATTTTCTCTCTATTTTGTACATTACTCATTATAATAATGATGAGTTCTAAGTTCAACTCCCTTCCTTCCCTTCCTCCCCCACTCCTCCTCCCCACATGCCGCCATTAGCCACTACTGTATTGTCTGTCTCGAAGGTAAGAACTCATAATTAAAAGCACATTTTATTTGAGATCACAGGAATCCCTATATAGTATTATTATTTTGTGTCTATAGAGATTAAAACATGTTTTTATCATTGTTATTAGCACTAATAAGGGAGTTTCTTTAGAGGACCAGAACGGATTATTTTTTTTCCCATTATTTCTTATGGGAAAAACTTATTTGAACACCTCGAGTTACGAGTTTGGTCCTGGAACGGATTATGCTCGTATCACGAGGTTCAGTATTTTCATTTGTGTATTCCCTGATAATGAGTACCAATGTCTACACTTCTGCAGGTTGGGGTTCAGTGAATGTGCACTGAATTAAACCTTTCCAGGAAGGAAAATGCTACATTCTGATTTATTTCCTTTTCATTAACAGAGGGCCTTTTAAGCAAAAATAAAAAAAAATATTCCTGCATTGAACAAAAGTAAATAAAAATTGTCCATTTATCTATCCATCCACTTATCCGTTTCCGGGTCACGGGGGCAGCAGTAACCACCAAATCACATTGTACCGTACCAACCACCCAAACCTGCAGGTGGTGAGTCCACTGGAAGGTACCAACCGCCCTAACCGGGATTCAAACTTGCCCAGGAGGTGAACCATGGGGTTCCAGACCAATGTCAGAGACAATGCTTCTGGGCCAAAGCACCACAATAACAACCTGACTAGTCAATACAGCCTGCTTGTTCAGGAGGCTGTATACTGTATATATACTGTATACTACTGTAACCAGAGCTTTTACCCAGCCTTCTGTTCCAATTATAATATATACAATCATTTTGATTGTATATAGTGAACAATACTACATGGAAATGTATAATATACATATTCTCATAAACTTTGGTGTAAAAGTTCTCTGAAGTATACATCAGCACATTTTCTCTACTCCATCTCTCCTGACAAAAGGGCTACAAAACAATTTACCATATTGGATTTCAACTGTACGCCTCTGGCTGGTGATAAGAAAAAAAAATACAAGTCTAAGTTTTTGGGTATTTTTAATCTCACTCTCAAACTGAACTGTACTGATTCAGCAACTCACAGCAGCCTAATAACACCACAAGGCCAAATGACTTATTACCCAGCAACAAATGCTTAGAACTTGTTTTGAAGATAGTTTAGGCTGCCTTGAGATTTCTTAAAAATGCTCTAGAGGTCTTGCTTAAACTTTAGAGGCACTTAAATTTAAAAAAATGTAACACAGGGTCCAGAGAGCAGACACATGCTACATCTACTTGTCTCATTAAGCATCTGCAGGCACAGATCCAGTAACAAACTTCTGACTTCTCATCATGTTTTCAGGAGGTGAAGAACCCCAGAGCCACACAGAGTATTGATATACTCTCTTTTTTCTTTCTTTCTCTCTCAGTCTCTTACTCTCTCTTAATATTATGTCTCATTGTTAACCCTGTGTGTTTAACCATCTGTAACAATGAGTCAGACAGAGTCCATACTTTTAAAGACCACACCTCGTGGAGCCATGTGACTGTCACCACTGTGTGGCTCAGTGCAGCGGGGTGAAAGAAATAAGAGCAGAGAACAATTCATTGTAACACAATTGTACACAAGAGGACATTTGAGGTATATTAAAGTTAATAGCTAAAAAGGTATTGGAAAAGTGAAGACACAGAGTTCATTTGAAGCTAATTTACCATTAAGATGTGTTATATAATTTCATAAACCGGGTTTGTCACCTTTTTACCTAATTTATGTGAACTGTGTGAATATAATGTCCGATGTTAATAGATATAAGATCAGATTTCAGTCTCATTAATGATGGCTAGGTATCTTAACTGTCAAGTAAAAAGACGAGGAGAACACAAAGGGTTTCACTGACCATGGACAGCCGGCAGCAACACATTCGGTCACACAGAGTAAGGAACACACATGCGTGCAGTATGATGGAAATTACATTTATCCAGTGCTTAAGGCTGCTTAGCAAAAAAAAAACATGAGGGATGCTCTTTGAAGATTTTATTGCTTCTAGCTCTGAAAAATATATGGAGTAACAAATGGCTTTTATTCTGTATGAGCAGACAACTCATAAACAGGGAATGCAGTTTTAAAGGTCCAGACAAAATGAAAATCTGCTTTTTTTGTTAAATAAATAAATAAGTCTGAGTTTTGCCTAAAAGGGCCAATTATGTCAGCTTGTGTTTATTTAAAACCCACTCTCCTCCTATTAATATAGAATGTTCACTTATTCAAAGTTTTTTTATTACTGGAAAGGAGAAAAAGGAATAAATCCCAATCCTAACACCATCAACTACATCCATATATTCACCAAGGCAATAAATGTAAGGAACATTATTTAGTACAGGATTCACATCTACTACTGTAACGTTTACAGCTTTATTAGAATAGGTGACTGAGGCCACTGGGCTGGAAAATATTGCCGCAGTCATATATTAGAGAGAATGAGAAATACACTTCACACACTTCACATATGACTGTGTGTGATCCTGGTGTAACCAGTACTAGAGGTTTTTTAACCAACAACGATGGAAGAAATGACAGCTCTCAGTCGTCCTCTTATTTATCTTTACATTTTATATAAGCATTTTAAAATATTTGGGTGAAACAATTAATTTCTAATCACTCACTTTTTTGGGTGATAAAAAATATATTATATATATGTAATATGTTTTTATTAACATATTTTGTTTTGGAAAATACTCAAGATTAATAAAATGTTAAGATAAAATAAATGATAATCTATATCTACTGTATCTACTAGATACATTTTATGTTTTGAATTTGAAGTAGATTTGCAGATTCTGAAAGGTGCATACACAATCAAGTGTTTTGTCTCCACAAATGTGTGCAATGAGGTGTATACCATTTCAGCAGGTATGCTAAAACATCAGAGTGCCATACAAGCAAACTGCTGTTTCATCCAGTCAGACCTGAAGTTGAGAGCCAAGAATGAAACTAAATATTTATATTGAAAAATATAATCACCAGCATTGTGACAAATCTTAATGTCTCATTTTGAGACATTTTTTTGATTTTGTCAAATTCTGAAATGTGGGCAGACAGAGACACAAACCCTGATAAAGTCAATTTTGCACAATATGTGGCCTTTATGAATCACAAGGTATTTATAAATGCTAATATCATATTGCAGCTTTGAATGAGGCAACTGCTACAACAAGCCATACTATACAGTGGGTAGTATTCAGACCCCACTTAAATGTTTCACTCTTTGTTATATTGCAGCCATTTGCTAAAATCATTTAAGTTCATTTCTTTTCCTAATTAATGTACACACAGCACCCCATATTGACAGAAAAACACAGAATTGTTGACATTTTTGCAGATTTATTAAAAAAGAAAAACTGAAATATCACCTGGTCATAAGTATTCAGACCCTTTGCTCAGTATTTGGTAGAAGCACCCTTTTGAGCTAATATAGCCATGAGTCTTTTTGGGAATGATGCAAGTTTTTCACACCCAGATTTGAGGATCCTCTGCCATTCCTCCTTGGAGATCCTCTCCAGTTCTGTCAGGTTGGATGGTGAACATTGATGGACAGCCATTTTCAGGTCTCTCCATAATGGTCAATTGGGTTTAGGTCAGGGCTCTGGCTGGGCCATTCAAAAACAGTCACGGAGTTGTTGTGAAGCCACTCCTTGGTTATTTCAGCTGTGTGATTTACGATCATTGTCTTGTTGGAAGTTGAACCTTTGGCCCAGTCTGAGGTCCTGAGCACTCTGGAGAAGGTTTTTGTCCAGGATATCCCTGTACTTGGCCCCTTTCATCTTTTCTTCAATTACAACCAGTTGTCCTGTCCCATATCCCAACTACATCTCTGGAGCTCAGCCACAGTGATCTTTGGGTTCCTCTTTACTTCTCTCACTAAGGCTCTTCTCCGCCTATTGCTCAGTTTGGCTGGACAGCCAGCTCTAGGAGGGGTTCTGGTCGTCCCAAACATCTTCCATTTAAGCATTATGGAGGCCACTGTGCTCTCAGGAACCTTAAGTGCAGCAGAATGTTTTTGTAACCTTGCCCAGATCTGTGCCTTGCAACAATTCTGTCTTTGAGCTCTTCAGGCAGTTCCATTGACCTCATGTTTATCATTTGCTCTAACATGCACTGTCAACTGTAAGGTCTTATGTAGACAGGTGTGTGACTTGTGTGACTACCTAATCAAGTCCAATCAGTATAATCAAACACAGCTGGACTCCAATGAAGGTGTAGAACCATCTCAAGGATGATCAGAAGAAATGGACAGCACCTGAGTTAAATAGTTAAATGAGTGTCACAGCAAAGGGTCTGAATACTTATGACCATGTGATATTTCAGTTTTTCTTTTTAATACATCTGCAAAAATGTCAACAATTCTGTGTTTTCTGTCAATATTGGGTGCTGTGTAAAAGAATGAACTTCAATGATTTTAGCAAATGGCTGCAATATAACAAAGAGTGAAAAATGTAAGGGGGTCTGAATCCCTTCCGTAGCCGCTGTATATCAGGTATGGGCAAGCTTTTTGACTCAAGGGCCACAATGGGTCCTAACATTTGACGGGGGGCCGGGTCAGGATCAGATGGAGATGGAGTGTTCGTGTGAACTAAGATAAATAAATAAAAAAGTCAGGCATAAAGGCTAATTGCTAGAATGTTTTTGGCATTCTTTTATATGCCATTTAATGGAGAAATGCAGGCATTGCAGGGAAAGGCAGAAATATCATGATAACATATACTGATAATATACTTTGGACAGGTTTGGCGGGCCTGATTAAAAAGCCAAACAAGCCTCATTTGCCCTCCGGGCCGTAGTTTGCCCTTGCTCTATATATACATGTAAATGAACATGTGGGCAAAAGAATCAATCACTGTAAGGCAAATGTCAACATTAATCGTGGCGATGTGTTTCATCCAATAGCAACTACTATATAACAAATGCCATTATCATTTTCATCATCATCATCACAGTCATCATCATTGCATCGTAAATTAGACGGCTAACTAGTTACAGTAAATTTGGGTACAGTAAAGTTCCACCACCACCCAACTAGAGTAAAGTAGAGGATTTAGTAATGATCATAGCATTTAAATCCATAAGCTAACTCATCTTGTGAACTTATACAATTTCAATGTTTTAACATTAGACAAAGCAAATGCTACTTCAGGAATGAGGCAACAAACATCTGAGGTATTGAGGATATACACTGCTTAAAAAAATAAAGGCAACACTAAAGTAACACTTTGTAGATCAGAATTAATTAAATATTTTTAATAAATACTTTGTTCTTTCCATAGTTGCATGTGCTGACAGCAAAATCACACAAAAATTATCAATGAAAATCAAATGTATCAACCCAAGGAGGTCTGGATTTGGAGTTATACTCAAAATTAAAGTGGAAAAACACACTACAGGCTGATCCATCCATCCATCCATCCATCCATCTTCAACCGTTTATCCGGGGCCGGGTCGCGGGGGCAACAGTCTGAGCAGGGACACCCAGACTTCCCTCTCCCTCGACACTTCCTCCAGCTCTTCTGGGGGGACCCCAAGGCGTTCCCAGGCCAGCCGAGCGACGTAGTCGCTCCAGCGTGTCCTAGGTCTTCCCCTAGGTCTCTTCCCAGAGGGACGGCACCCGAGCACCTCCCGAGGGAGGCGTCCGGGGGGCATGC
>NC_024328.1:12087746-12097146 GCF_000523025.1 Cynoglossus semilaevis
GGGAGGTAGGGAGTGGGGGGTTGAACCGCTATTTGTCTGATCCGTCGCCTAGGACCTGTTTGCCTTGGGAGACCCTACCAGGGGCGTTAAGCCCCCGACAAGCTCCTAGGTTCATTCGGATACTCAAACCCCTCCACCACGTTAACGTTGTGATTCAAGGCTGATCCAACTTTGATGTAATGTCCTTTGAACAAGTCAAAATGAGGCTCAGTAGTGGTGTGGCCTCCGCGTGCCTGTATGACCTCCCTACAACGCCTGGGCATGCTCCTGATGAGGCGGCGGATGTTCTCCTGAGGGATCTCCTCCCAGACCTTGACTAAAGCATCCGCCAACTCCTGGACAGACTGTGGTGCAACTTGGCGTTGGTGGATGGAGCGAGACATGATGTCCCAGATGTGCTCAATTAGATTCAGGTCTGGGGAACGGGCGGGCCAGTCCATAACATCAATGCCTTCATGTTTTAGGAACTGCTGACACACTCCAGCCACATGAGGTCTAGCATTGTCTTGCATTAGGAGGAACCCAGGGCCAACTGCACCAGCATATGGTCTCACAAGGGGTCTGAGGATCTCATCTCGGTACCTAATGGCAGTCAGGCTACCTCTGGCGAGCACAAATGCCACCCCACACCATTACTGACCCACTGCCAAACCAGTCATGCTGGAGGATATTGCAGGCAGTAGAACGTTCTCCGCGGCATCTCCAGACTCTGTTACGTCTGTCACATGTGCTCAGTGTGAACCTGGTTTCATCTGTGAAGAGCGCAGGGCGCCAGTGGCGTATTGCCAATCTTGGTGTTCTCTGGCAAATGGCAAACGTCCTGCACGGTGTCGGGCTGTAAGGACAACCCGCACCTGTGAACGTCGGGCCCTCATACCACCCTTATGGAGTCTGCTTCTGACCGTTTGAGCAGACACATGCACATTTGTGGCCTGCTGGAGCTCATTTTGCAGGGCTCTGGCAGTGCTCCTCCTATTCCTCCTTGCACAAAGAAGGAGGTAGCGGTCCTGCTGCTGCGTTGTTGCCCTCCCACGGCCTCCTCCACGTCTCCTGATGTACTGGACTGTCTCCTGGTAGCGCCTCCATGCTCTGGACACTACACTGACAGACACAGCAAACCTTCTTGCCACAGCTCGCATTGATGTGCCATCCTGGATGAGCTGCACTACCTGAGCCGCTTGTGTTGGTTGTAACCTCCGTCTCATGCTACCACCAGAATGAAAGCACCGCCAGCATTCAAAAGTGACCAAAACATCAGCCAAAAAGCATCGGAACTGAGAAGTGGTCTGTGGTCACCATCTGCAGAACCCATCCTTTATTGGATGTGTCTTGCCAATTGCCTATAATTTCCACCTGGTCTATTCCATTTGCATAACAGCATGTGAAATTGATTGTCAATCAGTGTTGCTTCCTAAGTGGACAGTTTGATTTCACAAAAGTGTGATTGACTTGGAGTTACATTGTATTGTTTAAGTGTTCCCTTTATTTTTTTGAGCAGTGTATTTCAGCATGACGGTTGTTGGTGATTATAGTTTCAGTGTATTGAAGTAATCTATTTTTAATCTTGTTTCTGCAGCAGAAACAGACAATCTCTCCTGCGGGGAATGACTTCAACAGACATTTGTTCTTCCCTGATAACTAATGAAGCACTAATTGAACACTGACACCAATATTTCCAGATACAAACACAAACTTATTCCGCAAAATGTTTCAAATGTTAGACTACAGATATAATAACTTCACAGCCTTGACAGCAGGCACGGTGAAATATTTGCAATTTATATCTAATTGATGATATTATAATTATCGTATTACCTAATTATTACATTCGTTTTTTGTGATTAATTTTGTGCAGGTTCAATTTAATTCTCTCCTTCAATTCATTTAGTCATCTGCTGTCGGTCATCTGGCACCGAGCATTATCACCTCGATGATGATAAAACTAAATATTTCTCAGCTCCAACAGGTATATTAAAAGAACAGTAACATCTAGAGTGACAGCACAGAATGACCACAGCAATGGCAGTCTGTTGTCATCAGTGTCTGGAATACACAAATCAGTCCTTTGTATCTGTATCTAACCCTGTACTTGTGTTGTGATATTAGTCATCTGTCTGGAACACAATGGCATGTCAACAATAAGAAAAGTAAAGTATTTGAATGAAACAATATAAGTCATGGGCTGTCTATCATTATTTAAACCACAGTCATCCACACTGCACACATAAAGAGATACAGAGATAGATCATCTACCTCATAACTCCATTCCCTCAGGTTTTGAATTTAAATATGTGACGCAATGTTTTGATTTCTCTGCACAAACAACAGTCCAGCATAGGCTCACTGTAAGAGCTTAGTGTCTCTAATGTTTTTTATTACCCCTAAGTGCAACAACCACTACGGAGTCTGCAGAAGTGCAGTGTACATAAATTAATCTTCTCTGTTAAGCTGCTGCCTCACCTCCATGACCCCTGAAGGGCGCTTTATTGGACGGAAAGAAGAGATTATTCTACATTTGTGTGTGTATAGTTTGTCATAGAGCCAATCGAATGATGTGATCTGACATTTACAGTCCTTGCCTTTTGAATTTCTCAGTCAAATCCCATTTTTACAAGGTTTACAGAAGCTAAAGAAGATAAAAAAAGAAAAGAATATACAATTTAATAAAAACATATGACTATGAGAATGTTAAGGGGTTTATAGCTCTAAATGGAAAGAAATATATATATTAAGGGTGAGATGTGATTACATTTATAAATTAATCTAAATCAGTGGTGCCCAATAAGTCGATTGCCATCTACAGGCTGATCGTAATAAGTTTTTCAAACATCTGGCACTATTATATAAATGCCTTAATATAATCAAACGGTTCATCTGCAAAAATTATCGCACATATTCAGCTTAGCAAATATTCTCAAACTCACAACTGAGGAACAGTAGGAACTAGCAGCAGTACGAGGAACACACAGAAATGGTTACTACTGTAGGGAGAAGGGACATTAGAAGAACCACAACGGTTTGTGTAAAAACTTTGAATTTCTGTGAAAACACGGACAGTATTGTGAATAAACCACATAATTGGTTATATGTTTCTTTATGAGTACAGACATAATAAGTTTGGTTCTTGTTCTTCTAAAATATTAGAAAAGGAGTGTCATAAAACTTTTGAAACACCTTCAGATATTTTCTTCACTTACATTGTAGATTTTGTTTTATCATATTACTTTAACATACATGGCTACTAGTGGAGTAACTGTTTGGATGAGTTTGTCAAATGTTCATGTCAGCAAACAAGAAGTGACAGAGTCTGCATCAAAATTCACTTCAGTGTGATTTGCAATTTAATGCAGTTTATTAAAGTAACTGTTGATGTGGAAAAGGCTTTAGGATAGAAACTATTGTTGTCACAGCTGTGATGAACAGTCCAGTGAGCTTAAGAAGAACCCTAATGATAATGTACAGTGTATAATAAAGCAGTGCATTAGCTACTGATTACACTTGCAGTCAATTACACTCACTCTTTTCTTCCCCCTGTAACCAGCAAGGCTCGTTGTGTAGTGATAGAACGGCAATTAGGTGGTGGATTTTTCTCAGTGTTATTATTTTTGTCCAGGATATGAGGGGCTACCGAGCGTTAAAACTTTCTTTATTGCCACCAAAGTATTCAAACACTTTTTTAACTGTGACAGGAACTAGAGAAAAGGGTGAAGAAGTGCCTGTTTTACCCCTTTCCTGTCCGGCAAAGTATAGCATAAATGCAAACTTTTGAACAGACGCTGGAATATGTGACAAATATAGGGTTTTAAGGTCGGCCTAATCAACAAAGGCTGTGTATAAGACAAATGTGTGGCTCATAAAGAGCAGCTGTTTAGTAGCTGATGCCCAGTTACATAAAATGGCGGTAACTTAGAATCCACTATTACTCAACTAAAACGGCTGTTGGATGTTTTTTTTCCCCATAACTATCATAAAAGCTGCACCCATAAAAATACAAGAAGAGAAAGTTAGATAAAATTTAACAAAACCCAATATTTGATCAGATACAGGATGAAGACCCCATAGAGCGGCATCTGGATCAACAAGTGGACTGCAACCTTCCTACTGATGACCTTCTAATATATGAAACTACTACCCATTACTTGCTCCCTGGTTTGACACAGGGTTTTCTCTACATCCTGTTCTAGCCTGACGGACATAAAGGCACCTTCCAGGGCAACATTAGGGCAACATGTTTATCTCTATATTACAAAAAAGTCAGAATGTCTTTCAGACTGTGGACAGACCTTTCACCTACTATCTATAGCAAACTTAACATCAGCAGTTAACAGAGCCCTGAGAGAAGAATAAGGCCCACAGAGACAGGCTTTGACCTTTGATCTGGCTAAGCAGCAGAGGGGAAATTGTCCTCCAGGCTCTGCAGCACAGACTGTATGTGAGTTACCCTGTGAAAGTGAATACAAGTTTAAAATCTTGAATGACTTCTTACATCCTATGGCACAGAGATCTTGGATACACTCAGAGCTGTTACTGTGTTTGTTACCTATTGACATGACATGAATATACAGCAGACCAGATGTAAAGCTTCAGAATAATCAACATGTGGTACCTTCTCCATTTTAGGGCTTAAGTACGTTACACATACATTATTTTCTAAGATGAATTGTCGAAATCTCTGTTTAAGATAATCTCCACTGTGAACAAATCTGCAAACTAAGGAGTGCAGCACCCAGCCAGCACAAAAAGTTATTTTTATTGTAAACAACCATACATTTTAATTATTATAAAATAGAAATAGGAATATGCTATATACTGTAAATCTCCATCAAGTCTTTTTTGTAACTTTCTACTCTACTTTTTATACACTTCTGACTCCAAACCTACCAGACTTCCGAGTTTGGATGATGAGGAGTTGTGCCTGTGTTTGAGCAGACCACAATCCCCCATGGCCGGGGCATCTCTGTGGTTGCCATGGATGTGAAGGCCACCTGCCCCCTCAGATGAGGAGCGTAGACGCCGTTCCATCCTCATTACCTCATGGTAGGGGCTAACGCTGCTGCACATAGAGGCTGGAGAAACAAAGAAGAATTAGTTGTCAGCTACACAAAGAAAGCAGACGTTATGTTTGATTCCTAATTATTTCTTTTTTTACTTTACAGGTACAAGTACAGTTTTTCTAATTTGTTTTAAAATTTTCCAAACTTTCAGACCAGCATTTATTCAGTAACAGATATGACATTTACCATGATGTACGGAATAAAACAATTATGTGGTTTGAATTTAAATTTTACACAAGTGCAAAAATAGCCAATGTGGCTTATACTCTATTATTGTTACATATACATTGGTATGAAAAAGTTTGGGCACCCCTGATCATTTTCAAGATTTTCCTTTATGGATCATTGGTTGTTCGGAACAGCAATTTCAATTAAATATATTATTTAGCAAACAAACACAGTGATATTTAAGAAGTGAAATGAAGTTTATAGGATTTACAGAAAGTGTGCAATAATTAGTTAAACAAAAGTAGGCAGGTGCATAAATTGGGGCACCCTTGTTGTTTTATTGATTTGAATACCTTTAGCACTAATTATTGGAACACAAAATGTGTTTGGTAAGCTCATTGACCCTTGACCTACATACAGAGGTGAAGCCAATCATGAGAAAGGGTATTTAAGGTGGCCAGTTGCAAGTTGCTCTCCCCTTTGTATCTTCTCTGAAGACTGGCAACATGGGAGCCTCAAAACAACTGTCAAATGACCTGAAAACAAAGATTGTTCAACACCATGGTTCAGGGGAAGGATACAAAAAGCTCGCTCAGAGATTTCAGCTGTCAGTTTCCACAGTGAGGAACATAGTGAGAAATGGAAGACCACAGGCACAGTTCTAGTTAAGGCCCGTAGTGGTAGGCCAAGAAAAATATCAGATAAGCAGAGGCAAAGGATGGTGAGAACAGTCAAGCTCAACCCACAGACCAGCTCCAAAGACCTTCAACATGATCTTGCTGCGATGGTGTCACTGTGCATCGTTCAACTATTCAGTGCACTTTGCACAAGGACATATGTATGTATGGCAAAGTAATGTGGCAGAAGCCTTTTCTCCGCCCATGTCACAAAAAGAGTCACTTGAGGTATGCTAAAGCACATTTGGACAAGCCAGCTTCATTTTGGAATAAGGTGCTGTGGACTGATGAAACTAAAATTCAGTTATTTGGACATAACAAGGGGCGGTACGCATGGCGGAAGAAGAACACATCATTCCAAGACAAACACTTGCTACCCACAGTTAAATTTGGTCGTGGTTCCATCATGCTGTGGGGCTGTGTGGCCAGTGCAGGTACTGGCAATCTTGTTAAAGTTGAAGGTCGCATGGATTCCAGTCAGTATCAGCAAATTCTTGCGAACAATGTTCAAGAATCAGTGACAAAGTTGAAGTTGCGCCAGGGCTGGATACTTCAACAAGACAACGACCCTAAACACTGCTCAGATTCTAGCAAAGCATTCATGCAGAGGAACAAGTACAACGTTCTGGAATGGCCATCTCAGTCCCCAGACCTGAATATCATTGAAAATCTGTGGTCTGTTTTAAAGCGGCTTGTCCTCGGAAACCATCAAACCTGACTGAACTGGAGATGTTTTGTAAAGAAGAATGGTCAAAAATACCTTCAACCAGAATCCAGACCCTCATTGGAAGCTATAGGAAGCGTTTAGAGGCTGTTATTTCGCAAAAGCAGGATCTACTAAATATTAATGTAATTTTAAAGTAATTATTGCACACTTTCTGTAAATCCTATGAACTTCATTTCACTTCTTAAATATCACTGTGTTTGTTTGCTATATGATATATTTAATTGAAATTGCTGTTCCGAACAACCAATGATCCATAAAGGAAAATCTTGAAAATGATCAGGGGTGCCCAAACTTTTTCATACAACTGTATAAGGCGTCAGTGTAGGCACCATTGTATCCATACATTGTCAAGCCATATATTACCTGATTACCTGCTTTTTAAAAGCACCTCAGTTTATCCTCAGTTTATAACTTTGTCCCACTCTAAATCTTCCCAAAATAAATATATCTTGAATTTTAAAAGGCTTATAGGATGTTTATTTAAGACCTGCAGTGAACCAAATGTTGGGTGTGGCTTATACAGCAGTATTTTCATTAGATACATATAGAAATACCACTATATATCATACAGTTTATGAAGCATTTCATCATATAGCTTAGTAAAAATGTTGTCGGTTTAGTTAAAAAAAAAAGGTCAGTACATCACTCAATCTAAGTTAACTTAGATATTTTAGAGTAAAAGTGAATACACAGTGACCCTGGGATAAAAGCTCTTCTCCCCGAGGTGAGGAATCATCCTCCATTTGTCAGCAACTGAGTGCTGCCTGCTGCCTTCCTCTGCTGACTTTGGTGATTGCATGGAAAATGGTTCTGCTCTACCTGCCAAGATTTAGGATAGAAGCTGTTCAACGTTCTACCCACCTGGAAGGAAGAAGAGCTTTTTCCAACAGCAGTCATCTCTGCCTGCTCTGACGTTAACAACGATCTGTGTGGTTCTAAAACGTGACTCCTGCAGTACACGTGAACGAAATGGGGTTTCGGTGTCTTCAAATCTTATGATATACTGATATATAATTATAAAACTTTTTTATGTATATATAGTATACATATACATATATAGGACAGTGGTGGCTTGGTGGTTAAGGAAGCAGCCTTGGATCTGCAAAGTTTTAGGTTCAAGTCCACCAGCTGCCAAATTACCACTGAGGTGCTCTGTGCATGGCACCGCCCCCACACACTGCTTCATTCCATTACTTACTACTAAAAAGTAATGGAATTTACCCACAATGCAGTGTGGTTACCTGTGTGTGGTTTCCTCAAGTGAGAAGGTCTGGGCTCATGGCAACCCCAGAAGCTTCCTCTCTCCTGCATAGAGTGTGTTTTTCTTGGCCTTCTGTCCGATTGCTCTGGGTTGGAGTGACACCCCTCGCTGCATACCACGCATGCCTCACTTTTGCTCGTGGTCTCAGTGAGATAACCTGCCTTCTCTTCATGCACTGGGTCTTTTCGCTCCTGTGCCCAGACTTCTTCTCTGGCCTCCTTCATCTCGGGCTCCACATATTCTTCCTTGTCTTCCAGTGTTTGTTCCCGTTCCTGTGGAGGAAGACAGGCCAACGCTGTCTCAGGTTCATACTCTGTGTTGTTGGCTGTGCTGGTGTCCAGGGCTAAAGGTTTTTCAGCGTTGGACTGTGCAGAAGTGGGAAAAGCCTAAAGCAAACAAAACATTTTACTGAGTAAATCACAACACTAAGTAGGTGGATAGTTGTGTTTAAACAGTACAGTACAAAATTTTTAGTTTTTAACAACCTAATTTATTTACAAGAGTTACAACTAGCACTTTCTGATCTCCTTCCTGTGCCAGGAAATAAATCTGAATAAATGTTATTAAATACCAAAAAATCAGCTCAGACAAGGAAAATTCATGGGACTTTGCAGTACTCCTTGAATAAGATAACTTCCACTGAACTTCCACTGCTTCAGCTTGTTTTCCATGGGGTCATAAATATTCTCATATATTTTTATATAATCATAAAAAGGCCACTGGAAGTGAGTTTGTTTTTCCCTAAATAGAAAATATTCTAATTTCCTGTAGAGTGAGTAATTTACCAATAAATGTCACTCAGCCAGGGGTGGGTGACCTTTTTATATACACTTTATATTTGTATATTTTTCTGGCTGAGCAAGGTATCGTTGAAACTAGGGATGGGGCCGATCCGATACAGTACCGGTATCGGCAGCCAATCCCAACGCAATTAGCGGACTCCAATCCAACCTGCAACAAATTCCAATCCATGAACCATGTCTGCTTTCCAGTCTTGTCTGATCCCTGTCTGTTAGAATAACAATTAGAGTTAACAGACCCGCTAGCAGGAATCAGACAGTTGGATGACTGTAAACTGTGGAATCACTTTCCTGAACAGAACGTGGCTCAACAAGATCATGAGGCCACAATTCAGGGAATCCACTCCACATTTTGTAGCCAGATAGCAGGCTGCAAAGAAATACGTCCGCTGTGTGGAAATATTAGAAAGGACCAAAAACCATAGAGCAACGTGCAATATTTGAAGAGCTGAAATTCGGAGAGGTGTAACTGTCTCTTTATACAATACCACTAACTTAATTAAACATAAAATGTGCCTCATCAAAGAGGAGTTGAATGCGCCATGGGACAGAAAGACGTAACCGTTTGAAAAATCTTGTTGCCTGAGGAGAGCAGCACTGACAAAAACAATGAAACGCGTCCTGGACACACGATACAAGGAGAGGTGAGGTCCCTTTTTTATTAATGCTCCAATTATTAATGTTTTCTAACTAAAAGAAGTCATATCCTGCTG
>NC_024328.1:12097359-12099527 GCF_000523025.1 Cynoglossus semilaevis
CTGAACTACATGTTGATTTACTGTCAATAGAGCCAGCATGAATTGAATAAGGGCAGATGCACATGGTGTTGTACAATGTTTACTTTGCACTTAATAAAATGTTTAATTTCAAACCCATACAGTTGCATATTTATGTAAAGGATGGAATTATTGCTGTTAACATGGGTTCCTGTATTTTTTTACTTCCTCTTCTGACCTAATACTAACAATAGTATCAATACTATCGAAATTGTATCGGTATCGGCCGATATCCAAATTCAAAATATCGGGATCGGATTGGTGAAAAAATGTGGATCAGTTCATCCCTAGTTGAAATCCTGTCTAATTTTATTTCAGCCAAATGGTGTTATAGTTATATATAGTTCCCTGCATTTACAATTGTAGGAAAATAAAAATCTGACATAAACTGTGCACTTAGTTACATGTAAGGAAGGAGGAAGGAAGGAACGTGAACACTTGTGACACAGCACACCACAGCACACAAACAAATGTGACCTGTTTTTAACCCATCACTATAGTGGACAGTGGGCAGCTTTAAGCGCCCGGGAAGCAGTGTGTCAGGACGGTGTCATGCTCAGAGCAACTGGTGGACTCAAACCTGAAGCCTTCCTGCTTCCTTAACCACTAAGCCACCACTGCCCCATAAAAATAAGGAACGCTTCACGAATTTACTCGTCATCTTTGAGCAGGGATGTATGTAAGTCACATGTTAGAGCTAACAATCACACACTCTCAGCGTTATAATACAAAAATACAAAAACTATTAGCCAATTAAATTATATATTTTATATTATATATTTACTACATTAAAACCAAAATGTTCATCTGTGTTTATAATAAAGAAATGTATACACTGTTAATACACAAGCATTCATGGACTGAACAAACATATATATAATATATTTTTTAATTTAAAATGTATTATAGCAATACTTCCTATTAATATTATCCTATTTTATTTCAAAGCACCTAAGGTGATACACTATAGTGAGTTGTTCAAAAAGAGAACAGCACCTGGAAAGTGGGAGCGACCAAGTTGTTGTTCTCTATGACAGGTGGAGGATCAGGTCTAGCTGCTTCAGTAGCTGGTCCAGGAATAGACACAGGTCCAGGAGCTATAGCAGACCCAGGCCTTGGTGCTGGCAGTGCATCCACATCAGATACAGAATCTTCAGTGATGGGGTTGAACTCTAAAGGTGTGATAGCTGTGGTTCGGTCTTCTGATATCAGAGGGGACTGCAGAGAGCTTTTACCTCCAGCACCTATCAGTTCACCTGGCCACGACCCAGGAGTGAATCCTACACCACCTGGAGTTAGGGTTGTAGAGCTTGGAAGTATGACGTTCACCTCTGGAGGTCGGTGGTCAGATGTTCTGGAGAAGCGGTGGTTGGAGGAGAAAGATTTAGGTAAGAGCTGTTTCTTGTGGTGTGATGTACGTTTGTTGTTATTACTGGCACTGCTGTAGTCATCAAGGAACCCTGAGTCATCACCCTCATTAGCCCCTGAGCCACTGATGCAGTTAATAAACACATTACGATTGGTCATGGAGGTCGTGGAAGAAGACGCTTTTTCAAAATCTTCCGTGTGAGACCGAGTTATTTTCTTTTGCCTGTGGCTTCCAAACCCTAATGAGTGGCGTGACTTGGAGCGCCCCTCACCTTGAACAAAACCTGTTGACACACTTATTGGTGTCTGGTTATTGCCATTTGCATCAATGCCCTGTGTCTGTTGTGGAGTAAAGTTTAGGTTAATTGGCTGGACACGAGGATTGCTGTTCCGCTTTGCCGAGAAGCCTAGAGATGGAGCACGAAAAAGGCTCCTGCGTTTTCCTGTACTTCCAGAACTGGAGTTAGTGCTGGAGGGTGAAGATGTGTGGACACCATTCCCAACTCCACCTGAAGAGGGAGAGGATGGGAGAGAGTCCTGCTTCTTACTGCTGCTGCGGCGGAAAATGGGCAGGCGTGAAGCAAGGGTGGAACGACGCGAGCCTGATTCACACATTTTTTTTAGAAGCTGAGGGAGTGGAGCACTCTGAGGAAAAAACACACAAAAAATCATGTTATTTTTGATCACAGAAGGTGTGGTATTAACCCTTGTGTGTGATTGTTTTTTATATATATATATATATATATATATATATACACCCCAGCTCTTTTTCAATATTTTCT
>NC_024328.1:12099583-12107335 GCF_000523025.1 Cynoglossus semilaevis
GGAACAGCAATTTCAATTAAATATATCATATAGCAAACAAACACAGTGATATTTAAGAAGTGAAATGAAGTTCATAGGATTTACAGAAAGTGTGCAATAATTACCTAAACAAAAGTAGGCAGGTGCATAAATTTGGGCACCCTAACAGAAAAATTACATCAATATTTAGTAGATCCTCCTCTTGCAGAAATAACAGCCTCTAAACGCTTCCTATAGCTTCCAATGAGGGTCTGGATTCTGGTTGAAGGTATTTTTGACCATTCTTCTTTACAAAACATCTCCAGTTCAGTCAAGTTTGAGGGTTTCTGAGCATGGACAGCCCGCTGTTAGATTTCAGTGGTTTTCACATTTGGTTGGGTCTGCAGCAGGAAGCTAAGACACCAAATGGCTTTCAGGAGCACACACTGCCCGAAAACTTCAAAGAGAATTTCCCCAAATTCTCTACACACCAACTTTCTAAAACACCTCTACTCCGTGGGAACAATGGGAGATCTTCACACCAACTTTCTAAAACACAGCAATTTGACTGGTGCTGTAATCCGGATCAAAATATAGCAAGAATCTTTCACCACAGACATTCAATGATGTTCAGGTCTGGGGACTGAGATGGCCATTCCAGAACGTTGTACTTGTTCCTCTGCATGAATGCTTTGCTAGAATTTGAGCAGTGTTTAGGATCGTTGTCTTGTTGAAGTATCCAGCCCTGGCGCAACTTCAACTTTGTCACTGATTCTTGAACATTGTTCGCAAGAATTTGCTGATACTGACTGGAATTCATGCGACCTTCAACTTTAACAAGATTGCCAGTACCTGCACTGGCCACACAGCCCCACAGCATGATGGAACCACCACCAAATTTAACTGTGGGTAGCAGGTGTTTGTCTTGGAATGCTGTGTACTTCTTCTGCCATGCATACCGCCCCTTGTTATGTCCAAATAACTGAATTTTAGTTTCATCAGTGTAGGTACTACAACAGTCCTTTCAAGGACTCGAACTCCCATAATTCCACTGCTTCCGGTAAATCCACATATGTCACGATCAGTAACCTCCGCAACCTTTAAATTGGGGGGCCAGCCCCAATATCGTTCTCTCTGTTCAGGACTTTCGCTCCGTAGGACCTCGATGAAAAGAGAAAACCTGCTCGTCTCAGAAGACTAAGAACCAATGCGCTTTTGTAGACACCATTGCCCACGGTGATAAATGCACTAGTAGCGTCTTTTTCTTAACTGAGTTAACCGGTAATTAGGTTATACAAGTAACGTAGCGCTGCGACCAAAGCAGTTATTGAAAAGTTAGAAGCGACAGGATTCCTTCTAACGGTATTCGTGTGAACCGGCACATCGACATTCAGAGACTTTTCCTCCTGAAACGGACTTTCGGAACCAAGAGGACTCTCTGGACACAGACGGACGTCCCCAGCTCTGGCAAGGACCCAAGAAGCACGGACTTTCCACTACCCTCTAAATACGAGCAGACGTTCACTACAGTAAGGCTGGCATTTGGGCACGTTAGTTAATCTGTAGTATTGTTAAGTGCTATTTAAACTTAGGGACAGTTTAAGTACGCATATTGAATTTTGTTGTCTGAAATATGTGCTGCTTTTATAGCTAGGCTGTTGCATGCACTTCTTTTCTAACCTCCTGACTCGGTGTTATACTCTTGTACACCGTCAGTATTTCAGTGTTAACTTGTAACGTTATCAGTATTGGGATCAGGAAAACTCCGACAAAGTCCTTTGTCTGGAGTAGACCACGCGGTACGCCTCCCTTCCCCCATATACTTTGATAACATCACAAGCACTGTTTCATTGTACCTGAGCGCATCTTGGTGCGCGTATACAACACCCATTCACACCTCCGTGAGCGCATACACGCCTCACGTGTTTCCTGTTGCCGTTCCTTCTACCTCGCAGTTCTTCTTCCACTGCGCAGTCGCGTATGTGAACACGCCTCAAGGGCTCAGTCGCTTGCTTGGTAGCTAAGAGGCAACATCTCTCTCTCTCGTACACGACCACTCGTGTACACACGCACATAAGTACACACACACACACACACACCTACACACACGCTTTGTTTTGTTATAATGATCATTGTTTATGAGTTCAATCACCGTCATTAACTTGACAGTGTTGTATAAATAAATTTGATTATTTTTGTAAACTGTGTTTGTCTGTGTTGTTACTTTATTCATTGAAGCCACCCAATTTGCCAAGAACTCTCAAAATCCTTCAGATATTTAATTGTTATTGGATACTATTGATTTTAGTATATTTGTAATACTTCAAGTAATACATTATTGCTATATTAGTAGGTTAAAATAATAATTAAAGATAACTTTAATGAGACTGGTTTGTTTATTAATTTGAGACTGGTTGATAACACCGAGTGCTCCTAAGCAGCACTCGACCCATTGCACCTACATCAGTCCACAGCACCTTATTCTAAAATGAAGCTGGCTTGTCCAAATGTGCTTTAGCATACCTCAAGTGACTCTTTTTGTGACATGGGCGCAGAAAAGGCTTCGTCCTTGTGCAAAGTGCGCTGAATAGTTGAACGATGCACAGTGACACCATCTGCAGCAAGATCATGTTGAAGGTCTTTGGAGCTGGTCTGTGGGTTGAGTTTGACTGTTCTCACCATCCTTTGCCTCTGCTTATCTGGGATTTTTCTTGGCCTACCACTACAGGCCTTAACTAGAACTGTGCCTATGGTCTTCCATTTCTTCACTATGTTCCTCACAGTGGAAACCGACAGCTGAAATCTCTGAACTAGCTTTTTGTATCCTTCCCCTAAACCATGATGTTGAACAATCTTTGGTTTTAGATCATTTGACCGTTGTTTTGAGGCTCCCATGTTGCCAGTCTTCAGAGAAGATGCAAAGGGGAGAACAACTTGCAACTGGCCACCTTAAATACCCTTTTTCATGACTGGCTTCACCTGTGTATGTAGGTCAAGGGTCAATGAGCTTACCAAACAAATGTTGTGTTCCAATAATTAGTGCTAAAGGTATTCAAAACAATAAAACAACAAGGGCGCCCAAATTTATGCACCTGCCTACTTTTGTTTAAGTAATTATTGCACACTTTCTGTAAATCCTATGAACTTCATTTTACTTCTTAAATATCACTGTGTTTGTTTGCTATGTGATATATTTAATTGAAATTGCTGTTCTGAACAACCAATGATACATAAAGGAAAATCTTGAAAATGATCAGGAGTGCCCAAACTTTTTCATAGCACTGTATATGGTATGTACATGTAAATGTATCTTTATATGCATATATATACACACCTTTTTCACATATAAGTATATTTGTTCATACTGTATATGTATACTGTGTATGTGTGAATATATATGACAATATATGTGCACATAGAAAGACAGAGATAGACAGGTAGATAAATAGATAGATGGATAGATAGATAGGGAGAGAGCAAGAGAAAAGCTGAATGTGCTTGACTCTGCTACCTTTTCCTGCAAATACTGTATAATATATCATGGCCATATGGTACTGTATATTATACTTCAAATTAAATGTACAGAGGTAATATTGGTGTAATATATTGGTGATTACCGTAGGCAGAACCCTGGTGGAACTGTCTTCACTTTCACTTGTTACATTGCACAATTAAATCTTTGTCTGACAGCTAAATCATACAGAGACAGAACTGACCCACAAGAAGGGAGAGAGAAACAAGGCATTAAAAGAGAGATAAAGAGTGTGAAATGTTAATCAGGCTCACTACAGTCCAGTAACAATCATGTTAGATAAAAATGATATTATGCTGTTTATATGACTGTGCTAAATTATAAATATTCTCTCTGTGGTTGTCACCAGTTCTCAGCATTTGAGTCTGCACCAAGTTGACAAGCAGCAGATTTGTACATCTGTAATCTTGCTAAAACCCAGCTGAACAACACAGCAGCCTCTGAATTACGACAGGAAATCTGACAGCAAGCAAGATTCACAGTAAGTTCACTGTAAGCACAGTTTCTGTCTCAGTGATTATAGAAGCTAACGAAAAAAGTGTGAGTTGAGTCATATATTAAAGATGGACATTTATGTCAACAAATACTCACATATTGCTCATTTGGGACTGATAATCCAACCAATGAATGAGCAGAGCTGGTAACAGTGATGAAGCTGTTTCAGTAAGAGCTACTCAAGAGTCTAATAACTGCAATTATAAGCTTACATTAACCCTCGGTGCTAAAGTGACTTATGAGCGAGTCACCTGTGTCAAAGCAAACATGGTGTTCTCAATACACACCAATGGTCTCCTCATTTAATCATCACGTCACCTCAGTCTGACAGTGTATAAATATAGTCAGTGTTAGCTTGTAACATTGTCGATAGTGACATCACCCAATTAATGAAACCTGCACAAGAACATGGTCATGGTGGACGTGGCTCATTAATCCTCTATACTGGATCTAAATTAAGAGAGATTAAATCGGATTGAAAACAAAACCATGTTAGTTATCTAATAAAACCAGAATGCTTAAAGGCTTTAAAGTAATGACCTGAAGCTTTCAAACATATGGAAAAACCTAAATGGAAAAGCGCTCCAAACTCACCTTTTTTAAAATGGCAATCTTTCAACAGACTAAATTGCATACTCTTAACTGGATTTAAATTTCTAATGCTACTACTGTACTGCATGTTCTCCTGGAAGTTTCAAAGTGCACACATGATTCCCTCTGCCAAGATACTATGTAGACCAAACAATTACCTCAACAAGGAAGCAAAACCCAACCTCATTTTAGTTCCTCTTTCCTTTGTTCCATTGTAAGGTAGTAGTTGTAAACCTGCTGTATTTTATTACAATAGTTAGGCCTACTTGTTTTTGGACCACAATAAAAAAATGTTTTAGATAAAAACAATTCACTTTTGATTTAGCTCATAAACTGATATAGGTATGACTATACATCCAGTAGAGTACAGGTGAGAATTCAAAGAATGTTTTTGACATTATTTTGTAAAGTCAATATATTAAAAACACAGTGAAAGCCTTCCAGCAACTCTGGAGTAGACATGCTGTGTCAACAAAAGATATGCACAACAGATCAATCACACACCTATTAAAGCAACACACATCAAGTCAACACACAAGTGTGGATTGTTGGATTATTATAAGCAATACTGATGTACTACTAACCAGCAGGTTCTTTATGTATTTGTTTAACTGGTAAGAAAGCTGTTAGTAAAAAATATACTAAAAAAAACCTGGCTAGTGAACATGCTGCAATTTTAAGGATTTTAGTTGCGGTAAAATTAAGTAGTGTGGGTGGTTAGTTTCCATTTTACTCCTTGACCATGACATTGTTTTCCAGGCCTTTTTTTGTAGACTAATGTTCAGCTTCTACCTTGCTATAGCTTTTGAATTAAACTTTCACTCATCATGTTTAACATTTATTCTTACTAAACACTTATTCTTAAACATTTGCTATTCTTATTAAACCCATAATAGAAATTACAAATAAGTGTATGTTCTTCTGTGGGACAAATAAATAAAAGAAAGATGGAAAACGTCATTAACTGCTTTCAGAAAAAAATCATTTTAAACCTAATCAGTTCACTGAAGGAAATTAAAAACTCAATACCATACCCATTTGGATAGAGGCCAACATGTTGTCAGTGACTGCTGTGGTTTTTGCAGTGTTTTGCAGATCTTTTCCACTGGAGGCCACATCTGTCCAGCTTTGATCTGTGCTGTCAGATGCCATCTCCTCTGTAGTCGTTTCACGCTTGCAAGGAACCGGTGGACGAGGACAATTAAACTGCGTCTAATGCATCACTTGCAGGTAGGAGGAGCTAAATAACAAGCATTATACTGTACATACTATATATTCTATCTTCAAGTGCCATTGGAAATCACTATGGTTTGTTAAAACACAGTACATGGCAATACTTCATACTTGAAACATTAGTATGTACAGGCTAAAGTAAAAAACTTTTTTTAAATAGATGGTTCTCCACCATCCTGCTCAACTATGCCTTTACTTTTCTTATTTAAAAATAAGACAATAATGGATATTCCCAAAATATGCAGAGCATAAAATATGGTGGTAATGTTCCCTTTTGAAATCAACAGATCTGGGGATTGAAGCGGCAGCCCCCCTGCCATGTTCTTAATGATCACACCATATGCCAAACTAACCAGCTGAGCTCAAACTTCTTTATCACTGCAGTGTTGTGTAGTTTGTGTTATCTTATCAAAACACCCTACAGGGTTATTAAATATTTATACGGAGTAATGGTAAAGGATGGCCAGTGTGTAGACCCAGCCTCAGTGCAGCCTGATACATGCTATCCTGCTAGTCGGGAAAGGAATATTAGGCGTGTGTTTATCTGGTGTGAAAGTCAGGGTGTGTCCTACAGAACAGGTTTAAATCATTCTGTTCACCGCACAAACAATTCATTGCATTAAAAACAATAATGTTTTTCTGCAGGTATTTAAGAACCAGTGAAGCAACATTTGCACCACAGATAGGAAACAAACAAAAAAAAAAAACAGGATGCTGCACAGAGCGGGTCAAAATGACCCAGATGAAGAGATGAAGTTGGATGAACTCATTATTATAGTGCTTCTCAAGGTTTGGGGCATTTCCCACTGCTGGGAAACAAAGACATGATGGGTGGGTGCGCGACAAACAGGAGGAAAAGGTTCAAGTGATGATGGCACAACTGCACTTTTATCCCAAAAAAGTAAAACTAACAAGTGTTGATGATATGTGCCTTTGTAACAAGAAATATATGCAAAATACTTTCATACAGATGTTGTGGATTTATTACAAATACATATGAAAGAAAACAAAGGAACAATGTCTTTGATGATAAAAAACAATTGCAGCTGTTTACTCATAAAGTTAAATTAAAGAGATATTATTTGAGGCTTAAAAACAAAAAGCCCAGAGTAGGAAAAAGAAAAAGAGATGCCATACTAAAACCAAAAAACTAGTAAACTTAAGGACTTTAAGACTTAAGGAGGAAGTAAACCAAAAAACTAGTAAACTTAAGGACTTAAAGACTTAAGGAGGAAGGATTAAAAAATAATAATAATAACAATGGTGTTCAACCTCCATAATTCAGGTGGGATTATCTGTCATTTAAGAAAGACAGGCAGCACCCAACAGAGAGAATTATTTCCCAGAGAAGTAGCTCATCATGCTAGTATTTACAGATGTTGATTGCTCTCAGGCCACCCATTGGTTTCTGAAAATAATTTGAAGTTGATGGTAAGCTTCAAATACAGTACTAATTCAGTAATAATAGAAAAAAAAAGCATGGGTTGAACAGTGAGCTTTTGTTTTTGTTTTTTTTTGTTTGTTTTTTTTTAGGTATAGACTACAGTGGGGCTTAAAGATACGAGTTTAATCCATTCCACAACAGCACTCGTATGTCAATCAGTTTGTATCTCGATTGCATTTCCCCCATTAAAAATAACTAAAAACCAAGTAATTTCTTCCACCAAGAAACATTCTATTAATTAATTAAATTAAAATCCGTCCCCCAACATCTAAACATCAAAAACATAGATATAAACAAATATATTGATAATATAAAATAAAAATAATTAAGAAAACATATATACATATATTACAAATAGATTAAAAATTGGTAAAAATGGGTAAAATAATCCAGCGAGGGACAGTGAGCGAGTGTCGGGGCAAATAAGTGTAGGAGAAGGACTGGGAGTGAGGACCCAATTTAGATGGTAGAAAGAGAGAGAAGGAGAGAGAAGGGAGAG
>NC_024328.1:12107342-12118406 GCF_000523025.1 Cynoglossus semilaevis
AAAGAGAGAAATAAAGCGGCAGGTAAAATAACCAAGCGTGACAGCATCAAGTGGAAAAATGGACTTGTAACTTGGAAAACCTGTATTTCGGGGTGCTCGTATCTTGAAGCTCTACTGTACTGTGTTCTATGTATATATTTAGAATAATGTTATAAATAAAAAATGTAGTTGGGTCATTTAAAAAAACTTTAAAATAACTGATAGTTTTCCGATGATGTCACGCTACTACCCATAGTTCCATAGTCCGCCATCTTGTGTGGCAACATTGCTAATTTCAACCTATATCCAAGCAAAAGGCATTACGTCTGTTCTGAACACTTTATTTCGGGTAATTACATTATACTTTTATTTAATTCATATGTTCAATGTCAATAAAATTTAAATATATCAGAATGTACTTACGTCATGTGCATACATGACAAATGTACACAATGCAAACGTAAATCCTTGACCACAGTCCATATAATTATCAGTATATTCTATGTACATGTACAAACTATTTTTATATATTTGTATAATCTAAACAATAGTAAAACATGATTTTTAATGTAAATTGTTATTCAAATTATGTTCACAAAAGACACACATTCGTACATGCCACTGTGATATTTACATTAACACGCTGTATTATTTGGGTGTTAATAAATACTAGTGATGTGTCGTTCGCGAAGGATTCGTTCAAAATGAACGAATCTTTCATATGAGTCGTGACTCCCGAGTCATATGAAAGATTTGTGACTCGTGACTACCGAGTCATTAAATATTTATTCATATTGAACTCACGAATCACTCACTGCAAACTAATCACACTCCGCGAACTAATCACTCACTGCGAACAAATCACTCTCTGCAAACTAATCTTTCACTACAATCTAATTACTCTGCAAACTAATCTTTCACTACGATGTAATTACTCTGCAAACTAATCTTTCACTGTGAACTAATCTATCACTGCAAACGAATCACTCTCTATGAACTAATCTTTCATTGCAAACGGATCACTGTGAACTAATCTATCACTGCAAACGAATCACTCTCTATGAACTAATCTTTCATCGTGAACTAATCTTTCGCTGTGAACTAATCTTTCATCGTGAACTAATCTTTCGCTGTAAACTAATCTTTCGCTGTAAACCAATCTTTCGCTGTGAACTAATCTTTCATCGTGAACTAATCTTTCGCTGTGAACTAATCTTTCATCGTGAACTAATCTTTTGCTGTGAAGTAATCTTTCGCTCTGAACGAATCATTCTCTGTGAACTAATCTTTCCCCGTAAACTAATCATTCTCTGTGAACTAATCTTTCACTGTGAACTAATCTTTCACTGTGAACTAATCTATCACTGCAAACGAATCACTCTCTATGAACTAATCTTTCATTGCAAACGGATCACTGTGAACTAATCTATCACTGCAAACGAATCACTCTCTATGAACTAATCTTTCATCGTGAACTAATCTTTCGCCATGAACTAATCTTTTGCTGTGAACTAATCATTATGAACGGATCATTCTCTGTGAACTAATCTTTCGCCTCGTTCTTGCAGATTCGTTTCATTTGTCACGTGAAAGAGCTCAGGCCTTTTTTGCTCTCATTTATCTTCACATTGTGGTGTGTTTTTATTTCTTAGCTTTTCACATGGTTTTAATTACTTATGGCATTTTGTGTACTTTGTAGACTTTGTCAGCGGAAGCAACCCATATTGCCTTATTTAGTGTCGGAGAACCGCAGCCTTCTTTACAGCGCCCACAATAGGGCTAAAGCGCCACCTGCTGTAAAACAAATGAAATGATTAGTTCAAGACTCGTTCATTTTACTGTTCGAGAATCAAAGATTCGAATCAATAAAAAGAGTCGGTCTTCCCATCACTAATAAATGCCACAACCGGTGCACTCGGTATACAGCACCTTCAGGAGGCAATGTCCGATCCTTGCCCTGCATGTCCTATGATGTCGCTAACGATAAGATGTCTGGCAGATATGGGACGTACATCTGGCAGTTTTTTTTAAACTTACTGACATTCAGACGCAGAGTAAGTGCAACCGTTCACCTGTGCCTGCAAAAAAGCGCAAGAGGTCTAAATCGACTGAGTTGGAGCTTGTGAGGCCTCCCTCCACAGCAGTGGCGCAAGCAAGTGGAGCAGCCTGCACTGTATGCATCCTTGTCACCTTATAACTCACATTCTCAGCCTCTTGACCGAGATGATGTGATGTCTGTGGCTGCCTCTGACACCCTCTTCAATCAGGCTTCCTCCCCCATCACAACAACCAAATGACGATGAGTGGCGATGAGCCCTATAACTCAGGCAGTGATGTAGCCTTGGAAGACTCTTGGAAGGCCTTGCTGGCACTTTTACAGTTGGACACCCTAGTGCCTCCTATAGGCTCAGAGAACATGTTTCTTCTCCCTGCTCAGCGCACCATTCTGGTAATTCCACAGTGTCGTGACTTCACTTCGGTTGTTACCTCAGCTTTGAGGGCTGCTGCAACATCCGCATGCCCTGACCAAATGTCTCGCATTCTGGCAACAATGCAGAACCCGAATGAGGTCAGCCTAAGGAGCATGCCAGTGATAGAGTCAAGTGTCAGTTCACTCATTGTGTCTCCTGACGAGGCACTTCGTGAATGTGTGCATTGCCCTAATATTGAGTGCCGCAGCACAGATGAGCTGCTCTCCTGTGCTTACTCGCATTGCAAGCCATGGGTGTCATCGCGAACCAGTGTGGCACAACTTTGGACACCTTGGTGCAGGCCCACCGACAGGTGTGGCTGGCTCAATCACCCCTGCCTGAAAATTGCAGGATCAATCTGAGGTATCTTAACTGGCACCTGGGCAGGTTTTTGGACCAGCAGCGCAAGAGGCCCTGGAGAGACGTGTGTCTGTTACGGAGTCTCGTTGCCACCACGTGGCTGTAGTACTTGTCTTCAGAGCTCCACCCAACCATGCTGTCTCACGTCGCAGGCACATGGCCCTAAGACCTGGACACATCGCCCTCAGCAGCGGGCGCCCAATCCCCCAACTGCCTCCAACAGACATGACGGCACACTGCCACATGAGAGCATTAATCCTTCCCGACGTTCGGACCTTCCCTGCCATCGTCTCCCCTCCCCCCCAATCCTACCAAAAGATGGAAACAGATGTACTGACAGGCCGGGCCTGGCGGCAGGAGTTTTTACATACAGCCAGTTAGCGCATTGGAGTGCAATAACACCCAACCATTGTTTTCTTACAACCCTCGCAACAGGGTACCACCTGCAATTCCGCCAGCGACCGCCAATACACTGAGGAGTGCGGCAAACTGTAATGAACGATCTAAGGAAGGCAGAGGCCTTGGCAAAAGAAGTTCAGTTGTTGTTGAACAAGGGCGCCATAGAGATGGTCGACCCCACTGTTCACCCGGGGCGGTTCTTTTCAGTTTATTTTTTTGTACCAAAGAAAGATGGCGGGTTCAGGCCGTTCTTAGATTTACAAAGGTTGAACCATTTTCTAAAAGTGCCTTCCATTCTAAACGTTAAGAACGTCACATGTGTTGCAAGTGAGAGTAGGCGAGGTCTACGGTCACAAACCAATACTGGTTTGTGACTGTATACCTTGCGTACTTTCTCGTTTCCACTGCCATTGAGCACAAGCTCATGGGGATAGTTTGCCAGTTCAGAGTTCTCCCCTTTGGCCTGTCGCTGGCACCAAGGGTCTTCTCCAAGTGTGTTCAGGTTGCACTATAACCACAGGGCATAAGAGTGCTCCCTTAGTTGGACGACTGGCTTTTTTGTGCGGAGTCGCCTGAACAGGCCAGGAACCATGCACACCAACTGCTGCTACACGTTACGGCTCTGGGGTTCAGAGTCAACCAGAAAAAAAAGCAGACTGACACCAGTTCAAGCAACTAATTTCATTGGCCTTACCCTGAACTCAAACACCATGCTGGCCTGCCCCACACCAGACAGAATACGTTCAATTATAACAGGAGTGAGCCACCTTCGTGTTGGGGGCCCTCAAAGTTATGTCTCTCTCTTTCGGCTGTTGGGAAAAAAATCACAGCAGCCACTGTTGTCATTCCATTGGGGCTTCTCTGGCTAAGAGCCTTTCAGAGATGGCTGATTCAACTGCGTCTGTGCCCAGTACGAGACAGATATTGTTGTCATTTTAAACTGCCTTTCTTCTTGCCATCAGAACAGCCCGTCGTGTGAGTAAGCTACATGCTCTCTCGGTGAGTGCTATTTGTCTACGTTGGGGCCCTATGTGTGATAGTGTCTCATTGTGGCCTAACCCAGCTTTCTTCCCAAAAGTCTTGTCCCCCCAGTTTAGTTACCAGCCAATTTTGCTAGCTGCTTTACAGCCAAATGACAGACTCACGTCCTAAATTGTGCCCTTTAGGGCCGCTTAGGGCTCTTTTGACAGGACTGCAGCCTTTTGTACAACTGACCAGTAGTTTGTTTGCTTTGGTGGTACCCTTAGATGAGGGCCCCTGTCAAAGCAGCGGCTCTCCCGTTGGGTGGTGGGGGTCATTACCCATGCCTATGAATCCACAGGATGTGTTGTGCCCTCCCCCATTCACTGTCATTGGACACGTGCTTTGGCAACATCTTGGGCAGCCCTTCGGGGTATGCCACACACTGACATTTGTGCTGCTGCAATATGCTCTACTACATGTACCTTTGCCTGGTACTACAGGCTAAATGTAGTGTCTGTGCCAGCGCTGTGTGCAGCTGTTCTTCCAAATAGCAGCGATGCTCTTCCGGATTCCTCATGACTAGGTGTGTATTTGTCTTCCACTAGTGCTTTCAGCACCACCACTGGCAGTCTAGAGCGAAGGAAATAGAACGCTGGTTACTGATGTAACCGTGGTTCTATGACTAAGTGGAAGACCGCCAGGGTCTTTGGTCACTCGGATTGCGCAAGAATGATCTTGAGACCAGAATGATGTGTGTGGTTGCCTTATGTAGGCAGTCATGTCATACGTCACGAGGTGACAACTTTTTTATGTGATTCTCGGTAATGCGCAGATGCAAAGGCATTTCCACTAGTGCTTTTAGCACCACCGCTGGCAGTCTTCCACTTAGTCATAGAACCATGGTGAAACCACTAACATGCACAGCCTTTTTGTGAACCTTATTCCTTATTTAAATATTCAAAAATATTTAAGGACAAAAGTTCAAATGACATGTAAACTTACTGTTGCTATGTTGGCAGAACTACTTCAACTTCAGAGCTAAATTGTAAATTATCTCTTAGCTATTTTTATTGGCATTGATCAAGTGAATATGTGTCAAATATATTTGGATGATATATTAATTCCCCTTTAAACATGTTTTGGACAATTTTGTTTTCACAGCCCTAAACGTATCTTTGATGCAAAAATAGGCCCATGTTTCTTAAAAGTTAAACTAAAAAGTAATGCCAGCTCATTTAGCCCTGTCAACATTCCTGTAATACTAAAGAAAGACTAACTTAAAGTCATGGCTTTCAACTATTGCAGTTATTGCCAGCAATTGTAATTGTCAGCAATTACATAATTCAACACAAACCATGGTATTTTAGGACTTGAATTGCACAGTTTAGTTGTATTACTAGTGTCTGTCATACCGGCAAAACAAAAGTCACTTGTAAAGCCAGGTTAAAAGGAGTTTTTATAAACATTGTGAATATGTACACATATTCATGTATCACACATTCCACTACAAACTAGCAATGTCAGGTGGTTGCTGTGGCCTGAGCTGTACTGGTGTTTGTAAGCTGCAGTTTTAGATAGTTTTACACAAGTTTACACATGTGAGATTTTAGTTATTTCAAGATTTAAAATATTTCACTGGCACAGCTGAACAAAAGTTATTTTCTATATGAATATTGAAGTTTTATAGCTAGTCAGAGATTGAAACACTTAAACAGTTAAAAATCAAAACACCAGACTTTATACTTACTATTTTATTGTGACTAAGCATGTCTGTATGATGTATGATGATAAAAACAATATTACAATAAATCAATATATATAGTCCAATAAATAATGTAAATAAACAAATAAAATAATAAAATGAATTACAATGTTAAATAAAACAGTCTCCTGCTGGAGTACTATAAAAGCCCAATCCATATTTTATAAAGAGGGAAATATATTTTATCATTACATATGACACATTGCAGGTTAGTTGACTACATCTAAATGAAAATTTGTAGCATTAAAGTTAAATATTGAGTTTAGCCCACCCGATGTTAGTCAATGGGACAACCCGCAATGACCTTAATGGTTCCATAGTGTTATGGGGTAGCACGCCTGCCTCAGAATTAGAGAGCAGGTAATCCTGGGTTTGATTCCCAGAGGGGTGCAGGCGATGGGGCAGGTTGTTGCAGCAGATCTGCTCTTAACAAAAGAATTAAGTTCAAATTATTACTATTATTATTATTATCTACCGAGCTGATAGCACACAAGGGGTCATAGGGCTAGAATAGGTCGGACAAATACTGTAAGACCATGAAGACATTTAAAAACAAATAATACACTGCCTGGCCAAAAACAAAAGTCGCCACCAAAAAAAAGGGTCATACACTCTAATATTTCGTTGGACCGCCTTTAGCTTTGATTACAGCACGCATTCGCTGTGGCATTGATTCGATAAGCTTCTGCAATGTCACAAGATTTATTTCCATCCAGTGTTGCATTAATTTTTCACCAAGATCTTGCATTGATGATGGTAGAGTCTGACCGCTGCGCAAAGCCTTCTCTAGCCCATCCCAAAGATTCTCAATGGGGTTAAGGTCTGGACTCTGTGGTGGCTAATCCATGTGTGAAAATGATGTCTCATGCTCCCTGAACCAGTCTTTCACAATTTGAGCCCGATGAATCCTGGCATTGTCATCTTGGAATATGCCCGTGCCATCAGGGAAGAAAAAATCCATTGATGGAATTACCTGGTCATTCCGTATATTCAAGTCATCAGCTGACCTGATTCTTTGTGTACAACTGTTGCTGAACCTAGACCTGACCAACTGCAGCAACCCCAGATCATAGCACTGCCCCCACAGGCTTGTACAGTAGGCACTAGGCATGATGGTGCATCACTTTATCTGCCTCTCTTCTTACCCTGATGCGCCCATCACGATGGGTCCCCACTATCCTTCCAGTTTTTAATAATGCGTTGGACGGTTCTTAACACAATTTTAGTAGTTTCTGCAATCTCCTTAGATGTTTTCTCTGCCTGATGCATGCCAATGATTTGACCCTTCTCAAACAGAGTAACATCTTTTCCACGACCACGGGATGTGTCTTTCGACATGGTTGTTTAAGAATTGAGAAGCAACTTATTGCACCAGTTGGGGTTAAATAACTTGTTTCCAGCTGAAAGATAATCATCCATGCAGTAATTATCCAACAGGAGGCTTGTACCTATTTGCTTAGCTAAATCCAGGTGGCGACTTTTTTTGGCCAGGCAGTGTATAAATTCAAATGCTATCCTAAAATGATCCTGAAACAATGAAGTGACACTAAAATTGGATTACGGTTGCTGTTTTGAACTAGCTGCGGTCAAGCAAGAAGCGTCAAGTCAGATCCAGCAAATAGTGCAATAAGTTCTGATGGATTAAAACTACAATGATGATGAAAGGAACTGGAGTTGACCTCTGATTTAAACTGTGCATCAGATTTATGAATACTGTCCCAGCTTTGTTTACACAGTTATACTGCAAGTCAGTAACTACAATGGCAGCAACTATAGTAACTAATGTAGTTATTGAACTAAGAAAAACAGTTGTTTACAACAATATGGCTGGAGGAAATCTAAAAGTTGACATCTTAAGAGTATTTATAATTCCATGAGCAATTTATCGGTAGAGACGCCTCTAACGTTCAACCACTCTGTCTGTCTGTCTCTCTCTCTCTTTCTTACACACACACACACACACACACTACCATAACACACTGTTTCCACTGTGGTATGGTAGTGAGAGGATGTGACAACACGTTACAGCATCACAATCACAACAATCACTGGGCCTTGGACTGATATTAGTGAGTACTGACAGTATGAACGGCAGTTTGACGGCGGGCTCGACTGCTTTTAACTCTGTGCACAAATAAACCGACTACTATCGACTATTAACAGGTTATACAGCAGCTACAACAAGGAATGTAAATGTAAGAGCGGCGGCGGGACAACAACTGTCCAACCGAACACAAGTTCAGTCCAGTCAGTTTAGCAGTTTAACCTGCATACCAGCTAACGGTGACAACATTGACGTTATCGCTGCTGTTTCGACGACAGACACTGCGACATATGTGCAAATAAAAACAACATTGGAAATAGCGTCCTGTTCTGTGAGCTCCAGCCGGAGCAGGCTAACAAGCTGCGGACAAACACACGCTACCGTTACCTTGAGCTGAATCCGGTGATTGTCCACCGACCGAGGCCGCGGCTCAGAGCAGGAACGGCTGGATGTGTCCTTCCTCCGAGTTCATACGTGCTGTTCTTTTCACCTCAAGACACAAGGTTGTCGGCGAAAGGTAACACGGCTGCTGTGACTGTGAAACCACTATGACACCCCCCCGTCAGTGACGTGGACACTCGTTTCCTCTTGCGTCTCTTCCGCGTTTCACCGTCGGGCCCTGAACGTGAGCTACGTCTTTCCTCCTCCTTCCACAGCTGAGTATAATTCAGCAGGTGCGCCGTTGTGCATCTCCACCAAATGATGTTAAAAAGGCATTTGTAATATTCTGAGTAGCGGCGCTTTGGCCCAGAGGCAATGTCGCTGTCATTGGTGTGGAACCCCAGGGTTCACCTGCTGGGCAAAATCAAAATCCCGGCTAGGACGCTTATCCGTTACCGCTTATCGCCGGTAGCGGATGAAAATGGATGGAGGGATAAATATTCTGACTAATCAGTTGCCTTTCATAGAATCTTATGTTAAACCGTCCGTGCTATATATTTATACAATTTGTTTTATCTTCCACAAACTTGGGGGGGATTCTACTTGTTCTTCTGTAGTTTCTCATTTTTAGTGTAATGGTTTTGTTGTTGTTTTTGTTTGTTTGTTTGCTTGTTTTTTAAGGTATTGTTATGAAAACAGAGTTTACCCAAAAGTTGACCCTGTACCAAAGTGTAGTTCTAACTACTGGGCAACAGTGCTAATTAGAAACTTAGAAATGCTAACCTGAAATGTGGACTAATTCTGTCAGGTGTTGTGGTAAGGTTTTACCACCCCGGATTCGTTGATCAAGAACTTTCACAAAGTATAAAGAAAAGACAAAAGTCGTTGCTCGAGTTCGCCTGTGCACAGGGAGGGTCCAGCGGAGAGTCAGGGGGTTGACTGCTGAATTCTGCTCTCTCCACAAACCCAGGCTCGTTTTATTGACACACATACCCCTGGGTGGTACATATCAAGCAATACAGACTTCATTTGTTCTACACACAGTCATACATTCTTTTTGGCAACTGCATCTACACCGTTAGTTTCTCATCCTGTTCTTATCGCGCCCAGGTGCTGTTGTTGGGACCTTGTGTTCTAACTATGAATCCAGCCATTGTCAAATTGTATTCTAAAAGTTTCTGTTTCCCATCACACCAAGTACTCCTCTTTTCACAACCAACCTTGGTTTTATCTCAACCTCGCAGCTCCTTCTCTACATCTGCATGTTTTCAGTTCTAGCTTTAATCAGCATTTTATGTTCAAGCTGGTTATATGTTTTAGCACATCTCTTATGATCTTTTTAAAACATGATTATATATGTTGCATACTTCTATAAACTATGAACACATGAATATATTTTATCCACACAGGTCTGTCTGTTTCCTGTTCCTGCTGTGTAGGGTAATCTGTGTTATCACTCATCTGTGTCTCTGTAATTAGTCTCACTTGTGTCACCTGGTGCTATTTGTATATATACCTCTCTCCTTCACTCTGGCCTGGTGGGATCGTCGTGTTGTGTTGTGTCGTGTCTGTTGCTAGTCAAGTCTGTTACTGTGCTCAGCTCTGTTCCTGTTCTCAGCTCTGCTCGGCTCTGCGTATGCTTCTATCCTGGTCTTTGGAAGTGAATTTTGTGAATTTTGAAATAAACTACCTGCACCAGTCCTGCATTTGGGTCCTGCCTGCTTCCTGCCATGTCAATAGCTCATCGTGACATAATTCTTCTTTTTCTTTCGGCTTTGTCCTATTTTCAGGGGTTGTCACAGAGAATCATTGATTTCCATATTGCCCTGTTCTCTGCATCTTCTACTCTGACTCCAACTATCTGCATCATCATCTGCAACTATCTCACTGCATCCATATATCTCCTCTTTGGCTTTCCTCTTTTTCTCCTACCTGGTAGCTCCATCTCTAACATTCTTCTACCAATGTATCCACTGTCCCTCCTCTGCACATGTCCAAACCATCTCAATCTGGCTTGTCTGGCTTTTTCTCCAAACCTTAAGAGTGTCTGTGTTGTTCCTCTATTGACCTCATTCCTGATCCTGTCCATTCTTGTCAATCCTAAAGAGAATCTTAGCATCTTTAACTCTGCCACCTCTGATCCTAAGTACTTAAACTCCTGCACCTTCACCACTTCTACACCCTGTAATCTCACCATTTCACTGTTCTCACTTTCGTTTACAACACATGTACTCTGTCTTGCTATGACTGACCTTTATTCTTCTTCTCTCTAGTGCAAACCTCCACCTCTCTAGGTTCTCTTCTAGTTGCTGTCTAACTACGCTGCCTGCTTCCTGCCATGTCAATAGCTCATCGTGACATAATTCTTCTTTTTCTTTCGGCTTTGTCCTATTTTCAGGGGTTGTCACAGAGAATCATTGATTTCCATATTGCCCTGTTCTCTGCATCTTCTACTCTGACTCCAACTATCTGCATCATCATCTGCAACTATCTCACTGCATCCATATATCTCCTCTTTGGCTTTCCTCTTTTTCTCCTACCTGGTAGCTCCATCTCTAACATTCTTCTACCAATGTATCCACTGTCCCTCCTCTGCACATGTCCAAACCATCTCAATCTGGCTTGTCTGGCTTTTTCTCCAAACCTTAAGAGTGTCTGTGTTGTTCCTCTATTGACCTCATTCCTGATCCTGTCCATTCTTGTCA
>NC_024328.1:12119994-12122205 GCF_000523025.1 Cynoglossus semilaevis
ATCTGGGAATTCCTCAACACAGCCCAGAACTGCCCCTACTTTCTTCCTGAAGTCTTCACAACATGTCTCTTTCCTTCATTTCCACCACTTGATCTTTTGCTTTGTCTTCACTCTCTTCCTTTTTTTCACCTCCATCGTCATTTTGCACACTACCATGCAATGTTGTTTGGCAACACTCTCACCTTACACCACCTTACAGTCATTAATCTCCCTCAGATTACCTCTTCTACATGGAATATAATCTATCTGTGTGGATCTGCCTCCACTCTTGTACATCACCCTGTGTTCTTCTTTCTTTTGGAAATATGTGTTTACCACAGCCATTTCCATTCTCTTTGCAAAATACCACTACCACTGCCTGTCCTTCCAAGTTTCTCTCCCTAACGCCAAACCTGCCTATCACTTCCTCATCTCCTCTGTTCCCTTCCCCTACATGACCATTAAAGTCTGCTCCAATCACCACTTTCTCTCCCCTGGGGATACTCTCTATCATCCAATCCAGTTCCTTCCAGAACTTCTCCTTTTCTTCTAACTCACAGCCCACCTGTGGGGCATAACCACTAACAACATTTATCATCACTCCTTCTATTTCTACCTTCACACACATCAGTGTGTGTCACCTGTGTGAATAGAATGAGTCACAGGTGACTCAGACAGGAGTCACCTGTCTGACTCTCATTTCACCTCCACCACATTTTTTGCATATTCTTCCTTTAAGATCACCCCTACTCCGTTTCTTTTACCATCGAACCATGATAAAACAGCTTGTAGCCTCCTCCAATGTTTCTGGCCTTGCTGCCCTTCCACCTGGTCTCCTGCACACACAAAATGTCTACTGTTCTTATCTTTATCATATCAGCTAGTTCTCTACTTTTCCCTGTAATTGTACCTACATTCAGAGTTCCAAACTTCAGACCAACACTTCTATTCTTCCTCTTTTCTCTTTTTGTCCGAATCAATCGTCCTCCTCTTTTTCTTTGTCTTCGACCATCAGTAGTCCAATTTCCACCACTACCCTGTAGGTCAACAACAACAACAAGAGAAAAAGTGGAGATTAAATATCATAAATGAGTGTAAATGACAAAAGATCAGCGCCATTCCCTTACGTACCCAAGTCACACTGCATCGCATCAGCGAGTGAGTCCACTGGAAGGCACCATAACTGGGATTCGACCTTTCCCAGGAGGTGTACCCTGGGGTTCCACACCAATGACAGAGACAATGCCTCTGGGCCAAAGCGCAAAGTCATGCTTTAAGTTAAAATAAAAAACCCCATATCTAACTATCGAGAAAAACTCGGGGATCGCTGTGGTGTGCGGGGAAGCAGCACATCAAAAAAGGACTTACACATTGTAATTGGAGAAGCTGATCAGGAAATCTAGATCTGTGGTGGGCACCAACCTGGACCCTCTGGTGACAGTGGCAGAGAAGAGAACACTTGGCAAACTGCTGGCCACTCATCCACTGTCATCAGCAATCAGAGGAGTCTATTCAGTGACAGGCTCCTCCTTCTGAAGAGCAGGACCAACAGACTTAAAAACCACTTTATCCACCGGGAAATTAAATTGTTTAACTCTTCACTGGGTGGGAGGAGGGCGGACAAACGACTGGTAGATGGGGGAGTAAGTGCAATAACCCTGCAATAATTTCAGTGCAATAACCACAATCTCCAATTACATTACTATTATATTTCAACAAACCATAGCATTTCTATTTTATATTCTAAGTTATATGTTTACTTTATGTTTTTTATATATGTTGATATACTGTATATGCTCACTGCAATGCTTGTGTATGTCTGCACATGTGTATGCATGTTTAGGTGTATATGTATATATATATGTATGTGTGTGTGTGTGTGTGTATGTTTCATACAGTGGTATGAAAATGTTTGGGCACCCCTGATCATTTTCAAGATTTTCCCTTATGTATCATTGGTTGTTCGGAACAGCAATTTCAATTAAATATATCACATAGCAAACATATTTAAGAAGTGAAATGAAGTTTATAGGATTTACGGAAAATGTGCAATAATTACTTAAACACAAATAGGCAGGTGCATAAATTTGGGCACCGCAACAAAAAAATTACATCAATATTTAGTAGATCCTCCTTTTGCAGAAATAACAGCCTCTAAATGCTTCCTATAGCTTCCAATGAGGGTCTGGATTCTGGTTGAAGGTATTTTTAACCATTCTTATACCTTATACC
>NC_024328.1:12122331-12139548 GCF_000523025.1 Cynoglossus semilaevis
ACAATGGTTAACAATGGTATAATGATTTAATGAAATATAATAAATAATAATTGAGATTGCCATCAACAACACCACACACAGCAACAACAATTACCTACTAATCTACTAATACTACTAACACTACTTATCTACTTCTACTAACTAACTAATCTACTAACATCCACTGTTCAGGTTTCCCATTTTCATTGTCAGTGTGCTACTCCTGATGTTTATTGTATTTGACCTATTTGTGTGTTTTTACTGTTGTTTTGGTGCTGTACTGCTGCTGGATTTGTATTCAATACCATACTATATGAAATACAAACATTTATAACCTTAGTATTAGACTTCTATTATATTATATTATAGTATTGTTTTAATATTAGTATTAGTATTAGTATATTTGATTATCCATCCATCCATCCATCCATTTTCATCCGCTTATCCGTTACCGGGTCACGGGGGCAGCAGTCGCCACCCAAATCACACTGCACCGTACCAACCCCCCTAAACCTTCCTGTGGGTGGTGAGTCCACTGGAAGTGTATTTGATTAGCCAAATCAAAAATGATTTAATGAAAAATCACTAAATCGATTTCCATACCGGATCAAGGCTCGGGTTGACCTACAGGGTACTGGTGGAAATTGGACTACTGTTGGTAGAAGACAAAGAAGAAGAGGAGGACGATTGATTTGGACAAAAAGAGAAAAGATGAAGAATAGAAGTGTTGGTCTGAAGTTTGGAACTCTGAATGTAGGTACAATTACAGGGAAAAGTAGAGAACTAGCTAATATGATGGAAAGAAGATGAGTAGACATTTTGTGTGTGCAGGAGACCAGGTGGAAGGGCAGCAAGGCTAGAAACATTGGAGGAGGCTACAAGCTGTTTTATCAAGGTTCAGATGGGAAGAGAAATGGAGTAGGGGTGATCCTAAAGGAAGAATATGCAAGAAATGTAGTGGAGGTGAAATGAGAGACAGGTTGATGTGTGTGAAGGTAGAAATAGAAGGAGTGATGATTAATGTTGTTAGTGGTTATGCCCCCACGTGGGCTGTTAGAAGAAAAGGAGAAGTTCTGGAATAAGCTGGATTGGATGATAGAGTATCCCCAGGGGAGAGAATGTGGTGATTGGAGCAGACTTTAATGGTGATGTAGGGGAAGGGAACAGAGAAGATGAGGAAGTGATGGGCAGGTTTGGTGTTAGGGATAGAAATATATAAATAAAAAAAATAAATTTGGAAGGACAGGCAGTGGCTGTGGTATTTTACAAAGAGAATGGAAATGGCTGTGGTAAACACCTATTTCCAAAAGAAAAAGGAACATAGGGTGACGTACAAGAGTGGAGACTGGTCCACACAGATAGATTATATTCCATGTAGAAGAGGTAATCTGAGGGAGATTAATGACTGTAAGGTGGTGTAAGGTGAGAGTGTTGCCAAACAACATTGCATGGTAGTGTGCAAAATGACGATGGAGGTGAAAAAAAGGAAGAGAGTGAAGACAAAGCAAAAGATCAAGTGGTGGAAATGAAGGAAAGAGACATGTTGTGAAGACTTCAGGAAGGAAATAGGGGCAGTTCTGGGCTGTTTTGAGGAATTCCCAGATGATTGGAGGACTACAGCTTCAGTGATTAGGGAGACAGGTAGGAAGGTGCCAGGTATGTCCTCTGGGCAGAGAAAGGAGGACAAAGAGACCTGGTGGTGGAAGGTACAGAAGAGTGTGCAGAGAAAGAGATTAGCAAAGAAGAGATGGGACAGTGACAGAACAGAAGAGAACAGACTGGAGTACAAAGAGAGGACAAGGGAGGTGAAGAGGGATGTGGCCAAGGCCAAACAAAAGGCATATGAGGAATTGTAGGAGAGTTTGGACACAAAGGAAGGAGAAAAGGAGTTGTATAGATTGGCGAGAGAGAAATCAAGCTGGGAAGGATGTGCTGAATAAGAATGAAGGCAAGACAGAGAACATGTGTGTAAACGAAAGGCAGAACAGTGAAATAGTGAGGTTACAAGGAGCAGAGGTGGTGAAGGTGCAGGAGTTTAGGTACTTAGGATCAACTGTTCAGAACAGCGGAGACTGTGGAAGAGAGGTGAAGAATAGAGTGCAGGCAGGATGGAACAGCTGAAAAAAAGTGTCAGGAGTGATCTGTGATAGAAGAGTGTCAGCTAAGGTGAAGGGAAAGGTTTACAGAACGGTGGTGAGACCAGCCTTGATGTATGGTTTAGAGACAGTAGCAATAGGCAGAAGACAGGAGGTGGAGCTGGAGGTGACAGAGTTAAAGATGCTAAGATTCTCTTTAGGAGTGACAAGAATGGACAGGATCCCAAATTAGGTCATTAGAGGGACAACACAGACAGGAAGGTTTGGAGAAAAAGCTAGGCTAGAGAAGCCAGATTGAGATGGTTTGGACATGTGCAGAGGAGGGACAGTGGATACATTGGTAGAAGAATGTTAGAGATGGAGCTACCAGGTAGGAGAAAGTGAGGAAGGCCAAAGAGGAGATATATGGATACAGTGAGGGAGGACCTGCAGATAGTTGGAGTCAGAGTAGAAGATACAGAGAACAGGGAGAGATGGAAATCAATGATTCGCTGTGGCAGCCCCCGAAAAAAGTCACAGATAGTACACAGATCTGGAAAAAAACACTGACAATTCATTTAAACTCTTAACTGCTTGTTTTTCCCAATCAGTATCTGTGTGCCTTTGGGCAGTGTTTAACATCACCTACAAAAGCATCATTGTTTAAGATACATTATATAACTCCACAAACCTGTTTTAGTCTTTACTCTGATGGTTTTATGTGTGTTTGTGATCCAAGTAAAAGTCCCGTGTAAATGCTGCCTTAGAATGAGAGCTAATACAGTTTTTCTCTGCAGGTGCATCAAATGCTGTAGACACTTTCACTGGTAGCCATGCTGAAAGGTTAAGGAGAGTTTTATTTTTGCAAACACAGTCTCTCTGTTGGTGTCCAGAATAATTGGTTGTTTTTGGTTTTTCTGTTGCTGCTCACTTCTCGAGGTTACAAGAATGATCTTTGTGCCTTCATTTTGCCCTGCTTGAGGGTAACATTCTGAATGCTAAGTAAATAGAAGTGACTTAAAAAAGGTTTTTTATTTCCACCTAAAAAATCAATCTCAAAATACAGTACAATTGTGAATGGCACCAAGAGTGTGACCAATCAGATTTTAACTTCCTGTGGTGCACTATACTGATGCTATGCTAGTTTAAGTACAGAGGGGTCCTAACATACGGGTTAAATTCATTCCACAACAGCACTCGTATGTCAATCCACTCGTATCTATTGCATTTTCCCCATTTAAAATAACTAAAAACCAATTAATTTGTTCCAGCCCCCCAGAAATATACTATTAATTAATTAAATTAACCCCCCATCTTAACATTAAAAACATAGGTATAAACAAATATATTGATAATAGAAAATAGTAATAATTAAGAAAACATTTTATATGAGATCCCGATAATTTTCTCTGTGCAGATAAATGTGTAAATAATCTTGGTTCAACCATTTTACTCTGCTAAGACACAGCTGACAATAATATCATTCAAATATTTCACTTAATTACTAACCTAATGTCTATGAAGATTCTCAGTCATCCAGGTCATGGTCAAGGTCACTGGACATAAATTTCTAAAAGAAGATGTTTTACCTCTCATCCAAGAAGCCTCTTGAATGAGAGGTAAAACATCTTTTAGAAAATTCACGTCCAGTTGCCTAACAGATCTTTTCAACCTTAACCTTCTAATCTACTAACATCCACCGTTCAGGTTTCCCATTTTCATTGACAAGTGTGCTACTTCATGTGTTTGTATTTTATTGTATTTGACCTATTTCTGTGTTTTTTACTGTTGTTTTGGTGCTGTACTGTTGCCGGAGCCTAAATTTTCAGAAGGGAAGACCCGAGGAATTAATAAAGTGCTATCTATCTATCTTAATTAAAATCACAATTATAACCTCAATGTAGGGCACAAGTTCTTTTTAAAAACACGCTTGTTTATTTGACGAAATGCCTAGAGAGCAAATTAAAAACCAGAGAACTACATTTCCATACTACACATGAGAAAACTCACCATTTACACATCACATTCTGACTACTCTGGGAAAAAAATACAGACACACATTAAGAGCTCAGGAGAAAATATCAACAGAGATATCCCGCCATTACAATACAGCGAAAGAAGAGGAATCAAGAAGAGAAAATACTAATATCAGTGCAAAACGTCTGTGTCAGTCTTCACTGTTTTCTGTTCTACATCCTCTTAATATTGCACACACACCTACATGTTTATTATAGACACCTGCAGAGCCACATACCTGCTGACATGCTACGGACTTTTAAAGTGCAAGCTTGGAAATAGTATGATAGCCAGCTTGCAAAACATTTGGTTATAAGTTCAGATTACAAGCTTTTGAAACAGTCACTGTGCCTAATTATGATTAATTCATGTGTGGTGACCCTGATATGGGAAAAACTGAGGGAGAGAGCCCTTAGTGAGAGAAATTAAACCTGTAAATTCTTCATTAATCCATAGTAGTAACTAGTGTGATTAGGTCAGTAAGCTTTGTGTGGGGGTGGTGCGGGGGAGGGGCGGGAGTACACCAACACTAATGTGTTTAACTGTGTATTTATGTGCACTGCCCCCAAAACCTTTTATTTAGAGTTAAGCTGTAATATCTGGTGAATAAAAAAAAACTATTCAGTGAACTTTGGAGCATCTCTGGAAATTGCCACCAAAAACAACAACAAAAAACAAAAACAAAACACAACCCAAACATCAATCGTGTCTGGACCCACCTACAGTGATACACATCTGCCATAGTAAACATTTAGGATGTACTGCATTAAGCTAAAATAATACATTGGATTAACATGTACATGAAATGTAAAAATAAATTTGTAACACTAAAAAGAAAGTGGACAAATGAAACTTAATGCTATGGAGAGGCTGTTATTTAAATAAAAGCCTGGTTCTGGGGATGTGGGGGCACAGTAGTTAAGGTTTTCCAGGTCTGACACATAGAGGTAGGTAAAGCGAGGTCCCATCCAGGAACCAGAAACCTGAGAAAACACATATCAGTTCCCCTTAACCTCCAGAAGTTAGAAATATTGACAGAAATATGTTGAAATGAACTGCAACCATGTCGACTGTCCATCTATACACAGACCAGAGAGTGTCGTGATCCAGCCTATAGACTTGTTAAGTGTGTGCACTCCAGGGCTTTATCAAAGCCAAGCAGCCCCAACAGCAAAACGCTAATACACTGTGTCTCTTCACTGCAAGTTGTTGTTTTGGTTTTTTCTTTGCCGGAGCTACAGTGAACTGTGTTGAGGCACCTCTGCTAGAACCTGAACTGCTTTAAAGACTACAAGGCCAAAAAGACATGTGTTGAATAAGCAGCAGAGCAAACAGAGATTAGGATTTCAGTGACGCTCCAGCTGTTCACGTAGTGTTGGACAAGTACAGGAAAAAAAAGTACCTGTTACTTTTTACATCATCAGCTACAACTAGAGTGCAAACCACAGGAGGCTGTTGAATTATAAGCAGCTGCTCAACACTTATAATGGTACAGTCAATCAGTGTGAGGATGTGAGAATCTGACAGGAAGTGATGTAAATGTGGTGATTGTAAAGGTAATCAAGTGTGTGAGACATCACAATATTTACAAATTGTGCAAAACCCACTGTAAATAACCAAAGAGGAAAGTGTTACATTTGAAGAGTACAGAAGTGACAGTTCAACTCATAATAACTAAGAACCATTGAAACTAGTGACACCAATGTCTACATACAAACTATACAGTGACTCTTCACATGTTGAATAAATGCTGAAAGTGTTTCCACAATGCTTGGTGCTGTGGCATAAACCGATCTTTGCTGGAGGAAACAAATTAACCTGTTATTAAAAAAAGTCAGAAAGGCACAAGCTTCAAAAGCAGCTACGAGGCTTTCTCAGGTTCACTATTGTATCAACAGAATCTGCTGCTACATTGATCAGAAAAAAACCCCAACAAATATAACACAATAACAACCTAGCCACATCAAGGAAGGAAAGTGAAAAAACAAACTGATTCTTTTCATATCCAAACAAACGTTTAAAATGGATGCAGATAAAGCCTTGCAGCAAACTTCATTAACAGTTGATCACAACTGGCAACTAAAACCAGGCCATCTATAACATACAGAAACACAGGCTTTGGTTTGGAAAGAACACCCCTTTCAGAAGCAGACTCAGCTCTCAGTATCTCTCTGTGGACACACTGCAGGGTCTGGACCATGTGTGTGGCTCATACATTGAACATGCCCAGGCTGAGGAGTGTCATCTTCAGACAAATGGGTTGGATTGGTACTTTCTACATCACTAAAACCTGCTCTTCACAGTACATGCCTAAATTAAAACAGTTAAGCTTCTAATGTGTCTGCCTATCCCACCCTGCCCACTTGTCAGAAGGTCAGCTTCTTTGTGGTGATGAGCTCTTCCAGTTGAATCCTGCCGCTGCCCATGAGGCCAAAGGCCGGATACATTGTTCCTGAACAGTCCACCTGCCTCTCGTAAAGGCACCTCATGGTGTCAGCGTCGTAGAAACACACACGACACGCTTCATAGTCCAGGCAAACCCCCAGACGCTGTGGCATGGGCAGCACACGGTTTCCTGGCTCAGCAGACGGCATGCTTGTGGACGACACAGAGGAGGAAGATGAGGCTTTTGGGATGAAGATTTTCCCCATGCCAACAGTGAGGAGGGTAAAGGGCTGGGAGACATCGTAGCATGTATCCTCACTGCCACTGTCATGACCACTGTCGTGGTCGTATCTGATAAAAGGATGAGAGTGGGATGTGGGATGAGCGACAGTGGCATAAAAACAACAAACACAAAATAACTGTAGTCTGTTTACTCACCAAATAGTTGAGTTGCACTGGCATTTTATTTATGTGTTTACAAGCAATTTCAAATACTTTCAAGTAGGGATGCCCAGTAATAGTATCACTGCACAATACTACCAGTACAGTACAGTATTCTAAATTCAATTTTTTATAAAGATTTTTAAAGATAAGATACATTTAAAGATTTTGCAACCCAAAATTCTACATCATTTCTTTTAATCTAATTTAATTTCTAATTTAATTCTAATTTAAAGAAATTACTGTAATGTTGGACTTCGTGTCGTTCACTGTCGCCCAGTGGGTGTTCAAGCTGGGCCTCTTACATCACAGGATAAAAAGTGACTAAAAGACACACACCTTGTTAAGGTGTTGTTAAGGTATGACGTGCATCACTGGAGGGGTGATCACAAGCCAGAGACTCATGAATTATGATTGATTTGGTCTGTTGGACTCAGCTACACAATAGTACACACGTCTTGGCGGATTTTCTATCGATCAAGGAACATTTATGAAGGGTAACCTTGTGCTGGGACAATGAACATGCACTTGCCTCGGGCTGCTGGTATCTCTGGGATTGTGGAACCATTCAATCAGCTTCGAGTCAGAGGCCACGCCCACTTTCACCATAAACGACTGAGGGTCCACTCTAAATGCCCAGTAGTGTCTGCAAAACAAAAAATAAAGCAATTTATTATTTATTTTCTGGACTGCCAGTTAAAATGACAACATTCTCAGTAATTTTTCCCCAATGGTGCTCATTTACTGACATGCCATCCTCTGTGACAAAATTTTATTTATGATGAGGGGCACCCCTTTTTCAGTGGAGTTAAAGTCCTCCTGACGGCTGTGTCATTACAGCTGACAAAAGTAAATCTTCATCCTTCTGTTTTCCTTCAGGAAGACTTGACATCTATGCTCCCTTCATTATGGAGAGAATAAAGAAATTTTGATGGGGCACAAATGTTTAACCATTACCTATTATCTCTCCACATACCTTCCCTGAGAGATGCCCGTGTCTCCAATTATATAATCCAGAGGAATATAACTGCCTGTCTGCACGCGTTCTGCTGCCAGGAGGAAGGCCATGCCTGCCACACTATCCACAACATCACGCTGCTTGTTCAGGATGAGCCGCTCTGCACTGAAGCCACACTTGTCACTGAACAGAAATCCAAATGCTGTAAGTGAAGACAGGGGTGGGAGGTCACAAAAAGTGAAATAAATGACAATATTTCAATAGCAAATAAAAATTATTACAACCAAAAAAAAATACATTTCGAGGATACAGAAAATAAAAAAAGGAATGGGGAAATGTATTCTCTATACCCTAGCAACCAACCTTATTCACACCATAGACTATTCTAATCTGGGACTAATGTAGGACACAAGGCATAATTATGCCCGTTTACTCAACTATGTAATGCACTGGGGCGGTCCCTTCATTTACATGTAGAGAGGATTCTTTACTTCCAGCAGGAGGACACATGATGCGGAGTAGCAGTGCCTGGAAGCTACTTCACCAACTACCATCTTGTCTACCAGGACCACCAACAGTATTGGAACATGAAACGTAAGAACCATGTTTAAAACAGGTAAAGACGCAAAGTGGCTGCGGAAATGAGAAACTACAGACTGACAATAATAGGGATCAGTGAGGCCAGATGGAACGGCTCAGGACATATCCGACTCTCTACTGGAGAGCTGGTGCTGTACTCAGGAAAAAGTAATAGAAAGTGATAGAAAAAAGTCAGGTGATCACTGTTGATCTTTCATTCTAAAATATCTTACATTGGATGAATTAGGGCTGAAGGTTATATAGCAATGCACATAAACATTTTAAACTTCTGTTTATGAAGATTATCAGTCATCCAGGTCATGGTCAAGGTTGAAGAGTTCTGTTAGGCAACACAGGGGGGCAACTCCCCAGGACAAGACTCTGTTCACATACACCTCAAGGACAAAACACACTCCTTCGAGGACAACAAGGAGGTTGCCTGAGACACACCCTAATGGAAATTACTTGACATGGTCTATGGATGTATTGTTTTGCACCAACACATATTGATCATTTTATCAGGACGCCATATTTTATCTCAATGCTGTTGTGGCAAACTCCCTCTTCTTTAATGGACAGTTTAAAAGTCTCCATAAGGTGATGTACCTATTAAGAAAGTAAGTCAATTCTTATGATGCAGGGTCCTAACTTGTCTTTATTAACATACATATTTTACATAACGTTACAAATACAATTTCTATATTATCTGTTACAGAGGAAGTCCCCAGCAGAGAGTTGTTTGGCTGTGTCATGTGAATGTTACTGCACATTGGATTCTTGTGGTCTGTTTCCAAAATATTTGATTTCTGATGACTTAGTACTTACTTGACAGATTTTCTCTTTTGTTATGTGGACACATTTAAAAATGAGGATGCCTACAACAGGAAGATCCTGAGGAACTCGTGGTAATATACAGAATTATAGCGATTTCATGCCTATAGTAATGTGCTAACACACTAAATAGAGTCAGAACCATGTATTTATTGAGATTTGTTGTGTATAATAATGTTCTGCCACCCCAAACACAAATGTCAGATATGGCTATAAATTTCCACTACAGGTAGGAAAAAACTTCAGACTACGCTATAAATTTCGGCTACCGGCCGATGTACGCATGTGCAGTTAACTTGGGTAGCAAAAAACACCGGGCAAGTTACGTCATTTTCTGCTTATAGATCGTGGATGCCTGGGATAAGGTATCAGTCCGAAATGTCGCCCGAGCTTTCACAAAGGCCTGAATCATCACTGAACAGCTTATTAACAGCAACAAGACTGACTCTAATATTGACAAGAGGGATCCGGGCATGCTTGATTGTTCCGCTTAAATGTTTCGCTGACTGTTTTGTTTCGCTTAATGTGCCTAACAACCTGATGCGCCTTATGTATGAAAATATTCCTGTTCATTGATACTGCGCCTTATAATATGGTGCACCTTATGGTCCCTAAAATACGGTTCTCATATACAGGAATATACATACATTAGCATTGCAGTGAGCATAAATATACACATATACATAATACATACATACTTATATAGAATATAAAATAGAAATACAGTGGTTTATAGAAATATAACAGTAATTCAAATGAAGATTGTGTTTATTGCACTAATTGTTGCAGGGTTATTGCACTTACTCCCCTATCCACCAGTCGTTTGTTCACCCTTCGAGTTTTTTAGTCTATTGGTCCTGCTCTTTGGATGAAGGAGCCTGTCACTGAACAGACTCCTCTGATTGGTGATGACAGTGTGCAGTGGATGAGTGGCATTGTCCAAGATGGCGAGCAGTTTGCCAAGTGTTCTCTTCTCTGCTACTGTCACCAGAGGGTCCAGTTTGATGCCCACCACAGAGCTAGACTTCCTGATCAGCTTCTCCAATCTGTGTAAGTCCTTCTTTGATGTGCTGCTCACCCAGCACATCACACCTCCTGAGTTTTTGTTTGGATTCCCCAAAGTCTATGACCAGCTCCTCCACCAGTATATCCCCTGGTTGTACAGTGCCGAAGCTCGTCCATCTTATTGGGAAGAGAGTTTACGTTGCCCATGATGATGGAGAAAATCGTTCATCCGCTATCTTCACCTTTACTTTAGCCCGGCTCTGCATCCTCTCCTTTTTGTCTCTGCCGGTATGTTGTGCCGTATTCTGTGCTTAGTTGTCCTCAGAGCCAGCAGCTCGTCCTTTGAAAAAACGAGAGAACTGGCTCTGGTTGCCGTTTTAAGATTGCCGGTATCCATCAGATACATTTAATAGTAGTACTCCATGAAAGGAGCAAATAAAAAGTACCGGTAAGTGGTGAAAACAGAATAGTGCTGCAGAGCGATCAGAAGGCTGCTCCCGTCAGAATTAGTGCCATCTTGACTAAATTTTGCATATAAAATAAGCTACTGGCGCTTTGCCCCAGAGGCAATATCTCTGTCATTGGTGTGGAACCCCAGGGTTCACCTCCTTGGCAAGATTGAATCCCGGTTAGGGCGGTTGGTACCTTCCAGTGGACCCACCACCCACAGGAAGGTTCATGAGGGGCTTGTACGGTGTAGTGTGATTTGGGTGGAGACTATTGCCCCTGCGACCCGGTAACGGATAAGCAGATGAAAATGGATTGATGAAATAAGCTACTACTGTTGCAAGGGTTATTACTGTTGGATATAAAAATAACAACAGTCCTCAAATAGAGATATTTTTACTGACGTCAACCCGTCTCTAGCATTCCTTGGTCTATCCAGGAATGAAGATAAAGAATCACCCACTGATTGTAAGTAAGTGCTATAACACTACTTCTTCATCACAATCTTACCAGGTGCAGGTGGTGTGTGGAGCATGATCTCAGGGCTGTAGGGACTGAACATGGAGTTCCTGCAGGTTCGAACCCTGAAGGAGTACAGACTGTTGGGCTCCAGGTCACACACAACAGTGCTGGGACCATACACCCGATCTGTGGACCTCCAGACACCGCTGTCCTCACTGTCCTCACAGGGGGCCCCACGTCTAAAAAAATTAAAAAAAAAAAAATCCAGAGATTCCTCATTTACCTCTATGTTTCAACAGCATTGCTGTTGTGTGGATTTATTTATGACCTATTAACAGGTAAGTAATGTAAAAACTTCTCTGACCAGGGAGCAAGCACTAGAGGCCAGAAATTGTAACAGCAGTAAACATATTATTTTGTCTTTTGTAAATTAAACAGGATCAAACTTTTACACTACTTTGATAAGATATATTTATGATATATTTATGCCAAAATAATCATGGTAATTGAAATAAAATTTGAAGGGAAGAGCATGTCCTATTATAGCAAAAGTGATGTAATTCTCCATCATGTCTGTTCAAATTGTTTTTCTTTCTAATCACTGATATAATGAGCTCGTGTTTACCTGCAATATTCAACCAGGTGGTGATCTGTGGGAAGGTGATCATCAGACAGTCTCCAGGAGATTGAGGCCTTATTGTAAACATGGCTGTTGGACAGGTCAATCAAAGGAGGTTCTGGTACTGGAGAGGAAGGAAGAGGAGGAAGACCAAAGGTGTATAAGTAAGCCAAACAAAGATTGTCGTTATTGTGAGGGAAACAACATGTTGGTCTGTAAACAGAAGAAGTCTCAGTCTCAAAGAAATTAAAAAACGCAATTTCCAGTAAAATCTTAAGCCATAAAGACATCACTTAGGAGAAATGTAATTTGAGCATTGCTGAAGTGGCAGTCTCAGTGTGTCAAAGAGTCAAAACTTGAGCATTTATAACTTTTCCACCCATTACAAACAGACCAAAACTGAAAGAAAAAGACCAGATGGACAATTCAAGAGTGTAGCACAGGTCAAAATTGGAACTTAAGGAGGAGTAAAAATATGATCCTAACATAAAAGTTCCAGGACCTGGTAACTTCTGCTGACAGAACTTCTAGCCTGGTATTCCCTAAAAAGCTTTCATTTTAACTGTAGAACTGAATGAACAATGTTCTCCATTTGACATTTAAAAAAATAAAAATAAAAACAGGACTAAACCAGAACATAAATGGACATTCATACATGATGGCCCAGTATGAAAGCCACTTCAGAGGGAGCCCACATACTCAAAATCTGAGGAGGGGTCTCCACTGGACTAACACCAGGGCATTGTCACAGTGTTGTTCAAAAACTTTGTCAGTGAACAACTGGGGATAGTAAATAAAGGTATTAAGATCTAGTAAAATCTAGTAAACATGCAGCATTATGGCTAGAAAAAATTATTTAATAAAAAAAAACTGGTAAATTATGCACTCTGTAGACAGTAAGTCTGTACACAAACATGGGCCGTTGTGGTCCTCATCAGAAAGTTTCAGTAACCTGCCTCTTTGTTATGTGAATCTGAGCAGAGAATCTTTTGGGTATTGTTCCTAAGAGTGCTTTGTATGTGGGTGACAAAGCACCCTGTTGTCACAAACTAACTGTTCTCTAAAAGTGTGACACAACATACAAAAGTCAGCCTGATAGCTTTTATACATTTGTGGTTGATGCTACAGTAACTAAAAATTTCACAGCGGAGCAACAAAAAGACACAGGCTCCTGCAAGCTTGGGTTTTTTTTTTTAATAGAGGCAACAACTGTCACCTGCCTACTTTTAAGTAATTATTGCACACTTTTTGTAAGTCCTATAAACTTCATTTCACTTCTTAAATATCACTGTTTGCTATATGATGTATCCATCCATCCATCTGCTTATCTGTTACCGGGCCGCGGGGGCAGCAGTCGCCACCCAAATCACATTGCACCATACCAACCCCCCTAAACCTTCCTGCAGGTGGTGAGTCCACTGGAAGGTTGCTATATGATATATTTAATTGAAATTGCTGTTCCGAACAACCAATGATACATATAGGAAAATCTTGAAAATGATCAGGGGTGCCCAAACTTTTTCATACCACTGTAACAACAGGTTATTTGTGGAGTAATGATGATGATTAATCACAATTATGTATTTTCTATTTTGAAATACAGGATATACTTTCCATGACTAAGGGCAGCTTGATTATTGTGTATGTTGCAAAACAGAATAGAGACAATATGTTATTCTATATTGTAATGCCTTTCACAACACACAATATTTCAGCCAGCTTTAAGTCAAAATCATAATTTGTTTACAATTTCAAAAGTCATTCACTATTTGCACTTTATATGTTTTGCATTCAGTTGTTTTATCTACAGACCTTTGTACATTAATGATTATTTGATCGTTGGTTGACTACAGAAACAACCCAACATTAGTTGAAAAAAACATTTAGCTTGAGCCTGGTTAGAGCAAGTATAACATCATTAAGTTTGTCAGTGCCATAAAGGCATCTGTAGCTTTTCTCTCCTGGGAAACTTCTCCCTGAGTGGTTCTTGACAAAACAAATCTATCTCATAGATCAGGGAAAACCACTAACAATATGTCTGAGTCATGTCTCTATTTATTTTAGCTGTTCACAATGACCTCTGACCTTTAAACACAGAACATTTGCAGGGTCACACATGCGGTGGCAAACAAAAGAAAAATGATGTTTATATTGTCACCTGTAAAGAAAAAATATATAATAATATTCTAAGAATATGTAAATATTCTTAGGGTACATTTTAATAAGCATATCTGACATGTATATTTGTCACCACGTGTGACAGACTATATTTCTGTTGATATTTCTATATTTCTAAGTGAAGTTGCTTATAAAGCAGGGTGTATAAAGAAAAACATGTAGTTTAGGTGCATGATGCAGGTTGTACCTCCACCAAAGCACATCTCTTTGAGCAGAGTTTCTTCTTTGGACGTGTCTAGGACAAACTCATCAAAGCTGGGATCAGCTGCAGGGTGGAAGGTCCTCAGAGAGTCAGTCGCTTTCTGAATTCTATAAACAGTGTGACACAAAAAAAGAGACAGATCCATCTTTAGAAATTAAGTCTGAAGTAATGTTAGATATCCAGATGTTTTCATCAATTTTAATGAATGTTAACAACAGTCAAATGTCAAGTTTTCCTGTAGACAGTTTATTCCGGATTATTTCAGCTGCTACAGGAGATCAATGAGTCAGTTTAAGATCAAGACACAGCAGCAGGCATCACTGACCGAACACATTTATCGCCTCGAAGCTACTTAATTATTAAGCAGTTATTAGCAGACTGTTCAGTGCTGCATGAGTGCAGGATTTTTAAAGGTAAAAGCTATCAACGACCATTGACTATTCAGTTCAGAATTGTTTTTTACACTGAAAGAGCAGCCATTAAACTATTTATGAGGCTTCGACAGCGATCATTGTGGTTAATAACCTTATAACAGTGAAAAAAAACAACAGAAAGGTATGGGGATATCTATTAAAAATTATTAACTGACATTAACTATACAACCTCAGGGACTCGATTAGGCAATTTGTTTCAATGTAGGGAGACTATGGTAAAGTCAGGACCATTGATATACATATATAATGACTGGACTGTACCGGACATGCAGCTGCTTTGCAGTTTGTACAAAGCAGGACTGGTCAGTTTCTTTCAGCACTTCCTGAGCATAGCCCACCAGACCACTATTCTCCAACATGCCTTGGTATTCCTCCACCTGGAAAACATGAATACAACCCCATTGCATTCTGAATTTTCAATTTTTTTCCTGACAGCTACACTCTAGGTATACCTGGCCCCAATATTTGTACCTGGGACTTAAGTTGGTTCAGACGTCGGCTTCGAGACTGTTCGATGGACCTCAGCATCTCTGACTTCCTCTCCTGCAGAGTCTCAAACAGATGATCAAAGTGTTCATTGGCTTCACGTTCCGCCAACTGACCGTTCTCCTTCAAAAGAAAAAACAAAAAAAACAATGTTTACCGCATAAGGTGTGGTATACATAAACAATTCCTGTAGACAGGCAGTCACAGTATGCCTTTATAAAAAAAAATTAAAAAAATATTAGGTTATATTCCAAGTGTTGACCTTTCATCAACAAACTTAAATACCTATTACTTAAACTTTAGCTTAAAAATAAAAAACAGACAACAAAGACATTTTGACTTTGTAGGATTTAACAGTAGATATTGACAAAAATGGTTGACCCCACACCACCTGGGAAACAAATGAGCTGTTCAAGGCATTTTGCATATTTTGTGTTCACAGAGCTTCCCTGATCCCTCTCACTCTCACACGTCAAGCCACCTCTCCTGAACTTAACAGACTGGTTCTGATATAACTTTATAAATATTTGTATCCTGGATTAAGGATTTGAACTCGTTTTGCCTTTTAGTTGGAAGCCAGGACTATCTGCTGTTTGTGTGTAGTCGTAACAGTACTGATAATATTAAATGACCTAACAAATTCCACAATAACTATTATTTATTAAACATCTTTTTTTTAATCCATTACCCATGCAACACACTGCAGACTCAGAGAAAAACTGGACAAAGGGATGCTAGAATTGCAGAAGCATGAGTCAGATCCCTCTCACCTCTGTTTGACTGATTAGCTGCTCCAGATCAGTAATCTGAGTCCTGACCTGGTCCTCTTTGCTGATGAGGTAATGGATACTCTTGGCAAGTTTCTCCTGTTGAGACAGAGGATCAGCAGCTTGAACAAGTAGGTTCTTATAAGGTCTGTGAGCAAGAAATGCAAATCAACAAAGCAGAGTCACAGGCACTGGTATGACTGATATACAGTATAACCAGTGATGACTGACCATGTGTCTGGAATAACATTTAACAAAATGTTGACATAGATTTACAACTAAAGCTACAAAACATAGGACTATGACAGTGAGGTTCTAAATATGTGCACAACCGCGAACCGCCTTTGAGCACCCGGGAGTGACATTGCATTAAAACCTGAAACTGAACTTCCTGAATGACGGGATTTCAGGACATCTGATACGTCGTCCAATGATTTAATAACACAACGCAAACAAAACCAAAAGAAACAAATACCGTAGTCTCATTAAAAATGAAACTGTTACTGTTTGACCACATGGAGCTGCAGATTGAATTTCACTAATAATGTCAACACGATTCAATTACTATTCAACAAATTTAAAACAACTTACATGATTGACATTGATTCTACTAATTAGGAACAGATAATCTAAAGTTCCTAATTCAGGATCGGTGTCTGTTTCCACTAAAGAGATTGACTTGATTGTGTGCCAACACAGGTTCAGGTGAGGCATTAATATTACAACAAGAGACATAAATTTCACGAATCTGTGACTGGTGGTTCAACAGATGTTACAAAAGTATTTTATATTGTAAATATATAAAGTAAGTAAAACAAAAGTGCTAAATACTAGGATATTCCCTCCTGTACCATAAATTCAACTATACATGTTATAATTTGCAATGCACTGCAGAAGTTAAAACTGTTTGTTTGTGGAGGCTTCAACTTTGATGTGCAGCCTGTGGTCAGACCAGCCTCCCTGAGCACAGAAGAGCAGAAAGATATATGGCTGACAATGTGACCGACACTATTGTCAAATGGATTGTGTGAAACTGTAGAATATTGGTGAAGACAATTAAAGCAACTCTCAACACTTTCTACAAGCCAATGGCAAGATGTAATGACAAAAAAAAAAATCCACCAACAATATGAAGAGAAATTATAGTATAGTTTTGCATATTCTTCTTGACTTCCATATTAATAATTTCATAATTTGGATCAGTCCCAAATACAGTGGTATGAAAAAGTTTGGGCACCCCTGATCATTTTCAAGATTTTCTTTATGTATCATTGGTTGTTTGGAACAGCAATTTCAATTAAATATATCATATAGCAAACAAACACAGTGATATTTAAGAAGTGAAATGAAGTT
>NC_024328.1:12140286-12173402 GCF_000523025.1 Cynoglossus semilaevis
TCTTTGGAGCTGGTCTGTGGGTTGAGCTTGACTGTTCTCACCATCCTTTGCCTCTGCTTATCTTAGATTTTTCTTGGCCTGCCACTACGGGCCTTAACTAGAACTGTGCCTGTGGTCTTCCAATTCTTACTATGTTCCTCACAGTGGAAACTGACAGCTGAAATCTCTGAGCTAGCTTTTTGTATCCTTCCCCTAAACCATGGTGTTGAACAATCTTTGTTTTCAGGTCATTTGACAGTTGTTTTGAGGCTCCCATGTTGCCAGTCTTCAGAGAAGATGCAAAGGGGAGAACAACTTGCAACTGGCCACCTTAAATACCCTTTCTCATGATTGGCTTCACCTGTGTATGTAGGTCAAGGGTCAATGAGCTTACCAAACAAATTTTATGTTCCAATAATTAGTGCTAAAGGTATTCAAAACAATAAAACAACAAGGGTGCCCAAATTTATGCACCTGCCTACTTTTGTTTAATGTAATTATTGCACACTTTCTGTAAATCCTATAAACTTCATTTCACTTCCTAAATATCACTGTGTTTGTTTGCTATATGATATATTTAATTGAAATTGCTGTTCCAAACAACCAATGATACATAAAGGAAAATCTTGAAAATGATCAGGAGTGCCCAAACTTTTTCATACCACTGTAAAATCAGGTGTGAAAAACACCTGCTGATATGTCTTTCTGTATATTCCAAAAAAGGTTGTAATATTTAGAAACATTGAGTCATCTAGAAATACTATTATTATGTGCATGATTAAAAATCAATTGACATCCCTACTCAAAAACATCACACCATAGACCATTTTGGCTTTGATTGTTTCAGGTCAGTTTCAGTGGTTGTGTATTTTAGATCCATTTGAATCTTGTCATCTTAGGCCTATATTGTATTAAATTACAGACAGCACTACAAAGTCCAGTTTTCCTCAACACTGGCCCACATCTACACACACAGACACATAACAGCTCCATGTTTAACAGCATGTGTTTGTGGCACCTTCAGGATCTTGTATGCACTGCTCATGGAGGTGACCTTGTGGTTGGCGTGGGATCCTCCCAGCTTGCACAGATGACAGACCGGCCGTCTACACACCTCACAGTACATGTTCACCTTCTCCATCTCATGCTCTGGACACATGAGCACCTGGGATAATTCAGAAAATGAGCCATTTCATTCAGGGTCAGAAAATACTTTTGTTTTTTATGGACGACAGTTCTTATAGTGCCTTCCTGCTCACATGCTATGTCTGTATATACAGTAGTGAAAACAGAGTTCTAAAAAATGTTCAACTCAGAATCAATTTAACTAACATTCTAAATATAAAGTGAATCTAAAACTAAGTGACAAAACATTACAATTACACATCATGTTGTCAGCTAAACAATGATCTGAATCTTGACAAATGCAATCACTTAATTGAGTGAAATTGTTCTTTGTACTTTGTTCTTTTAGGACATTATGGTCAAAGGAGAGAAGGACAGTTTTGAAAATACTTTCCTTGGGCCTAAAGTTTGTCGTAGGACCAACGTATTCATGCTGAGCTTTGGGTGTTCCCCACGGATGGTGCAGCTTGAAGCACTCGTTGCAATAACTAGCCTTGCAGTCCATGCAGCTCTTTGTGGCCTCCTGCGGTGGAGGCTTGCAGATGTTACACATGATGGCCACAGCAGCGCGGGCAGCTTGGCGGTAGCGCTCAACAATGCTCTCCAGGGTGAAGTTACGGAACAACATGCTGATGCCGCGCTCGCCAAGGTCGATATCGTGCTGACAGCCAGGGCAGTGGATGGTGGTGATGCGAGGGGTCACGGACCCTTTGCGCCAACCCGGGGATGAGATGGAGCCTGGAGGGGAGCCAAGGCAAAGAGGTGAGAGGAGAATAAACACTGCAGATTCACAGCCTTGAGTCACCCAGTTTGAATTCTTGCCTGAAGCCCTATTTCCACATGTGAACAATACTATATTTTATGGAGGAAAAATTTTCAACGCAAATCCAAAGGGGCCTGACAAAAAAAGGGTTAAGCCCTTTTGTGCACTGATTCTGGGCAGAGTTTCGCACAAGCAGCATTACATCGCTCCAGCCACTTGCCAATTATGAATTTTAGGGAAGAAAAAAAGGCATTTGATGGTCTCTGTGGAAGTACTGTTTCACATACTTTTTCAATAGCGCTTCAGCATGTCTCCCTTTGTGTTTGATTTCCAACAGTAACCACTTCTCAACAGAGATCTGGATGTATAGAGCAAAACACAAGAGCTTGCAGAATATCAAGCCTTGGTCCTAGAGACACCCAATCAGAGAGACAATCCAAGAGTACTGGGAGAGAATGAAGACTAATGGTAGATGGGACATTCTTGGAGCTTACAGGAACTTGAGAAATCCATGTTTCCCTGCAAATATTTGCAAAAATAAGGACTGAAAACATCAAAATGCTCACAATGATCTGGACATTCTGAATGCGAATGACAGGAGAGATGAAATATGAAGACTACCACAGCATTATTATGAAATCAAGCAATGCATCTCAATCACACTGTGACAGAAAAATGGACTAGTTGTAGTTGTATGAAATTGTATTGCATGTCCAGTTCAATGCAGCAACCCTCATTTTTGAAAAAGAAAAAAACAAAACAAAAAAACATCTAATCTCTTCCTAAGCCAAGCTGGTTTTAAGAGTTGTTAAATGTTGCTCTTGTCACTGATGCAATCATAACAAAGCAGCTCAACAAAGCAATATGAGGTGAACGTTAGGTTGTTATACTAGGTCACATCCGACACAGGCAGGACATACTTTCACCACCCACCTAAGGCCAGCAAACTAAAGTGAATGCACACACACACACACACACAAAAAGCTTCACGTTTTTGGGAAACGAGGAGTGCTGGATTTATCTCTGTTTTCAAGTCTATTTCCACTTCATTTCCTTGGACCTGAAAATTAAATCAAACACTCCTCAGGTAAACAATCCACAATAAGGTGACATGTAAAACAACAGATGAGGGAATTGCAGTGGCAGGAAGAGAAAACAGCTGCAGTCAGCTAGTCTGCTACATTGTACAAGTAGTGATGTTCATGCTGTGTCTGAGTGATATATGTTCTGTGACAGTGCATGTCAGGGTTTTTTTTAACCAATCTGACAACTCATCTGAAGAACTAAAGTTTGGCAAAACAATTATTCTCTTTTTTCAAGTTGTACTGTTGTAATATTGTCCCAAATGATGGTTTACATCCTGTGGTCTCATCAAGATAACCGTGGTCAAACAGACTGTCCATTTTTGACTGGACAGATTTCAATTACATTTCTGCCTCTGTCATCTACAGTCTATCGCTGTGTTCCCAAAAGTAGGGATCTCAGACTTATTCCACCTGCAGTGTTCGAGGTAAAAGCTCATAGCATTTCAGACAAATGTATACTGTATAGGAACCATGACCGACCACAAATATTTGGATTGTTTTTGAAGGAGGAAAAAGAAAAGGAAAAAAGTGGATATGACACACTATGCGTTTCCTTACTCTCTAATAAATCATGGTAATTCATTTTTACATTATTTATGTACAGTTTATTTTATGGTTGCCTATCCTTGAATGCCACCATTGTCGCATAACAATTATGTTAGTGTTAAATGTAGAACTGTTAAAGGTCTACTGAAAGGACAGTGTTTGAAGCATTGGCTGCTTTTACAAACCCTACATGGAGACTGTTTTAATAGACTACCTTATTCTCCAAAAATACCTTAATCAGCGTTGTTGTACTTGGACAGAATCTTGACACTTTAATACATCATCATCAAAACTATTAAAAACTGACCTGAAACCAGGATGTGGCTCATGAGTCTATCATTGTTTGGTGTAGTCACAGAGAGACTGATCAGAAAGTAGTTAAGAGATTTAAACAAGTCCAAACGTATTCGTTTTTTGTTTTTTAATATGTGTTCCAAGTCCAATACAATAGAGCTTGTTTTTCCCCCCTTGCAATAAAGGAGCTTTAGTGTGATGTTTGCCTAAATGAAGGTAAATTTAGCTAATTTGTGCATGTACTAAGTCTTAATAATCATCCTACACCTCTTTGTAAAGTGTTGGCTTCTTTCATTTCCTCAAAGACAACTTATGACACTCATTGGTCTGACCTTGTACTGTGCCACTTCTGCTGATTCATCACTTTAGGTTTCCTCTCCTGATCTTCCTGTTGCTCTCCCTCTTAATAAACCACTGAATCGAATTGAATCACCATTTTGCCAAGAAAAGAATCCCTCAGGCATCTTAGTTAATCTTAGTAGTAAACATTCGCTGGATCTTGCATCTGTTTTCCTATATTCAATTAGTGTTATTTTTAAATCTCCATATTTTTTACCCAGCCCAAAACGCTTGACCAACATTCGTTTAAGGGTGTTGTGAGTTTGAATGTTTGTGTGGACAGAGCTAGGGGCAGACTAAGGAAAAACAGGTAGAACCAAACTATGATTTCACAGAGGTTTTCTGTCAAACACTGTACTCACTACAGCTACCCAAAATACACAGCACACGTCTACCTCGACTCCCAAACGACCTTCGCACTGTGGCTGGAAGCAATGAACAGAGAGGTGAGGTGAGACAAACAATTTAAATTATACAACATGGCATGTGGAGTGAGATGTGGAACCATCAACATTTTTGAATCATGAAGCAAATCAACAAAACCTAAAACTAATAAAATAGGTCAATGCAGTTCAATGTCAATTACAAAACACTGTTGGATTGCAGATACATGTTGTTTTCCAGTACAATTTAACCTTGATTTGTGCACTTCCAATTTACATTTTTTTAATTTTACAGCCAATGTGCCCAATATATTAAGTGATAAATAGCTGTCTTAGGAAGAGTTTGGAAAAATGTTAAAAAGAAGGAAACCAGTCTGATTTCCTGCATGCTTGGGTAGCTAAATTTTGCATCAAAAGTGGAACCAGATGCATTGGGATGAAAACATTTCAGCAGGCCTTTTAGACTTTCACAGTAAGATCTTTACACATATTTACACCTTGATTTTCTAAATTTACCTCAGCATTGCCTCATTTATTTATTTACATGGCATCAATACAGTTTCTGGTTCTGATTTCCACATTGTTATTGTTGAGTAATCTAGTCATATGAAAATATTAATATAACAATATGTATTTACTTAATATCAAAGTCTATTGCTCATAACAAACTTTTTACAACTAAAACTGGGACTGAGGCCTCTTAAACTGAACTTCTACAAATACAGTATTAAGGAAAAATGTATTGATGTGTATCCTGAAAATATGAGGTCCAATTAATAAAAAAGAAAAGAAATACACAAATTGAGTAATTTGTCAAAGAGACAGTTTCCAATTAAACTACTCTTGCAGTGTCAGTGACCCATAATCTTGCTGAAAGAAAGGAACACTAACCACTCTCCCACTGAAGGGCTTTAATAGAAGAATTGACTGGAGAAATAAAATGGATTCCAGTCTTCAAGGTTACCAACATAGGAAGGTGCACCTGTCATGAACTTTAACTATACCTGAATGCATCATGGTCAGCAACATAAACATGAGATGCAGTTAATGAAGTCTGAGAAACCACGCCGACCTGACTTGTCCGAGCAGCCTGCTGTGATAAACATAGCCTTAAGCCTTTTCGGTCTCCATCTTAACCTAATCCCTCATTCATTCTTGACAGTCAGGTTGCATCACCATGATGGCCCCGATCTGCTCTCTCTGCACTAAGAGCATTATGCAGAGTAACCAAAGCTCAGGGCGTGAGGTATCTGATTATATGTCTGAGTCATTCTTCAAAACAGTACAAAACTTGCTCAGGAAAAATCCCAAGAGAATTACAGATACATGACACATGTATTATCACATAAATTAATCTAAATTTCATGAAAACTTTACTGTTTTCCCTGTGCATGAGACTTGTTTGCTTACATGCAGGTTTGTTGGTTTCCTGAGTCAACAGAGACAGCTCTACAGTGAAGAAGGAACTTATTTAGGAGGAAAGGTCAGGGAGGGAATGTTGAGTCTTGCTGCTTCTAAACACTGGATGAACAGTCCCCGAAAAACCGTTTTAAAGTACAGCACACATCTTTTCTGCCCTTGAATTCTGACTGCTCTGAGATCACTTGAGATCTTGAAGTTCACAAATACAAAATTGTTAGGAAGTTCACATCATTTTACTTTGCAAACTGAAACAATGACTTTATAACACATATGGCAACCACATTTGTATTTAACATGATTATATCCATTATAATTTATATAGTATTACCACACATACACAAATGACGACAACTAAACACTTCTCTTAAACTTCACTGACTTCTACAGTGTGTGTTAGAGCATCAACTAATTCTTACTTGAAAAGCCGTGTTTGTTTGCAGAAGGAATGTTTTGCAGGGGTCTAACTTTACAGAAGGTAAATAATCTGCTTAGAATTAGTAAATAGTACAAAGGTCCAGCCAGAGTGGTCTTGAACTTTATGTACGTCACAACACAACACTAATTTAAATAAGTGGACTGAAAGAATAGATGAATCATCCATATCATCCAGGTGTGCACTTCCTCTTTCAGATGTTTGTGCCTTTATAAAAGGGGAACACTGTGTGAAGTGATGTAACAAACAAACTGACACAAACCTCATATACCGTCAAATACTGATCCTATGCATACATTTTATACACAAGGCCCATTTAAATGTGAACAATGAATGAGTTCCAAATGAGCTTTCTCACCATGCATGTTCTCACCAGGATATTGTGTATAAAATAGACTAGAGAGCTAACAGGAAGCATCTGCTGCAACTTCTCCACGTTTGCATTCAGAAAGTAGTTAAGTATAGGTTCAAATGCTACCTACAGTAATAGTCAGAAAATGTGTCTTATATTGTTTTGTTTTTTTTAACACTAACCGATAGCGGCCTATTTCAGTGCGACTGTTGAATGACTACACAGGTTACTTTATCGCCCTGCATTTAGCTTACTTTTTCCCCATTTACAGCACATATGTTGAGTGATTCAAATCCCTGCACATTTGAGAAGGATGTTTGGTGAACCCCGTGTTATTAGACACAGGAGACAGTGGAGGTATTTTAGGTTTAAATTAGTTGTTTAAACTTTCTTCTAACGTGTGTTGTGTATCTAGGTAGACAATCAATTTCTCCATGTTTTCATATATTCTAAGAACTTTGAAGAAGAAGGCTAGCTGATTTAGCAGATTAGCCACACCCTAAAAACAAAAGGTGTTTTAATGGTTTGTTTTCTTTAACAATTTCTCAACCCAAAATCCAAGAAATCTTTTCAACATGAAAAAATAAAATAATTAAATTACAGCACTAATTTGCCAACCATAAAAACTATATGCATTAACTTAATCTACAGAAAAAAATGTTTTGCTTCCTTACCCCGAGACCCACCTGATCGCACAATTCTGTCCAGCCTCTCCATGGACGGGGAGGGGACTCTGGACCTGGGGCTGCTCGGTAGTGAACACTCTGAGCCTGCATCAAAAGAGTCCTCATGGTTGAGCATCAGCAGCTCCCGGACACACTTGTGACAGATGCTGTGCTGACATGGCAGGATCAGCGGGTGAGTGAAGAGCTCCTTGCAGATTGGGCAGATTAGCTCCCGCTCAATGTTTTTGATTGGGACCTGTGGATAGAGACCACATTACCGAACAAATTAATCTACTCACACTTAAACTATAGTTTGCACTGTGGTACAGAACAAAATTAAGAGTGTAGTCACTGTTCTATACACAATACATGACAAACAACTTTTTTAAAATTAATGTCACAGAGTTGTTTTCACCAAGTTGTAAGAAGTAGTAAATTTGACTTTTCAGCATGGCGAAACAAAAATAAAGTTCTCTTTGAAGGATGAAACAACATCCTATTATTAGACATTTTAGATACAGCTAACTTAGACCTATTGTCTTCTCTTCAGCTGTGCTCTGATGATTTTTGTGGATGTAGGTTTTGGCCAGCAGCTCCAATGATGCATCGACTGATGCCTTTGGACAATACGTGGTCAGTCACCTTCTCTGGCATATTTAAATCTCACGAGCCTCTGTCGCTTAAGTCTTTGACCAAACATGTCACTGTGTTGTTTTTAACAGACGAGAAAGCGGCCTCTATGCTTTTCCTTTGATACCCTTTATTTCAGGTACATCAAAGGGTTCACTTTCCCTTTTGAAACCACACCTTCAGACAGAACAATTACAACCACAGCTACCACACCTGGTGAAGCATAGATATCTGAATGCAGATGATAGTCCAATGTAGGATTAGTTGTAATGGACAAAGCTCTAAAAAGTCTGCTGGAAACAACAAGACCACATCTTTCTTTCTAACTTTCAATGCAAACTGTGATGCAGCAGCCAGCAATTCTAGGAGCTTAATCTCCCTGAAAGTCCTAGCCATTTTATAGTCCAAACTGTTTTCATAATTCAATCATTCAGTTGAAAGACCAATGTGATCTGGACTTCTACATATACATTGCAGTTGACGGACACTGAGGCTCCAGGCACTGTGGGAGAGACATCTTGCAACTTAATGGTTAATGGACATGCCATAGAAACGTGGATCATCCACGACTGTCTGTCATTTGTAACTTTGTGATACGCCTGAAACGATTCTTTTCATAGGTTTATGTTCCAATGTAGTCCTACTTAGAACCAGCAGGTTCAACCTGCGGCACCTTCTGATCACAGGTTTTTCCAATTCCCAGGCCTTTTTATTTGTTCAATTTGGTTGGTCAGAGGAAATGTATTATTTCAGTGAAAGGTTGGAAGGAAGGAAAGTGAACTACTGTATATTCAGACTATATGGCACACTTGAAAGACTTTAATTGTTTTTAAATCGACAGTGCGCCTTATAACCTGGTGCAATTACTTCTGGTTGTGCTTACTGACCTAGAACCGATTTTATAAAGCCAAATTACACAGCGCATCACACGATGGCACACAACTGAAGGACACTGGGAGCAAACAACGCCGTGTCATGCCACCCAACACCCAGAGACTCTGCATTATGTTTTTGTATTGTCAATGTATGGTGCGATGCAGAAGGATGACTTAGACGCATGGCTGTCGATTTTTTCGTGGTTAAGAACTCTTTTTATTTCTCCTTTTTTTATCGATACAGGCAAAACACACACTCTCTCTCTGCAAAACAACATCCGCATTTCCGCACGGAACAGCGTCAAAACAACTGACTCTGGAGGGCTGAACAACAACAGTGCCCTTTTCTGTCCAACTTAGGTCACTACCCTTTTCTTCGCCCCTATTGATCTGTGACTCCATGCACGCCCATCTCACCGATATTGTCAAAACCCAAGTGAAGCAAACTAATTCTGGGCTTGCCATCATTCTGGGTGGATTAACCACAGAATAACAACCACCAAATATTGGTGGAGCATTCAAAGGTAAATTGTGAGCTGCGTGGGAGCATTGGATGACAGAAGGCGAACACATTCACCAAGACAGGGAGGCAACGCCGGGCGAGTTACGGCACTATCTGCTAATGGATCGTGGATGCTTGGGCTAAGGTATCAGTCTCAAATGTCGTCCGAGCTTTCACGAAGGCTGGAATCATCACTAAACAATTAACAGCAACGAGACTGACTCGGATATTGACAAGAGGGATCCCGGCATACTTGATTGTTCCACTTAATTGTTTCGCTGACTGTTGTTTCACTTAATGCGCCTTATAACCCGGTGCACCTTATGGGCCGAAAAATACAGTACTTGTCAGTGTGACACAGCACACCACTGCACACAACGATGTGACCTCTGCTTTTAACCCATCGCTAAAGTGAACAGTGGGCAGCTTTAACCGCCCAGGAAGCAGTGTGTGGGCACGGTGCCTACTGAAGCTGGTGGATTCAAACCTGAAGCTTTCTGGACCCAAGTCCACTTCCTTAACCACTAAGCCACCACTGCCCAGTAAAATTCATTTACTTTGTCATCTGTTTTGTTTGTATGTTTCAATTTCCTGTAATCCCTATATTTTTTTACTTTTTAACTAAGAAAACGGTTTATATTGTTATTTAGTGTGAATGCAAGCTCATTACAAGAGCTACAACATTTTGGTACTCAGCAAGGGCAATAAATTATCTAAATTTAAGCCAGTAGGGGGCAGCAACTTGGGAACACAGTATTTTCATAGACCGTAATATACTTTTATTTGCCAAACATTTCCCTAAATCATCAATAATATACGTCAAACTACGATAAAGTCGTTTCGGTATTAATTTATTAACAAAAGGACAAAGAGAAAATACAGGTATTTTTGATTTAACCCAGAATCTATGTTTTTCCTCCGGCTCAAAAATCAACCCGACTCAGCCTCGACGTCAACAACAGTGTCTTTGCCATGTTTATAATTCAATACGTAAACCAGGATTATGTTCGACTACATATAGTTAAATACTGACTCATACTAAATGGTCACAAACAGTTAACAAAAATGCATACACCACTTCAAGTCCAAACTCCCTGTACTAATTCGTTCATTCATTTCAGGTGGTGACTTAGCACAAGTCTACTAGAATTCTCCCTGTGCTTTAACAGACTCATTAGAAGTTTATTGGCTGCACACGTGTTACATACTTGACAATACACTAAAGGACAGAGAAAGTTTGAACACAGTGAGGCCAACAAAGACAACAAGGACCATAAAAGAAACTACGAATCTAGACACAACCGAGCCGCGCCAGCTGAACAAACTGTGGGATCATTTTCAACTGGCCCGCTGTTTAATATTTAAATTAAAATCATCCCTAAACTCCGAGGCTGTTCTCCTTCAACACTTACTCCGATGGTGCTGCTGCTCCGGCGCATCTCTGCAGACGTGATGAAGCAGAAAATTGTCAAAAAGAGACCGAACCACTCTGTCCCTCTGTCTCCCTGTTGTTAGGCACAAAAAACAAGCGAAACTTGTGTGACCGCTGAGCGGCAGCAGCAGAAGGGGATGTGGACACACAGACGAGGACTTAATAAATTTAAATAGAGTGACGCTGCTGAGAGACGCAGGGAGAGCTATGGTGAATCTGCAGCCGGAACCACACGCACTCTCACAAAGGGGAGGGAGAAACAAGAGGGACGAGGGGGCGGGAGAGTCGCCATAGGAACTAATGCTGCTTTCAAATGCTCCACGTTAACTACCATTGTCCATGACAGCGGTCCTCAAACCACCATGTGGTACCTCTGTGAATACTTTGTAGTACTCACCAAATACTACCATTATGACCAAAAGCAACAGCGACACAGGTGTACCCTGTAGAGCTAGAGCAGACAAACAGGTTTTTTTTTGTTTGATTTTTCCACGTGTACTACATGAGAAAGACCAAGTATAACCAGCGGGACACGTACCGTTGTTTAAAAACAGTTGCAGGACTGATAAAATCAAATGCCATTTCTAAAGGCAATGTGTGAAAATGCTTACAAATTAGTTCAACTTTACATTTAGGTAGGTTATTATATAAGAGTTTTACAAAAACAGGATTATGTGTATTTGGGTCACTTCTACACATAAATTACACAAATTAAATAAAATAGTGCATAATTCTCTTGAAGAAATTGTAAGCTGTAACCAATATATTTTCAGTAAAATAAGCATGCCTTTGAAAATTACCTAGCAACCTAGATAAAAATGTGCTCTTTCTTGCTCTCTACCTCGCTCATACATATATTACAACATATTATATATAGCTCACTTACTTACCTTCTAATCACTGGCTAACTTGCTAACACTTAACATGTCAACAGCTCAAAAGAGAATCATAGTAACTACCCACTGTAGCTGAGTCAAACATGCTTCTGTACACAAATCAATTCCCTTCTATCTCCCTGTTTGTATAATGACAGAACAGCTGTCCAATCAATCAGTCTAGCTGTATAGCCATATTTAGATGTGCATGAAAATGAACTAGTTGTCAGTATTTTGTACAACACTTTGGAAAACTGTAAAGATATGCATTTCCGTGTGTCTTGTGCAAATGATGACACAGTCACATGCTTTCACTTTCTGATTGATTACCATCAGCCATAATGTCAACTGTGAGAGAAAGCTGCTATAAACACTTTCTGTCGAATGTTAGTTCAAAATCATCCAGGATCACATTTTTCACAGTATTTCTTGTTAGTAATACTGAGTCCATAAATAGTTACATGGAGGGCAACTGGACGGAGTAGGTTTCTTTAAGACGTTTCACCTCTCACCCAAGAGTGAGTCGTTCTACTGAATGAGTCCAAACAGAGAACTGTTTCAATTTCCAAATTTGACCCTTTGTTTCCATTTTACCTGTGTTAAAGATCATGGGGAAATAATTGGATCATAGAAATGTATTTGAGCTGGTCCACAAACATCTGCTGTGTTGCTCTGCTTCACAGACAATCTTACATATGATATTCATATATCATGGCTGAAAACTTCCTTCAGATATAGACCTTTGCATTTATTCATTGATTTCCAAAGCTTAATCTTTTAAGGAGCATGCTTGTAGTTTGAGTTAGTCCCAGAAATTGGGCGAAAGGGTAGTTCAAACCCTGGACTACCTCAGTCCAGTCCATCACCATTTATCACCCACAGATGACATAATACAATATCACTTTTAGAGACATTTCTTAATCCAAGTTCCAGTCTGCCTTTCTAATTTTACTAGATTTCTACTAGATGCCTAGATTTCTACTAGATGCCTTTCTTTTTTGGACCAGAAAAAAATATCTGCACACAGACTACATATGTTTTACACAGAAGGAGTAAGTCCAAATAAGACTTGTCTTCTTGCTGGAGTATGGAAGAAACTACAACAACACCACCATGTGGCTGGGGCCTTAAAATACCTTTACTTAGTAAAGTGTCCAGCTTTATTCTATTCTATTATATTCTATATTTCAATATTTAAGTTTTGAGTTATTTTTTGTTTTCAAGGAATCAAATCCTTTGTTTAACATATTTGTTCTACTTAAATATGTTCTTATTCATCAGGCAATAACACAGAGAAACCTTGTTTCATTTAAAGGTCCTGTTCCAAAACTTTAGATCATACAGCCTGATAGACCAGTTACTTTTTAAAAAAGCATCATAAACATATATCTATGCTTTTCACTATTTTAACATAATACCTAATTTTAAATGTTCAACAGCTTTCTAAATCCCTGTATACAAAACTGCCATATGATTTTGTCATTTACTTGCATAAACTGAGAAGACCCTTAAAAACAGAAACACTGTTTGCTTCAGAATTACTGTTCTACTGATGTGTGTTTATTTATCCCATTTGATTTATTATCTGTTCTTTACTTGCTGCAGTGAAGAACTTTAAAGGGTGTTAGCTCAGTTTATTAACCTCCTACCAGGGCAACATAACAATGTTGTGTTGAGAAAGCAAAAATGACCATAAAAATGCTTTGGGGAGTTTAAAGTTGGGTGAGTTTTATATAATTTAACAAACAATGTATGACACAAATAATCATATGCAGTCACTCCTAATGAATTGTAAGACATTTTCAGACCAACCTGCTTGTTCAAGTGTCACTTGAAAGACTAGTGGCATCTGCTGAACTCACTCTCTTTTTCAACAGCATTGTGACTGCAGACATTGCAGATTTTAACAATAAAACATTGCTTGCTCATATGTTGGTGGAAATTTTAGTTATTCTGTTGAGTTATCTGATTAATTTAATTCTATATGAACATCTGTATTTTCTTGTCATACAACACATCCACAGTCAGCACATATCTCTGAAGTGTTGATTTATTAGTACACCAAAAACGAGTCGCTGATGCTGCAGAAAAAGTGTGACTTTAGTAAAAATATCATTGAGTTCAAAAACTGTATTTCAGCTGCTGGGTGCAATTATTCTGCCATTGTGTACAGTCTGCATTTTATTCACCACGTGTATGTTTAATACACACACAGTCTATGCATGTGCAGACTGTGTGAACCTGGGGAGGTGCGTTTTAGAACATTATATCACTATGAAACCAGTCACAGAGGTTCATCCCCCTCCTCCTCATTCAGACACATACAGGGACACCTATCAGAGCAGCGAAGACCTCCGTCTCACCACACAGCTGCTGCCAAGTGTCCCACATACTGACAAGAGTCTGTGATCTGCCTGCAGCTCTGTCTAAATATACAACACACTGGGCAACTGAAGCATCTAATCTCTTCATGTTCACTCTTTACATTTCTTTTTTTTCGCTCCTAAGAATAGAAAAGATTATGCCCTGCGGCAAGTAGGACATGACACAGAGGAATATGCAAGTCACTTATCTTCAGAAAACACCCATAGATTCTCTTGCAATAACAGAGTACTGGGATATATACTGAATACACTTACATTTAAATTATTATCTAAAACAATACAAGATAAAGTAAACCAATAAGGTTAAAACACATCAGTTTCACTGTTGCCATTTACAGAGTCATTGTGGAATATTGGGAGTACATTGTTAGTTTTTTTCAATGGAGGACTTATATTACATGTAGGATCATCATGCACTTGACAAAGAACAGGAAACTGCTTTATGGTGTTACGATATGAGAAAACATGTATGGATGTAAAAGAACATCTAAACCACGTCCTCACCTGTATTCATATTCTATAGATGATCTCAACCAACTCTGCAACAGTTTTTATCTAATGAAATAATCTGACAAGTATAGTAAATGAAGTATGAGTAAATAAAATATAGCACATGGTAGAAATAGATAGATAGAATTTTTATTAAATAATCTCTTGGGAGTTCCTTTCCATAAATATTTAAAATTAAAAAACAAAAATATTTCCTTAATCATGATTGGAAAATACAGGCATAGCAGGGAAAATGCAGAAATATAATGATCATATAAATTTCATCCATCCATTTTTATCCACTTATCTGTTACCAGGTCGCGGGGGTAGCAGTCTCCACCCAAATCACACTGCACCGTACCAACCCCTCTGAACCTTCCTGCAGGTGGTGAGTCCACTGGAAGGTACCAACCGCCCTAATCGGGATTTGATCTTGCCCAGGAGACGAACCCTGGGGTTCCACACCAATGACACAGACATTGCCTCTGGGCCAAAGCGCCACAATCATATAAATTAATATCATAATTTCGACAAGATTGGTGGGCTAGATTAAAAAGCCAAAACGGCTGTATCCAGCCCCCAGGCCATAATTTGCCCTGGTCAAGTGTGTATAGTGTCTACTGCACATTTCTTGAATACACTACCTTAAACAGTAGCTATAGAAGGAAATTAGTAATCTATCCATCTATCTACCTATCTATCTATCTATCTATCTATCTATCTATCTATCTATCTATCTATCTATCTATCTATCTATCTGTCTGTCTGTACGTATATATCTATACTGTATATCTATTTGTATCTGTTTTGTATTTATCTATGTATAGATAATAGAATAGAATAGAATAGAATAGAATGTAGAGGCCGGCTTTGCTGCTGCTGCTGTGGCTGCATGATGACAGAGTCAGACACACAGATCTCAGCTGTCAGACTGATCACAAACCTCTCACCTCTCCTCGCTCGATCCGCTCCACGATGCTGGCAAACTCCGTCATGTCCTCAGAGTCCGACATTGTTACAGATGAAGATTAAGATGATGATGAAGATAATGGTGCGCGTACAGTCCAGGTGGATGAACACGGAGGAATAGTAAAGGAAAAAATACTGACAACAGCAGCTACTGCTGCCGCCCTACGACGTTATAATAAAAAAGAGAGAAATGGCTCTACAGTGAAAGGTGAGGTGATGACAAAAAGATGGAGAAGGAAAAATGGAACTCATCATCACCATCCTATCTCTCCTCCCTCCACACCTTCCTCGTCTCCCTCTGCTTTACGTGTGCTTGTGGAGCCGAGGGTACAAGCGTTAGTTGGCTTCATCTTAGAGGGAAAACTCCGCCCTCGCTTCCTCAACAGTGTGTGTCATCTCACTGTTCCTCATCCTGCTTTAGTAAGTGGTGATGTCTCCGCAGCTGCTGTTGCTCACACAGCCCTTTGTATTCCCTCACTGGACCAACAAACAACCATAAATAATCGTAGTCCGCAGACTAAAGTCGCAGGATGGATGAGGCGTCGTCACAAATTTATTACTACTGCTTTTAGACGTGTTGCATTACTAACACTGCGATCTATATGCATTACTAATATACTATATATAAATAAATATATTACTAATATCTATCCTATATAATAGGACATATATAATGTATAGTAACCCCTTGTGATAATGGCTGCATAAATATAAGTATATATGTATACATATACATAACACTAATTTAGTTTAGTAATAACAATAGTATGATTAAAATATATATTAATAAATAATAATTGAGATTACTATCTACAACACCACACAAAGCAACAATAGTTACTAATCTATCTATCTATCTATCTATCTATCTATCTATCTATCTATCTATCTATCTATCTATCTATCTATCTATCTATCCATCCATTCATCCATCCATCCATCCATCCATCTATCTATCTATCTACTGGGCGCGTGCAGAGATGATAAACTGCACCTCTCATACAAAGTAAGGCAAACGAAGCAAAAAAACAAAACAAAAAAATAAACAAGTGAGGTAAACGTTTCTAATATGATCAACCTTTTAAACTTAAGCCTCTGTGCAGGAAAAGTTGTAGCACTTTAACTCAACGGTCACCGCAGCATGTGAAGAGTCTGCACTCTGCAGCACTTAGTGGCCATTTAAATGGACTGCTGAGAAGAGATCAGCTGAGTGCTGGTGAGGAATATGTGAGGAGATGACACTTTACATCCCCATAAAAAGCCACAGTGCCCTGCACTTGACTGAAAAATCAATGGAAATCATCAATTGACGGGGTTTCCAGTAGAACTGATTAAGGGTAAATAACTCCACAGTAGGCAGCTTTAAATGAGGACATGGAAGTTCTGCCACTTCCACCCCTGGATCATTAAATGTAGGCATCATGTGTTGTAAAGCAGTAAACACACAGCTCCTGTGGTAACACAACAGACTGCAGTTCCCAAACTTTTTTTACACCAGACTATTGTCAAGTCCTTCAACATCAATACACTTCAAAAGTTTATTTTCTGAACTGTGTGAAACATTGAAAAAAATATTGAAATAGATTTGCTTCACTGTTTCTGCCCCAATGTCTCCAGGCCACTAAAAGGGCCCGTCCCCTACTTGGGAACCACTGAATTTAAACACCAATGAAACAAAATAAAACTTGTATTTACAACATCAGGGTCATCTTTCTGTGTGTTTTCTACTTTACATCAGCTTTAGTGTGTGTTATGGTGAAGTGTGTATGTGAAGAGTGTCAGGTAGATCCTGTGAGATGATATGATGCATAAGAAGCCAGAGTTAGCCACAGTCAGGGCACCTGTCTGACTCATACCCAGCAATAATGCTCGTCTGTTGTTGATTTTTCTAAATAAGCTCTGAAATGTAGTTCGCCAAGTTCAACACCACTCAAAATTGGACCAAACTGAGATTTAAATGTGGAATTCCTGCCACTCCTCTTCAGCAGTGGTGTAAGTTTACATGTCTCACAGAGAGGTCCTGTGCCACACAGGTATAGGTTGTCAGTTGAAAAGAGAACGAGAACCAGGCCCAAACTGCAGCTACAGTCTGTGGCGGCAGAATCTCCAGACAGTCTGGGATCAGACTCTGACCCTCTGAGAATAAAGATCATCCAATCATTAGGTTGGTTTTATATATATAAATATATATATATATATATATATATATAAGAAAAACTCAAAACCCTATATTTGGATATAAAAAATGTAATCATGTGTGGTTTAAATATTTCATGAGGTCTTCATCCAGATGGCTTTACAAATGTCAGTCGTCCACATTGGTTGGGATCACACTGCCTAATCAGTGCCAACTGTGAAGTCTGTCTCTGTGCTATGGAATTCCCAGACTGGGACTGTGTGTGTGTGTCTTTACACATGAGCTGTGTTGCCAAGGAAACTCTCACTGATGGTTAGAATTGTTGACTTATTTCCTGATCAAATGGAGAACAGAAAAAAACACCTTATTGTTGATGGAGATTTTAACATGCACATCAACCACAAAAGATGAATACTGTATATATACTGTATTTAAATTGTGTAAAATGTGTGTGAAAAAATATACAAAATTAAAATATTAGGATAAGTCAAAAAATGCTGAGACATATTTTTATTTCCCCATGAATAACACTGCAATTTTCTTTTTTTTTTTTTTACAAATCCTCCATTTAGGTCTAAAGATTTATTCCCAACAGAGAATTCCTTGTTTGTAGAATTCCAATATTTTTCACCAGGTCACAACCTGCTTCTTCACTCTGTTTTTCACCTTCAGCTTGTGCCTTTTGTTAAGGGTCACCATCCATCCATTCTTATCCACTTATCTGTTACCGGGACACGGGGGCAGCAGTCTCCACCCAAATCACATTGCACCGTACCTAAACCTTCCTGTGGGTGGTGAGTCCACTGGAAGGTACCAACCGCCCTAACTGGGATTCAAACTTGCCCAGGAGGTGAACCCTGGGGTTCCACACCAATGACACAGACACTGCCTGGGCCAAAGCGCCACGGGGTCATCATTGTGAGATTCATTCTTTTTCAGGCCTTATATTTAAGTTTTGTTCGAAATTTGGTGTTTGATCTGATTTTAACATTTTCTCCTTTATATCGGTTAAAAAAAAAATCAAATACAAAATATTATAGAATATTGCAGTTTTATTTGCTTGTTAGGGAGTGTATGGCATTTTGTGGAAATGTGTTTGGCTTTATGTGATTTAGTCATGAACAGAATATTTATATCCACACAAACCCGCAGAAAACAAATGTTTTTAAAAAGTAACTGCTTGCTTTATTAAATATTCTGTACACTACCAAACCAGAGTGAACAGGAAGGTTTGCATATCCAATTCCATAATTCTAAGCAGCTGAGCTGTAAACATTTTTTTTTTTCATCTTGAGCATTTGCACGACAGAAGACACGTTTATAGACATTTTAATTATTTTTTTTAAAACACAAAACATAAAAAAAATAAATTCAGTTACAGGTTTTGATTATAGTACGTATATAAGTCGGTGGTGAAGCAAGGGTTTGTGAATGGACACATATGGCATCACAGGCTGAAACAATCCCTTCACATCTCCGATTCCTTCAAAACAGCTGCACTGCAGCCTTCAGCATTAATCCTCTGCCATGGACTTTTTTCTATGCTGCAGGACACGTGGTCATCAACTGCAGTAAGATGCAGCCAAAAAGGAGATGTAATAGAAGAAGTGCTGAGGCGTGGCAGGAATCTGTGGTACAACACTGCGGTAAGAGGCAAATCCATCTAGTCCAAATTTTCATCCAACTCAGTCTTCTATGCATTCAAGGGCTTGTACCACAATTAATTCTTCCCCATCACGTGGTAGTACATTAGTGATCACAAATGGAAAAGAGGGGAGCAGGATTCTGGTAAAAGTACACTGCTCAAAAAAATAAAGGTAACACTTAAACAACACAATTCAACTCCAAGTCAACCACACTTCTGTGAAATCGAACTGTCAACTTAGGAAGCAACACTGATTGACAATCAATTTCACATGCTGTTGTGCAAATGGAATAGACAACAGGTAGAAATTATAGGCAATTGGCAAGACACACCCAATAAAGGATGGGTTCTGCAGGTGGTGACCACAGACCACTTCTCAGTTCCGATGCTTTCTGGCTGATGTTTTGGTCACTTTTGAATGCTGGCGGTGCTTTCATTCTGGTGGTAGCATGAGACGGAGGTTACAACCAACACAAGCGGCTCAGGTAGTGCAGCTCATCCAGGATGGCACATCAATGCGAGCTGTGGCAAGAAGGTTTGCTGTGTCTGTCAGTGTAGTGTCCAGAGCATGGAGGCGCTACCAGGAGACAGTCCAGTACATCAGGAGACGTGGAGGAGGCCGTGGGAGGGCAACAACGCAGCAGCAGAACCGCTACCTCCTTCTTTGTGCAAGGAGGAACAGGAGGAGCACTGCCAGAGCCCTGCAAAATGAGCTCCAGCAGGCCACAAATGTGCATGTGTCTGCTCAAACAGTCAGAAACAGACTCCATGAGGGTGGTATGAGGGCCCGACGTTCACAGGTGCGGGTTGTCCTTACAGCCCGACACCGTGCAGGACGTTTGGCATTTGCCAGAGAACACCAAGATTGGCAATACGCCACTGGCGCCCTGCGCTCTTCACAGATGAAACCAGGTTCACACTGAGCACGTGACAGACGTAACAGAGTCTGGAGATGCCGCGGAGAACATTCTACTGCCTGCAATATCCTCCAGCATGACTGGTTTGGCAGTGGGTCAGTAATGGTGTGGGGTGGCATTTGTGCTCGCCAGAGGTAGCCTGACTGCCATTAGGTACCGAGATGAGATCCTCAGACCCCTTGTGAGACCATATGCTGGTGCAGTTGGCCCTGGGTTCCTCCTAATGCAAGACAATGCTAGACCTCATGTGGCTGGAGTGTGTCAGCAGTTCCTAAAACATGAAGGCATTGATGTTATGGACTGGCCGGCCCGTTCCCCAGACCTGAATCCAATTGAGCACATCAAGACCTCCTTGGGTTGATACATTTGATTTTCATTGATAATTTTTGTGTGATTTTGTTAACCGCACATTCACCTATGGAAAGAACAAAGTATTTATTAAAAATATTTCATTCATTCAGATCTACAATGTGTTACTTTAGTGTTCCCTTTATGTTTTTGAGCCGTGTATTTCAGCTTGCTAGCTTTAAGCACATTGAACCGGATAATTGAAGATTACAACGTTTGTTTCCACTTCCTGGATGTTTCGTTCTTTCCTGACTCCTCATTCAGCTGTGTTCTAAGAGGTCTGCAAGTACGAACAACTCAAATAAGTATGGAGACATAGGATCCGGTGCAACTTGCCTTGTCCCGCTGGTTGAATATTTCAATAGACCCTAAAATACGATTTTTATTTTTTAAACTGCATAACATGCTCTAAATAATTATTAAAGTATAATAAATCATGACCTGAAGACAGGCACTGAATGTGTGTAGCTTGATTATTATAAACACGTCATCTAAACATTGACTATGAACTAGAATGGATTAAAAGCATAAGGAACTTTTCATAACTAGAATTTTTTAAACAAAAAAAGCAGTTCATGTCACACTACCCTTGTAATGGTTTTTAAGCATGCTCTCTTTAAAAAGCATAGTTGTTAACTTATCCTGAAGTTTATAGGTTTCAGTCCCGAATGAATCTCTGTTACCTTAAATACCTAAATAAAAATTTTCAACTTTGTTGAAAAATACAGTTACATTACAAGTTTTCTTTCTGTTTAATTCCTTCCTCTTGTTCTTTGCAGCATCTTTGGAAAATAAATGAGAGCAGGTCAGATGCAGCTTCACTTCAGGTGGTAAATACAAAACAAATACAAAACCAGGACACTGCCAAGGGGTAATCAAATATATTCATTAATAAAAATAAAATAAAACTCTTATTTTTGTCTAACGGAATGTAAATAGAGGATGTAAATATAATTGCTAAGGATTAATGATAGTTATTTAAGACATAGTTGTTGGTTTTTTTAGTTGCTTTAAAAGTGTGGATATTTACTTTTCGATCCTCATTTTGGAATCCAGTCATTTCTGTTGGAACGTAAGAGATGTTGCCAACAAGTGAAGAATGAACATGTTGTTTTGTCCTACAGCTCTGAAAATATATGGATCTCCAAAAAAAACCAAACAAACAAACAAAAAAAAAACCTGCCTAAGGTTATGATGCCACTATGTTGTTTTTTACTACTGATTTCAGTCCAGACAGCCTTGAAGCAGAAACTCAGATCAGAAGATGTTTGAGGAAAAGAATCCTCCATAAGATCTAATCTATTTCAGTGTTGCCCTCAGGGAAATCGCATATAAATACTGTATACTTTATTGTGGCACAGCAGGACTTGTAGTTAAATATATTTTGTCTGGTTGTTTAAAATGGTTTTAAATTGTTGGAATTGTGATCTCAGAGGTGGTTGTTGGCTTTTCCAGTATTATTGTTATTTAAAGTTTCTCTGATCAATGAAAAAAGCCTGCAGTAGTTAAACCTAGGGATTCCGAGGAGAGAAGCTCAGGGGAGTGAAACCTGCCAACTGGTTTCACCTTTGGATGTGAAGAGCTTGAGGGACTTAAAAAGTTGAAGAGCTGCATAACGATTGCAGTGTGGAACTACCTGGGGAGACTAAATTAGCAGTTCCTTTTCAGGAGTGTAAATCCAAAAAAAGACAGTGTTTTGTCTTTAGTCCCTAAATAATCATCCCTTTTGTTTTACATTGGAAAATAAAAGCACAGCATGATGGCATGTTTTGGATCATCTGTACTGTGAGGCGCCATCCAATCAACTTTGCTGCATTTGGCTGAATCTGAGCAGAAAGTTAATCACTTTGCTCAAGACAAAACTTAAGGTAGAAAGACCCACAAACAAGCAACAACTGAAGACTGCAGTAAAGGCCTGGCAGAGCATCACAAAGGAGGAAACCCAGCGTTTGGTGATGTCCATGGCTTCCAGACTTCAGGCAGTCATTGCCTGCAAAGGATTCTCAACAAAATATTGAAAAGTAACATTTCGCTTAGGGTTATGTTTATTTGTCCAATTACTTTTGAGCCCCTGAATTGAGGAGCGTTTGTATAAATAGCTACAATTCCTGCATGTTTAATCATGTACTTTGTACTGTTCAACCCCTTGGATTAAACCTTAAAGTCTGCACTTCAATTACGTTGTAGTTGTTTCATTTCAAATCCAATGTGGTGGCGTGCAGAGCCCAAATCATGAAGATTGTGTAAAGCCTAACTTGGGTTTTGCCCATATGATGTGACCTAAAAATAGTTTTGAAGTTAAAGTGAAACTATTATTTGTTTTGTGCACACTATTATCATTGTGACAAATCACAAAACTGCACACAATGAAACATATCTTCTCCCTTTAACCCAGTGGCTCTCAATTATTTTCTGTCATCTATATTTTTATCTGTACAACCCACTGTATGAGTTGCTGCCACCAAGTGACTGGAGGCTTGTTATCATTCATGCATTACAGCAGTGTTACGATTATGTCTAGCGTGCCATATTCCATTGGAAGCCCCTCACATTCTCCCCCGGCACCTCATCGCGCCCCCCCAAGGGGGACCTGCCCCACTATTTGAGAAGCACTGCTTTAACCCAAACAGTTACATATATTGGTATCAGTTGATATCTGAATCAAAATTTAAGTCTTTAGACAATATCGGTATATCTGCAAAAAGTTAATATCGGACATCGCTATTATAAACATGGTTAATTCAAAATGTGGCTCTGTGGAGGGCTGGCCCTACCACTAGGATATGTTTTAGCTCCGCCTCTGTCAAAGATGAATAAATAAGAGCAGTGTGATGTTATTCCAGGTTGTTTGATTTAGCTCTTATGATGTTGAAATGCAACTCAGACTTAAGGCTGTTTCTTAACATCTATGTGAAGGGATACAGTTGTATTAATGTTTAAAAGAAAGTGAAGAACATATTGTATTGCTGATTCTGCATGCATTTTAAGGCCTAGACAACTCATAAAAACATCAAAAACATTATCTATGGACTACAGGGGTAACCTGGAGCTTATTCAAGTTCATTGTGAGCTCAAGTTTGACTTGTGAAAGTATGACTTTCTGGCACATATTTTATTCCCAAACAAACAACAATGCAAACATATTTAGCTATTAGCTTCTACTTAAAAAGGCAGCAAAGTGAGGTGTGTATTGTTTAGCAGAAGAGTTGCTTTCAGTGATCATGAGATGCGCTCACAGTAACTTCTGTGAAACCACAGTCTCTGAAAAAGGTCACGACTTCGTGAAGGAGAATGGCCTTGAGGTTAAGAGGTCAAACCTCACTGAGACACACACAAGTCCAGTAACGGTTGACTGCTGTTGGACATTATTGACTGAACCTGTTCTGAGGCAGACCAAATAGATCATCCTGATGTCAGTGCTGTCCACTACAGCCACCGTCGCTGCTGTCCCTCCATGTCTGCTGCAGCTGCTGGAGGTGCTCAAAGGCTCTCTGGGTGATGTTAAGAGCTGGGTGGACCTTCCTTAGGTCGGGCTCACCAATCAGTGACAAACCACACAAACCTAAGTAGGCATGGAGAGGGTCTGGTGTAGAGGAAGAGGGGAGACAGGAAGTATCAGGGATGTAGAGGACGAAAGTGGGTCAGAGCTTTTTATACAGGTGATTAGCTTCCAAGATAAATATGCAGCTTGTCATCTGACTGACAATTAACTTATCAATAAAGCAGGCAGTAACCTAACTTGACACAAAATCCTTTTTTGTTGCAGGATTGTTTTTTCCTTGCACTTTAAGTGGATTATGAATAATGCGTAATGTTGACCCCATGAACTCCTTCTCTCCCCAGGGACAAGTGTAAAAGCAGAAGAAGCCAGTAAATGGAGCAGTAATTGAATTATAATGAAATGACAAATGATTGGACATGTACGTCAAAACAACCAGGACTGAGACGGGTTCGAGGATGTTCCTGTAAGAATTGATCCAAGACAAACCTATGAAGAGACAAAGACTAATTTTCAGTTTCCTTACAACCAATTAAAGATTCCCTGCTCCAGTGACACCTGTTAAGTACCTAAAGTGTACTGTATAACATTCAAACAGAAATTGAGTTTGTTATGCAGTGCAATCTCTATGACCATTTTCAATAGTGAGATCTACTGCATGTTTTTGTGCTCATTTCGAGCTGCAGCCATGTTGCTACTTCTGCTGCACAGCTGGTAACGACAAAATTACGTCAAAAGTTAACGGCACAGACACACGTAGGGCTGTAACTTCTTAGTAAGCTTTAAACTGATGCAAATACTTCACCTTAGACCCAGATTTCATTCAAGCCTATCAGCAAAAGAAAACAGTGACACTGTGTGGGTGGCGCTTTGGCCCAGAGGCAATGTCTCTGTCATTGGTGTGGAACCCCAGGGTTCACCTGCTAGGCAAGTTCCAATCCCAGTTAGGGCGGTTGGTACCTTCCAGTGGACTCACCACCTGCAGGAAGGTTTAGGTACGGTGCAATGTGATTTGGGTGGCGACTGCTGCCCCCGCAACCTGAAACCTTTCGGAGCCAAGTCCACTTCCTTAACCACTAAGCTGCCCCAAATTAGGTCTTTGTATGCACAAAAGTAACAAATGTTGAAATGTGTTTTGACTGGCATTTTGATTATCAAGGTCATGTCTTGAATGACATCATGCATTTTTCAAACTTATTAATAAAAAAAGAAAAAAAAACATTATCATCACCAGTTACTACTGAAAGCACTGTACCAAACTACATTATATGTGGTGGTTTGGTGGACACATTTTTCTGGTATCATTTGTATGTGAATGCCAAACTATTTTATTGGGCTTTTATATCTGATGTAAAATATATTTATATGTTATATATATGTACTGTATATATACATGTATATATACAGTACATATATATAACATATAAATATATTTTACATCAGATATAAAAGCCCAATAAAATAGTTTGGCATTCACATACAAATGATACCAGAAAAATGTGTCCACCAAACCACCACATATAATGTACACACTGACAATGAAAACAACATGTTTCAAACCAACGGCAAAAATCCTTGTGGTTTCACATTTAAGTGTAAGTTTACATGTAAGTTTTATGTTTGAGTTCTTAAGCCATCAACATGACCCAAAATTTTAGAAATGTTGAAACTGAATTGGATTTCTCTTCATTTTTTGTAAAAAGATATTGGGCTATTTTTTGTCTTTGTTGTCTTTTGTTCTCTGCTATTGTTTTCCCTCTGTCTTCTTTGACTAGTTTCCTGTTAGTATCTGCCTGCGAAAAGGCTGTCGTAGTACCTGGAGGTTACAGTATCTGCGCTCATTCGCTCCTTTTATTCCCTGTATCACTTTTGTTTTGTACTGTATAAATGTGACTCAGTCAGGGCAGCGTCTGCTGTGCCTCATTGTTTCATGCTGCCCGTCTTCGCAGTCATGTCTCTGTAACATGAGCACCTCATCTCCTGTGTCTTTGGGCGACTGATGCACAGTCATCTCATCAATTACCCATCACACCAGCAAGAACACAGGCACACACACAGAGTGGAAGTTTAGGGTTACAAAAACTTTTCCATTCAATCCAAAATGCCAACCTTGTCTCCACCCAGACCTCTGTTCACCTGTGGAGGGCAGGATTAAAACTTGTCTTTTCAGAGAGACAAAGAAGCTGATACTACTCAGTTTCAGTTTCTTTGTTCACCTAAAGGGAGCCCTTGGAAGCCTCTGTCTTTCTGGTAGTTAGCTTTTATTAAATATTTATTGATACTTCCAATTCTGCAAACAACGTCATTTACCTGGATGGCTATCGGGCCATTTTGCAAATCCCCCCACCAGCCAATCCTGTGTGGACAGGATGAAGCTCCTGTTCTTGTCAAAGTTTGTGTACTGGAACACATTTAACAGCTGTGCAGGATAACGACAACAGAGGAAAAGGATTGAATTGAATTAACAGTCAGTCAGTCAACAGTTGACTTTTCAGTCAACAGAAAAGCTAATCAGTCAGTTGCACAGCATTGGGACATTGGCTTTGTACCTCTAGTGTAGCTCCGACCCAGAAGGAGTAGCACGTGTCCACAGGCTTATTGGGGCGTCCATGGAAGCCGTTCTGCTGCCTCATGACGCACCAGCGTCGTATTCTGTCCAGCTCCCGCTGACTCAGCGCCTCCTCCAGGCGACCCATCAGACACAGAGAGGCTATGGCACAGTACGTCCAGCCACCTGTACACACAGACAGGACCGTGCATCATGCCTGCTGTGCTAATTTGAACTGTCTATTCTTTTATATAGAATCACAATTAATACATTTAAATCGGCGATAGTTTCTTATAAAAGCCAAAACAATACCAAACGAAAACATAAAAACAATGCAGTGCAATTTTAGCATGGGATTGTTTACTCCCATTCCTAACCCAGCTAGAAGATGTAAGCCAATCTAAACCCTGCCTATTCAAATAGTGGCTGGAGGGCCACAGGCAGCCCAGATACAACCTCCGAGTGACCCAATCTGTGGTCATTTAAAAAAACCCACAGAAATAGATTTGACGATTAAAGAAAAATCACTACAGTAGAACAGAATTTGGATATAACACTGTAGCTTCGAAACATGTATCCCACAATGAATCACCGCTTGTTTTTGCCACAAACTCCTGTGTCCCAACAGATGTTTATTTGCAAGGGGCGTAGTGAGGTATTTAGATAATTTCCATGGAAATTGATAACTATTGGGGAATAATAAGCATCTACAGTTTCTCTGTAATCAGACCTTGGAGTACTGCAGTACTTCTCATATAGAGAGGCAGGCCCCACTGGGGCTCCCAATAGAATATGGGAACATTAGTGTACCACGACTGTAATGCTTGAATGATAACAAGCTTCCAGTCACTAGATGGGAGCAACTCATACAGTGGTTTGTACAGATAAAAATATAGATGTTAATGTAGATATCAGATTCTCAATAGTATTTCAAAATGTGAGTGTGTGTGTGAGGGAGGGTTAAACCATTTCTGGTAGAAAATAATTGAGAACCACTGGATTACTAGATTAGAGCAAAGAACTGAGTGTCACTGAAGCCTTTAATCAAAAAAATTAAAGGACTCATCACTTCACGCACTTACATGAATTACATGTAAGTGCATTATTTGAAATACATATACAAATAGAAGACAATGCTCTTTGCAGTACTTCAGAGTCTGTTCTAGAGGTTCTGAATCATTCTAATTTGTGTGGAAAGACATTTATATGAGCAATTAATCTGATGGATTATAATGGCTAATCCCTTAAACCATTTACTTGCAACAGCCCGCTTGCCCTCTAGAATCAACCTACTAACAAACATTTTAAATCTGTTGTTGTTCTCTTTTATTTAAAAAACAACAACAACAACAACCTTGAAATTTATCAAAAATATTACATTTGATTCCTTCAGCTGTGACTTGACGTAGCACAGTTCTAATGTGATGAAGGTTGAGAAACTATTTATTACTTTCCATAATGACACAGCAGATCATACTCACCATGAGACTCTCGTCCTGCTCCCTGTCCAAATCCATTGTCGTAGGTCTGTGAAAAAAAACAGAAAACAGTCCAAGACGGAGCTAATGAATCAAACAATAAAAGGACAATTTAAGTAAACTGGCTGTAAAAACAGACACACAGCAAGAAAACAAAGTAAATTCAGTAGTTTCTATTTGCCAGAGATTAAGGATGGGATCCATTCTAACAGTATAGATTTTCTCTCACTGTTTTGTGTGAAAAAACACATGGCTATTCAGAAAGTCATTATTTAAATTTAATTTAAAAAAAAAGAATGAACTTTGTGTCTTTCTATATTTGTCTGACTTGTTTATCATTATTGGTAGAAAGAAAAACACTGATGCTGATGGTGATGCTGCGGTGCCCAGACCTCTCCATTTCTTACAAACAAGATATTTCTACACACGGTGTTACATTCTGAACATGGGTAGTTCATTCTCCTGTGGTTCACACCGTGTGGAGGCAGTAGGTGTGTTCTAAGTGACAACCCAGTGTGACTGCAGTCAGAAAGACAGTTCATCTCTAGGTGGCTCAGACCTTACTCACCAAACTTCCTCTGATGTAGTCAATGGCCTTCTCGATGTCCATACCTGACCAGTCATCCAGTATATAACAGATACTGGCTGCACAGTAAATGAAGCGAATGTCATTTTCACTGCCTTCTGGCACTGCATAGAAACTGGAACCACAGAGAGTAAAAAAAACACACAGTTTCAATCACAACAGGGAAGAGGTTATTTAGAACTGGTAACATTTGAATCCTAACATCTAGTAAATCAGAAAATCTTCAGTCTTCAATCTTCAAAGTTTCATTGATTGCATTTTTGTCTTAAAATAATATAATATGACACACCAGTGGTTTAATACAATGGGAACCTGTGTCTTTTCTCATGCTCCACTTTTTAACCATAGGCTATAAAGTGACCGCTCCGTCCATGTCTCATTAAAAGTCTATGATTACTGACCTGCCGTCCTCCAGCTGTAGCGCTCTGAGACCGGCCAGACAGGCCTTTTTGTTGACTCTGCTCAGGTCATCTCCCAGGATGAGCAGTGAGCACAGCCCAGTGTAGGTCATAGCCACATGGCCACTGTCGTATGGATGAAAAACACCTGGACCCTGAACAATACAAAAGGAGGCCGAATCAAACACAGCAAGCGAAGACTTTGAACAAACACAAATGTGGCACAGCTACAGACCCAGGGGAAAAATTCAGTTGGGCAAAACACTTCTACACAAACACAATAGAAGCCTAAATAACAATTGACAATCAATACCTTCATGCTGTAAGGAATTCCAATATGTGACGAGCCTCTAAAACCACATCGACTGAGGTTGGATTCTATTAAAAAAGAGAACAGATAAACAGCAGGAGGAGAAACAAAGTTCTTTGCGGTTTTCTAAGAAAAAGCAGCAATCTGTGTCACATTTATCAAAAGCTGAGTGATTCTACTGACCTTCTGTAAAAACCTATCAATAAGAATGACTAAATAGACCACAAAGTATGCTGGCGACATCTAGCGGTCACTAAAGGAAGCAGGACACGCAGCAAAAAAACGTATCCGATCAAACTATATTAATATTGCACGTTGACCTAAATAAGACGTATCTCAAAAATACTCAAATGAGAAACGTTATGAGAAATACATTACTTAATTATTGAAATTGTAGTAGTCGATGATAGAAGCAAGAACTGTTTTTTGGCAATGAATATTTAATTAGAATCAAAATCTTCACTCTAAATCAAAAACACAATAAAATGTCCAGTTGATATAACTCCAGATCAGACGTCTTTCTTAGTCATTCAATGTCAGAGAGATAAAACGCAGTTCAACGTATTTTTTTTTATCACTTCAGCATTAATTTTCTTGCGTCAAAATCTCCTGTAAACTACACCAAAGGCTCCTTAATCCTGGTGACACATTAGGAAAAAATTCTGAAGAAGCATTTATATATGGGATATCTCTAAACCCTTCCAACACCAAACATATGGCAGCAGCAAAAATGAGCGCAATCAAGCTCAGCCATCACGTGATTTGTTGACGTCTTGAATAATTAACAAACTGGGCATCTGAACAGATGGCACAGAGTAGCTCATTAGGAAACAGAAAAGAAAACAACTCATTAAATATTTAGTGTCTGACTTTCTCTGAGGAACAGGGAGAACAGGCACAGTCCATGACCCAAACAGGTAGGTGCACATTCTGGTTGATCATTCTATGCATAAGTTACTTGGAGTAAACACTGTAATGACCGTAATACATGTGCAAACAAACCCACAAACAGGGTCACCAATCTTTTTGAAACCGAGAGCTACGTACTTCAAGGTCACTTAGTAATACGAAGAGCTACTTGTTTGATACAAACTTCCTGAACAAAGTAATAATAATTCGCTCTTCTTACCATCGTCGTTGCACACATTTGAATATCATTGCAGGTGTGATTGATCTTGTTGACTAATATTATTTTTAGAAAATACCTCAGGGGCACGTTAGGTAGTTCACGAGAGCTACTAGGGCACCAGGTTGGTGACCCCTGTTGTAGGTAATACAACTGTCAATTGAAGCTAAAGACTTGTCCAAAAGCATGCTAAAGTGTATATTTTAAGAAAAACAATATAAAAATAAATGACATTCAAAGACACATGTATAAATGTGTGTTTTGTACATACACAAGAGTTACATAAAATGTTTTTAACTTATGAAAATCTTTTTAAATTAAAAACCTAAAAAAGTAACATTCCTTTGATGGAAACCAAAAACAGTGAAAGTCACAATCAAATCCAGCATTAAAATGTATTGTTCTCGAAGGTGTCAATGTCTAAAAGGTGCAACTGATCATGCACAAAAAGAGACTTTTTGTTTTTTAAAATAATTACCCAGTTTGATAATAAATATTTAAAGGGCAAAGGTTTTTGTTTTGTTTTTCAATAGCACACTGCTTGATTGACAGTCAGGTGCAGGAAGTTCTCTCTGATGAAGTTATACTTACCATCCTCTGTAGGCATGACCTGTAGTGAGTAGATCCAATCAATCATTGTGTTCCTATCAATCACATCAAGGGCATCCAGAACATCGAGACCAGACAGAGCGAAAAATATGATTGTTAACCTGAAGAGAAGAATTCAGAGAAATTGGAACACAACTCTTACTTCTTATCAACTTACTGCAACATCATATCGATACTTTCTTTTAAAAGGAGATAGTCACAGCTAAGCAACGTGTCCTGACAATGAACATGTGCAACTGACCTGTCATTTTAGTCCTTATATTATTCCATGAGGTCATTTTGAGGTTTGTGAAATACGAAGAACAACATCTGCCACCATCTACTGCATGTTATGGATTTATACCTTATCAATTATTGACAAGTAGTATGGTTATTTTACATAATGCCTGGTTCCAACCATAGGCAATACCGATCGTGGATGCCATGTATAGTGCACTTATAAATCAAAACATGTAATAATGTAATGCCCAGTTAAAGTATATGAGCTGCCCAGAGTTTTATCAAGACTTTGAATGAGACTTTAACAAGTCCGTCTGGGCGTCGCCGTAATTAAGTTTCCTGTTTTATTCAAGTCCCAACTTTACTGTTATAGCTTGCGCTAACTTCAACACTAAGCTAAAGTGGCAGTAGCTTCCATTAAAAACTGATGGTGAACCACAGTTAGCTCTGATGCTAACCAGCTTTCCACACAAACCAAAGCCGCTACCTTAATATCGTTGCATTTACCTGGTCGTTTCCAGTGAGGCATATCTCTCAGGTAACACCTGCAGTGTTCTCCGGAAGAAACGAACATGTCGATCTCTTAAAAAGTCTATTTGCTCAAATTCTTCTAAGTGACTCTCCTCTTCCGCCATCTTTGAACCCGCACCTATGAGAAATCACTTCCGGTGCGCTTGCTTAAAAACCCATACAAAACAAGGACAATATTTTCTGTACTCTATTCTTTAGCTTTACGCTATTAATCTAACCCTAACCATATAACTCTTACCTAAATATTTAATTTATTTGTAAAACAAAAAAGAAATATGTATACACAACTATATTGCACCCAAAAAAGATCTGGTAACTGAAAAGTAAGACTGATACAAAGGATCTGATGGATTTGTTTTTGCAAGCAAATATTGGCATTGAAACCCCATTTGGTGCCAACATTGTTCTGCAATCCTGCATTTATTAAAAAGTGCTTGCCTTAAATGCTATAATAAAATATGTGTGTATATATATATTGTGGATAAACATATAACCAGCTTGATATATATATTCATGTTTAAGGAATTATAAAGGTGTGCTAAAACATATAACCAGCTTGAACATAAAATACTGCTTAAAGCTGAAACTGAAAACATGCAGATGTAGAGAAAAGGAGCTGCAAGGTTGAGTTAAAACCAAGGTTTGTTGTGACAAGAGGAGTACTTGGTGTGATGGGAAACAGAAACTTTTAGAATACAATTTGACAATGGCTGGGTTCATAGTTAGAACACAAGGTCACAACAACAGCTGGGTGCGATAAGAACAGGATGAGAAACCAACGGTGTAGATGTAGTGGCCAAAAAGAATGTATGTGTGTGTGTAGAACAAATGAAGTCTGTATCGCTTGATATGTAACACCTGGATGTGTGTGTCAATAAAACGAGCCTGAGTTTGTGGAGAGAGCAGAATTCAGCAGTCGATCCCCTGACTCGCCGCTGGATCCTCCCTGTGCACAGGCGAACTCGAGCAACGACTTTTGTCTTTTCTTTATACTTTGTGAAAGTGACATATACAAGTGTCGAAGTTGATCGACTGACCGAGTTGCCCATAGAAATTTCAAAAGACGCGAAAGAATCCGGCAACCAATCAGCAATCAGCATTCACAAACAACCAATCCAGACAGCTTAATCGGAGACCGTTGAACAGTCGTCACAATTTGTGTAGTCTAATCACGAATGTAATTTTGAAAATCGCATCCATTTTGTCTCAGCGGGAGAAGGAGG
>NC_024328.1:12173493-12173782 GCF_000523025.1 Cynoglossus semilaevis
CCGTAAATTAATTTAAAAGAATACTGGGAAATATGTGTGTGAAGAAGTAAAGGTACAGAGAAATAAAGAAGTGAAATAAGAGTGAAAAGAGGAACAGAAGTTTAACAGGGTTAAACTGTCTTTGGGTGTGGCAACCCCCACCGTACTCTGATGAGGGGCGGTTTCAGCTGGGTTTGAAGCCCGGGGATTTGAGGACCCCAGAATTCTACAAGAGAAAAGAGTAGAACAAGACCAGGCAAAACAGATCGTGTGAATGTTGGACTACTGAAAACTGAAACACAACGGTCTC
>NC_024328.1:12176980-12181914 GCF_000523025.1 Cynoglossus semilaevis
GGGCAGTACCTGATGCAACCGATTGAAGAGACATATGCTGACATCTACTGGGGAATGCTACAACCAGAGACTGTTGAGACGCCTGGTATTCTCTCTGCGTACCTGCAGTGGAAGCCCTGGATCGCCCAAATCGAACCATATGTCTCTCCACCCGATCCTCCTCATGTAACTCTCTTCTATGATAGATTACAAACAGATTGGTACCTTGACAACTTCCAAGACCAATTGGAAGGAAACTCGTGGGAAATTTAAACACAAAACATTTATGTGGCTCCGGAGGGGGTGGTAGCTCTTTCTTTAGCTTTACATCCACAACATCAGGCTAAAGAATTAGGAGGCATGGTGAAAAGAGCTTTGGCACAAACTGATTGGCAATTAACACAAATACCTCAAGTTCATTTCTCACCCACCACCAACACCTATAGAATCATGTTGTGTGCTGTTAACACAGCCACCCTAGAACATGAACAAATCGCTCGACATCATGGGAGAGAGAAAACAGATCATGAGGGAGCTAAAGCTATGCTTAACACTTTACCTGACCATTTATGGGCAGACGATCCGACAGATGTGGGTCTCACTGATTGCCCACCTGTAAAATTTTCAGTCAACACAGACACTCCAATATGGATCCGACAATATCCACACAAACCTCAGACAGAAGCAGGGATACATGACACAATCACAGGCTTATTGGAAAAGGGGGTGTTGGAACCCTCACATTCAGCCTGGAACACTCCCATCTTACCTGTAGAGAAGAAAGGGACAGGTAAATACCGCATGGCACATGATCTCAGGGCCATTAATAATATCCTGGTCACCCCAACTGTACCAGTCCCGAATCCTTATGTTGCCCTGGCCAACCTCGACCCCTCCCAAAGTTGGTTCACGTGCATGTCAAATTATTACCTTCTGCTGGTAATATGTGCATATTTAGTTGTACTAAATCTACACACTCTGTCCATGTCCTTTTTGTTTCACACATTGCCTTTATTAGCTTATTTTTTACAGTTCCATTAGTTCTTTCCACTAGTCCGGCTGACTGTGGATGACATACTGTGTGTCTTTTGAGATCTATTTTCAAATTTTCTCCTACTCTGTCTATAATCTGATTCACAAAAATGTGTTCCGTTATCACTTCTCATGATCTCTGGAACACCAAAAGTTGGTATTATTCGTTGACATATGGCTTTTGCCACAGTAATAGCATCTGGTGTCTTACGTGGAAACAATTCAACCCATTTTGTTAAAGCGTCTATGATTACCAAACAGTATTCATATCCTTTATCCTTATTCAATTGTATGAAATCCATGTGAATAACCTGAAATGGATATTCAGGAAATGGAAATTTTCCCCGTCTTGTTCGCACCTGGCCCTGTGCATTATTCTTAATGCAAATCAAACATTGTCTATAAAATTTTTTAGAAAATAAATTAAATCCCTTTGTATTAAATTGCTTATCTACTAATGATACCATCCTTCCTGTTGACACATGGCACGGCCCATGTGTCATAACTGCAGCCCATCTGAATAATGATTTAGGTAACCATGGTTTTCCATTTGTCCTTATAAAAATGCCATTCTCTAATTTTCCAATAACGCTTTTCAGTATTAGATGCCTGTTCTTGTCGTGTTTTCAATACTTCCTGTGTGTCGCATGTATCAATACCTTGTGTTAATGTCTGTGTTTTCAAGTGTCATAGCTGCTTGTTTTGCGGCTTTATCAGCTCTTTCATTTCCTTGTGAAATTGGATCATTGTTTTGTGTATGTGCTTCACATTTACATACAGCTAATTTTTTAGGGAGTGAGCTTGCTTTCAATAGTTCTTGTAAAAGTCTATAGTGCATTACAGATTTCCCCGTAGAGGTTTTAAAAACTCTATTTTTCCACAACTGGGCAAAAATATGTACTGTACCATACACATATTGACTATCAGTAAAAATAGTAACATCTTTTCCTTTTGATAATTTCAATGCTTCTGTTAACGCCACTATTTCTGTGGCCTGAGCACTATAATTTGATGGTAATTTGCCTGTTTTCAAGGTTTCAGTCTGCGTTACTACTGCATAACCTGCACAGTTTTGTCCCATGCTATTTTTCTGAGCTGATCCATCTACGTACAATACGTTTCCATTTTTTTAGTGGCACGTCTGTCAAATCTGTTCTTGGTTTATACATTTTCTCTGATTCTTCTAAGCAATCATGAGGTTCTCCGTCCTCAGGATTTGGTAGTAGTGTAGCAGGATTAAGTGTTGTACATCTCTCTATTTCTATATGTGGCTGTGATAACAGAGTAGCCATGCAATGTAAATGTCTTGCTGGTGAAAGAAAAGACATTTTTGTTTGTAATATGAGCGCCGCTACTGCGTGAGGCACTTTTAGTGTAGTTTTGTGATACAAAACTACATCTGCTGCTGCATGTACTGCTTGTGCCAGCGGTCTTTGTTTGGATCCATGCTTCTGTGTCAGCACAGAAGTCATAAATCCATTTTTACAGTCCACCATCTGGGTGAACGGTTTAGAATAGTCAATACAGAAGTATCAGTTAACAGTTGTTTTATCTTTACCAAAGCTTCTTCTGCTTGTGCATTCCAAATTAGTTTATCATTCATTGCTTTAGGAGTTCCATGCACTAAATCTTGCAGTGGTTGAACTTTTTGTGAATACCCTGGGACCCACAGTCTGCAATAATTACAAAGTCCTAAAAAGGACATCATCTGCTTTTTAGTTTGTGGTTTGGGTGCACTTTTGATTGTTTGTTTTCGCATTTGGTCAATCACTCGACCTGTTTCTGTCAGTACATGACCTAAATATTTCACCTCCCCTTTCCACAACTGCAGCTTATTTTTACTAACTTTATTTCCCGTCTCGTACAGAAATTGGAGAAGTGCAAGCATGTCTTTTTTACATTGTTCTTGTGTTTCAGATGCCACTAAAAGATCATCTACATAAATCAAAATTTGACTACCCTTTGGGGGTTCAAAATCATGTAGAAAAGTTGTTATTGCTTCCGTAAATATGGTAGGTGAATTCACAAATCCTTGTGCCAATCTTGTAAATGTCAATCTTTGACCTTTAAATGTGAATGCAAACCATTCTTGACTTTTTTCTTCGACTGGTATTGACCAAAACGCATTTTTCAAATCTACCACTGAAAAATATTTTGGTTCAGGTTTCAGCGTATTTGATAAAGTATGTGGATTGGGCACGTTTGGTGCTCTTACCTCTACTGCATTGTTTACTGCTCTCAAATCCTGTACCATTCTCCAGTCTAGACTAGGTGCTGCTTTTCTTACTGGAAAAATTAGTGTATTACATTCAGATTCGGGACATACTTTTATTATCCCTTTTGCTTTTAGGTCTTTGATTATTGGCTCTATCCCTTTTTCAGCATCAGGCTTCAAAGGGTATTGTCTCACTTTCGGCCTAAACTCTGTTTTGCCCTTGATTATCACAGGTTTTGCATTTTTCATTAGTCCTACATCGGTTGGACTATTAGCCCATAAGTCGTCAGGAAGACATTTTAGCTCACTCTGCTCTTCAGCTGTGAGCGTAAATATTTCTCATGTCTGTTCTGTTAAATGTACAGTTGGAGTTGTTGTCGTTACCCAGCTTAATCTGGTTCGGAACAAACCAGAAGTAGAACTAAATTCCACTTTTGGATCGATTGTAGGTTTCCACATTTTTATATCCTGTGATTGCCATGCAATCCTATTTAAATCTTTCCACTCTTCATTTTTTGATTTTGTAAGTGACACGTGAGCATTCATTTGGTGACAGCACCGCTTTTGCTTCTTCTGACAATGATACTGAACAAAATGAGGTTTGACCTTTCCAATAAAGGTGTTCTAATTTAATCATCTGAGGTCCAGGTTTATGGACTGCTTTATCATAGTCTGGATCTGGTCCAGGACTGGTTTTAAATCTTAGAGTGGTATGTACATTTTCTGGATTCATCCTGTCACCTCCCTGTTCCTATATATTTTTGTTTAATTATTATTATTATTATTTTAGTTTTTTTTTTTCAGTTTTTAGTTGAAAAATAAAGGGACAAAGCCGAAAGAAAAAGAAGATTCAGTTTACAATGAATAGAAAATGTTTTAATACTTGATTTTTATTTTTAGTTAGATATTTTAGACAATTTTGTAAACTAAAATTTGTACTTTATAAACAAATGTATATGTTGTTAAAATACTGATGTAACTGAACTCATTGTTTGGTCGTTAGACATGGTTCAGCACACAGTCCCCTCTACTACAAAGGTTTCTACTAGGCTTAATGGTGTTCTCTTTACTACCATTACCCCTGCTGCAGTTGGCACAACTGCCATTTCAAAATATGTTAAAAGGTCTCTCCCTAGTAAATTATGAGGGCATTCTGGAGATAAGACTACGGAAACGTGCACACAGTCATCTTTCTCTTCATTCATTAGTGAGAATTTGACAATTTTACTTAGATGAGTCGTGATAATTCTTCCATTTTCTGATTTTACTTTTATGGTTTTATTTGATCGGGGTAATCCCTTTGTGTCTCTTATTAACGTCCGCTGTGCCCCAGTGTCACATAAAAATAACATTGGTTTGCCATTTACCATAAGGGTCATTTCTGGGCGTCGCGATGCATCAACATTTTCTAATACGAGGAGCAGATCAATTTGTTCTAAACTTTCATTATTTTGTCTTGACATTAAAACATGGGTATCGGTACCCTTTTCATGTAGTCATGCTCTGTCTCTTTCTGTCTCCTGTTTCTCCAGTCACGCGCTAGGTGACCTGGCTTGTGACAGATATAGCATCGATTAAACTTTCTGTCTTCTTCTTTTTGTCGATCATCTCTCCTAGGACCTGATCTTTGTCTATTTCTGTCCCTTAATCTTGCACCAGTGCTCAGAAACAGCTCCGTCATCTGTAATTAACTACAAAAACTCCAGCA
>NC_024328.1:12183006-12183572 GCF_000523025.1 Cynoglossus semilaevis
AGAACAAGTATAGGAAGAATGCCTCTATCGGGCTTCAGTGGGTTCAACTGTGACAAGCTTCTACGGCCAGTATAAAACTGGACGTGGTCACAGTCTGGGAGTATACCTCAGAACCACAAAGAATTTTAGACTTCCACTTAGTTACTCTCCAATTACTCTCACATTCATTCCTGGTGTTAGTATTTGTCTGAGGGAAACCTTTTCCCACTGACCTGTGGTGCCCAGCACCGTGGTTCTTTCCTGCTTCTTGCCTGTACTGCCTCGGATCCCGTTGGATTCAGTGAAGGGCGAGGGAGGACATCAACTGGCCACTGTGAAAGGTGGGCTTGAATTGCTGTGCATAGACTTCAGAGGCGTCTTCCCATCGTCCCACACGTCATCCGTTGAGATCCGGCTCGAAGGACCAAGATGTTGGTGCCGAAAATTACGTTATTCAGTCACCACTGTTGTCATCTAACTGCTGCAGATAGAATGACCTGAAAAGAACCACACCTGACAACATTGTACTTTTTACTCACTGCAAGGGGGAGCAGAGAGACCAACAGCTTCGCAGAGTTGGCTCACCT
>NC_024328.1:12183844-12221519 GCF_000523025.1 Cynoglossus semilaevis
CAGACCTCATCCTTTATTTACCTGCATAGTAAAAATCTTTTTAGGGGTACCTACTCCTGTCCAGCAGACCATTATTTACCACACTTAGATAGATAACAGTTTATGGTTCACCACACTTTGGTTTAACACACTTTGGTAACTAACTATGAATTCTATTTACAACACTACATTGAAGCAACACAATGTTTCCTCATTACAGATCATCTATAAAACATAGTTACAAAGTTACAAAAAAAGTATTACAACAGACTCCTGTCCTTCAGAGGGCTTGTCTCCACGTGGGAACAGCTCTGCAATAAATGAAAACAAATTTTAGGAGTTCATCAGGCCCTGAAATATATTTGTTGTTATGATCTTGAATCTCTGACTATTATAGTGAATCCACTGAGACCTGTGAAATATCTGAAGAGAAGGTCCTCCTCCTGAGGGTCCAACATTCTTCATTCTCTCCTCCCATCCTTTGGTGGGTCTAGTAAGTCTGGAGGGGTCTTTGCTAATGTGTCCTTCAACCTAAACAAAGGACTTATTAAATCATTGTTTACTGCAGTAAAAAAAGTTTTGTTTTTTTATTTGAAGCTATGTTTAGTCATCTTTGTGGTGTTATGAAGATCGTACTACAAGTGTCTTGATTATTTATTACATAGGCTTTACCTTCTCCTTCAGCTTGGCAGTGATTCTCTTTTGTTTTTCTTCCTCCTCTTTTTCCCTCAGCTGTTTCTCATGGAGCTTTGCTCCCACCTTGTGAATGTCCTACAGAAAGGTACAGAGATAAGAAAATACAGCCTGAAATAAGCATTTTAATAATAAAAAAAGTAGTCAATCAAATTTTTAAAAATTAAAAAAAAAAATTATTGTTGGTATTCTCTATATTTATGAGGCTAAATAAAAGTTAAAAACATCAATGCTACACCTTTGCATCTTTCAGACTTTTCCTACCCTTTCTGTCAAGAGTTTAATCCCCTTTGTTGCCTCCCTCCTCCTCTTATCCATCTCCCTCTGTTCCTCCTCTCTCCTCCAACTCTCCTGTTCTGCCTCCTCCTCTCTCTTCAGCCTTAGCTGCTGCTCAATGATCAGCTTCACTTCCACCTGTCGGCGACACTCCTCCTGATAGAAAATTAAAGGAATAATATAATTTATTAAATATTTAAATTGCCATTCACAAGTATCAACTGTACTCACCTTTGCAAGTCTCCTCTTCATGATCTCATCTGCCACTCTTTGCTCCTCTTCTTCCTTATCTTTCCTTCGCTTCTTTTCTCTCCACTCATCCAGTCGATGTGCCCTCTCCCTCTTTTCCTCCTCAATTCTAAACACAATTCAACACACCATAACAAAAACAAGGAAATGAACAATTTCTACAGAAAAGTCCTGTAGCTCACCTCTGCCTTTGAACCAGAGTTTTGGCCTCCTTCTCCCTTCTTTCTGACTTCTCCTGACTCTGTATCCCCATCTGACTTTCCTGATATTTGCTGGCCTTCCATCGCTGAATAGCCTGTGTATGAAGTCACACAATATTTTAAAAGACAAATACTGAATTTAAATCACTGAGTGGGGTGAAGGACCAGCACAGTGCAAGACTATTAACGTTTACATCTCTTTTTTTGTCTTGTAGATAAATCAGCTCATGATGCCATTCCTCATGTTGCTCAATCTCCTCAAGTGTTTTACCAGGCAGGTAAAGCTTGGCTTCCTTCCTGTAAGCTGGCTGCCCACTGTACTTTGTCCAGATCTGTGGATCAACAAACATCAGAGTAACTCCGAAAAAGAATCCTACAGGAGTTTAACTTGTGGCTTAAGATGCCCGAAGCAAGATTGAGATGAGATTCTGAAGATATTTTTTTACTTTAATGTAGGTTTGATGGTCGTACTGGTCCCATCCACCACAGGCTCCACCTGACTTCTGTAGGAAACACTCCAGTGGTCTGACGTCTGCAGGAAGGTTACTGTCTAGAAGTTTGGTCTAATGGAAAACAAAGGTTCACTAGAAGAAATACTGGAACTTTCAAATAACTTTTAAAAATACTAATGAGCACTTTAACAGAGTCTATACTCAATAGTTAAGTACATCAAAACCAGAATAAACATCAAAAGGGGAGGTGTAAAATATAGTTACCTTAACTGTAGGAGCTGCTGCTAGTTTGGGTTCTGATTTCAGAGGCATGCTCCAGTTCTCAATCTTCTTCTCATAAGCCTTAACCTCCTGTCTGCAAATCGTCTCTTCCTTCTGAAGTGCTTCGAAGCTGAGAAGAACAGGTGCACACTAAATGCATGTTTAATCCCAAATCCTCAAGCAACACAACAATGTTAACCGTTGAGATGTCCTTGGCTTGACTTTGTAACACATAATTTTAATTTTGGACCAAGAGGACTAAGCAATTGGGAGGACATTATGAGAGTTGCAATGAGAGCTGTGTCCATGAGTATTAGAATTATGGAAGATTTACATGAGGCTAAAAATGAAACAGAAAAACATTGTCACAATGACAGTCGTGACTGTTGTTCCCTGTGTTTCCCTTTGTTTTCCCCATTCTTGTGTTGTGCACTTGCCTGTCTGTGTGGTGGGCGTGGCACATTTCCCTGATCCTGCCTGGATAATCACCTCAGCTCACCTGCCTTCAATCAACTCATCACTCTGACTGCATAAAAATCCTGGCCTTTCTCCCACTCCTTGTCAGATCATTTGTTCAGCCACCGTGGTAGTTAACGTCCTGATCGACTTCAACTATTGTTCTTTGTGCTTCCCGTTGATTTATGGAATGATCTTTAATCACTGATCCTCTTGTGCTCAGGTCCACCTCCTGCTACCTGCTTGCCTGCTCTCCACCAGCCATCTCCGGACAGCCTACACTCTGTGCCTCCTCTACTGCTTTACCTCAGCCATTTCCTCCATCTCATTATCGGACCCTCTCCTTCCCCTTTTTCTCCCACAGCAAAATAAATCCTTATTTCTCACCTACCGTTGTCTGAGCCTGCATTTTGGGTCATTACCGGTGTAAATCATGACAAACATACTGGATCACAACATTAGTATTAACAGTATTTTCACCATCTTAAGATGGTGTTGGTTGGAAGGGTACTGAGTAAAATACATAATAAAAATAAGTCATGAAGTAAATCTATTCTATTCTACTCCATTCACACTGTACAGGTACCATGAGCGCTGCTCCTCTTTCAGGTTGTTGATTGAGCTTTCCACCTCTGACATTATTTCTGTCAGTCGTTCAATCACTGAAAATAAAATAATAAATGATAAATGATGAGCCCAAGTACATATATAAGTATGCAAATACTTTTTATCACAACAATTTAAATATGCTTGCATACAGAAAAAATTGAAATAATAGAATAGAATAGAATTGTTGTTTATGTTTTGAGACATGAGAAAATCCTTCAAACTATTACATTTTTGGGGGGATGATTAGTTATGTCTTGTAAATGCATGTCTGATGTTACTCACACTTAGATGTTGATTTCACATCTACCAGCTGCCCCTGAAATTTCCTCACACTGTGATGAATCTTTAACAGCTGCTTTTGAAGGGTCATCTCTAAAGAGTAAAAATGTTTTTTTTAATCACAATGTACTTATATTTATATTTAAATCAACTGTCTACTGGAAATATTACTGGATTACCATTGGTCACTTACTCTCTGCGTTCCTGTTTTCCTCTATCACCCTCTCAAACTCTTCCAGTTCTCTAGAAATATCTATCCGGCCATTCTTTCTGCACTGGAAACTCAGTGTTCTTTGTTTCTCTAAAGTTTCGATCCTGTGCAGAACAAAAATTTCAGTTACAGCCTCTGCAAGTGATGAAGATGGTCAGTGTCAGTGATGACATTATTCATTCATATTCAAAGATATTTGAGTGTACATCACAAAAATAGCCCTCGTATCAGAAAGTACAGTGTTTGAGGACAGTAAACTCACTGTCTCCTGGTTTTCTCAGCTTCCCTGAGAAACTCCGCTGCTTTCACTGCATCACTGCTGCCTGAAGAGGCTGTGCAGGACAGCTGGACACGAATGCAGTCTCTGGCTTCTTCCTGCTCAAAGCGATGAGTTAGAAGCATATGAAGGGAAAAACAATGATGTATATTATGTACTATAATAATCTAGCTGTGAGCAACGTGGGAATACAAAGGTATATACAATTACAATAACTCAACGATGGTGTCTTGTGAGTGTGTTATGTTTACGTCACGTTGTAACTTACTAAATTAAATTAAATTAAAAATAAATTAAATAACGTATTAAAGTTCATTAATGTTAGTACAATTAAGTAATTAATATACGTATATACATTTATTTCAAATTACATTAGTATCGGACAGAGTAGGGAACACATTCACAGTTTGCCTTCAAAGTACGGAATACGCCTTGATCAATAAACATAACATGTAAAGACGTTCCCGAAGGCACACATCTTAACAAGTTATGTAGTTATAAAGTCGATATTTATTTGAATTTTACAAAAAAAAGTAGTTACCGAGGACTGTTTATCCGCAGGTCGAGGGGTTGCTAAGGAAGCCATGTTTCCAACTGTGGGCGCGTGTGGAAATCTGCATTTAAAAAAGACAAGCCCCGTGTAGGAAACAGCTAGACCAGCAGAGGTTGCTGCTCACAACTAGACACAACTAGAATACTATCAAAGGAAAGAAGGAAAAAAATTGTGAAACTTTGTAGAAATAACTATAAAACAGTAACATGTTAATGATGCCAATTCAACGTAGCTCGTAACATTAAGCGACCTTTAAACGATTGCCTTTTGTTGTCGTTGTGCCGTTTAAATTGTGTCAATTATAAATTATTTGAGTACAATAAAATAAATAATAAAACTGGGCAATGTTATGGTAAAATTAGTATCTTGAGTATATGCATATACTAGTTGCATTGTCATATGTTCTTTCAACATGAATCCCCAGTTTATAGATAAAATAGATTTTATATTATATTATAGATTTATTTATAGATAAATATTTAAAGATACATATTTTTAGATGTGGTAAGCATTGTAAGGATTATATACAGACAGGTTTCATGTGAGGACAAACACATGCAGATTCTTTGGGTCTTACTCTACTTAACACCTACTAGGCCAGAACTTAATCAAGGCAAGATTTTCTACTACACCTTGCAACTCCAAAAAATATTGTTTTAGTTTTCAAATGATACAATTTTGCCTGTATAAACAAAATATTATATAACACCAACACTAAGTATTGCACTGCGTTTTTCCAGAGTTTTTATTTAGAAAATTCAAATTGTCTTTTTCCTGCTGCTGAACTGCACTCACATCTGACTGCAACTTGTGTCAGCTGGATGGTTAGAGTTACCTACACATCTCACTCTCTGAAATAACTGCCTATCTTGTCTACCAAGGCCTGGGTTATTTCTGTAGCTGCCTTCTCATGATGGGCTGGCAGCTATAATTATTATGTAAGCCATCCGAGCGACAGTCAAAGATAGGAGAGGAGTGAGAAAGAAAGTGTAAGTGGCAGTATTTATAGAAACCTGATTCCATTGTGTGCAGATATTGGGGATGGTCTCCCCATCGGGCACGGAGACAGGCTTGCTGTGACATAAATAGCACCTGTTACAATTTCTGTTCTTGTCCTCCGCCAGGGTACTTACCTAATTTGATAAATGAGACGCTCAGAGGACTCATCAGTTGGTTGGCACAAAGGAGCAGAGAAATATGCTGATACATCCAGGACTATGTGCAGAGGAGGCAGAGAGTGTAAAATATTGATGGCAGACAGTTACAGTAGTTCAGAATCTACAGTATATATCTCTACTGTAATGGGATAAAATGGACAAGGGAAAACTGAAGTTATTTAAGATTTTTTGATTTTTTTTAAATAACACCTTTTTAACAGTAGGTGTAAAAACTATAAACGCCTACAATAGCATAATCAAAAGACAATCAACAAATAATTTAGGAGCTGTGCACATTTCACTTTGTTGCCAGTCACCTGGCACATCAGCTCCTAGTGTCCCACTGTTACTCAAATATGTCAATGTTGTTTGTGATCCTGTAGAAACAAAACTCCAGCCTCAGTCTGGCCTTCACACTCACGCAAGGATCGTCCCACCCTGTAGTCTCAACTACGTGTCAGGTACAGTAGATCAACATGTTTGCTTCCCCTATGAAAAGTTCAGTAGGTGACATTTAGTTTTTTCTGTAGTTGTTTTATAAACCAACTCCACAGATAAAAATGGGGGCAGTGAAAGAGACACCAAATAAGTTACAAACATGTGTTAAAACATTACAAACACCCACCAATTTCCTGCACTCAGTAAAAACGTAAAAAAAAATTATCTGATCCTCATTCACAACATTATGAGAAATAATTGACAAAAGGCATTGGTTGCAATAACACAGTGTAAAATCCTCCAGTTGAGAACCCCAAGTCTCTTTCTCAATGGAGATTTGTAAAGAGTTCTCTACTGGGGTCTCTGTCCATACACACTAATCTCTGAAGAAGATGAAGAAGGTGGTAGATTGTCTATGAAGATTCTCAGTCATCCAGGTCATGCTCACGGTTGAAAAATTCTGTTAGGCAACTGGGTGTGAATTTTCTTAAAGAAGACGTTTCACCTCTCATCCAAGAGGCTTCTTCAGTTCTAACTGGTGGTGGGGAGTACAGCAAATATATACTCTGGGCTACTTCAGCTCCACCTTATTGGGTGGGGCCTTGGGGTCAACTGTGAAAGTTGAATAGTCGTTAAGAGTCTGATGGGTCGTTGTGGTCCCCATCAAAACGGTTTTGGTCACTTGCCTCTTTGTTGTGTGAAACTGAGGTGAAACTTTTGGGTATTGTTCCTAAAAGTGCTTTGTATGTGGGTAATAGGTTGTGTCTGAGTCCACCTCCTCTGTTGAGTGATGATTTTTCCAGGTTGACAAAAATGGCTTGTTTTACCCCTCTCTCAAACCATTTGTCTTCCCTGGCCAGAATGTGAACATTGTTGTCCTCAAAGGAGTGGGTTTTGTCCTTGAGGTGTATGTGAACAGCTGAGTCCTTCCCTGAGGAGTTGGCCCTCCTGTGTTGGGCCATGCGCCTGTGTAGTGGTTGGTTAGTCTCCCCAATGTACAGGTGCGTACACTCCTCACTGCACTGAATGGCATAAACCACATTGTCCAGCTTGTTTCTTGGAGTCTTGTCTTTGGGATGAACCCATTTTTGTCTTAGGGTGTTGCCCGGTTTGAAGTGTATGGGGATCTGGTGTTGGTTAAAGATCCTCCTAAGTTTTTCCGAAACTCCTGAAATGTACAGAATACAAAATGTACAGAAACGCCCATCTGGGATAGCCACAGGTCTGTCCTAATGTGTAGCTGTTCTCTCATCTTACCTCTGTTGGTGGTGGGAATGGTGTCTGCCAGTGACTGTAGGGTTCTGATGACTCCTAATTTGTGCTCCAGTGGGTGGTGTGAGTCAAAACGGAGATACTAGTCGGTGTGGGTTGGTTTCCTGTACACTTGTATGTTGAGTTGTCTGTTTTCTGTGATGTGAACAGCACAGTCCAAGAATGCAAGACTGTTGTTTTTCACATCTTCTCTGGTGAACTTCATGTTCCTGTCCACCGCGTTGATGTGGTCTGTGAAGTTGTCGACCTCATGGACCTCATTTGACCCAAGTCAAAATCCAGAAACAAGACTGTCAAAAGGTTTTATTCCAAAATTTGCGCAAAATAACTTTAACTTCCTGTTTCAATTCAATTTTTTTCAGAATTCACCAAAACGTGTTCTGCGAGCTGCGTCACAACTACTTAATCCTGCTGACACTCTACAAATGTGTCATCACTTCTGTTTTATGGAGTTGTACATGGGAGTAGCAGTAGAGCTTTTTAAGGACAATGAAAGCCTTTTCAGCATAACAGGGAACCATAGAGGAAGCATCATCTGGGCCCTCCACTTGTAGTTTTGGCCTCTAGATATTGGGAAGTAGCAGGAGCTCCTGAAGACAGACTATACTACTAAGCCAGTTTCCAAATCTATTGCAGGAAAAACATATGGAAACAACAAACCATTCACAACTGAATTCAGCAGTGCTTAATTTATGATCAAATTTGTGTTTTTGGAGCATGGCATGAAGCTAGAAACTCCACATAGAAAGGCCAGGAATAAATAAATCTTGAAGGATCATTACATATACAAAATAAAACATCTTTTTTGATTTTTTTCTGTTAGTATCAGAGATGATGATGACAGTGTCATCTGTTGTTTTGAAACATTGTCAGATTATCTTTAAATGAAAAAAGGAAAGGGATATGACTGGATTATATTTAAAGGAAGTAAATTAGTAAAACTGAAGTACATTTTTTCACTCTACACCACTGTAGCCTGGTACCAAATGACCTATGTACTGGCACCGGTCCCTGGACCAGCAGTTGGTGACCCCTGCTGTAGGGTATCAGCACTTACCTATTTCACCGGCATGACGTTCCCATAAAAGGTAGGGATCTCATTATAATAGTCAGACAGTTAGGTGTACAATGACCCCATTTTTGAACCATGAGTATCTGTAAGTACACTTGAATTATATTTTTACTGCAAGGAATGTATGTGATGCTAAGGTCATATTAAGCACTTCTGCTGAGATGCATTAGAGTTGTCCTCCAGATTCCTTCCACATCTAAAGAACCGTGGAGAGGTGTCGGACCTGACTGACCGTGACACTGAAGACTCTTAAGAGAATAATCATATCCTCTTTAGAATTCCTGGCAGTGCTTCATTGAGGCCGTTTTCATTTTTTTACTAATCAGAATCCAAAGTGGAATAGAGCCTCTCAAGTGGTGCCATCTCGTCATTTACAAGTATGACATGGATAGTCATAGGACACTCAATAAATCCCACAGGCAGATCAGACAGGTGACTAAGAACCACTCCATGGTAAAAGTCTAGCTCAGTCAGACTCAGTATAAGGAGAGTGTAGTTTAAAAAAGGGTATTTTACCAGGAATTATCTCAAACTGTAAAGATAATAAGATATGGGTTTTTTTTTATATTGAAAACCTTTTTGCACAAAAAAGACAAATACCTTGAAGGGACAGGATGGCCTGGGGGCATGGACTTGGACCCCTTCTTAAGAACTATTTAGAAATGTTATGAGACGTGATCCTGGTAAACTGAGATGCAGGCTTGGCATTTATGGAAGGCAGTGCTGTGAGCCATTCTGCAGCCTCTTCCATGAATTGGACATGTTTATTTATGACATTTGTCAGTGTGAGAGAGAGTGTGTGTGTGTAAGGGGGGTGAAAGAGAGAGAGAAAAAGAGAGAGAGAGAAACGAGAGAGAGAGAGAGAGAAAGTGACCACAGGGGAACTATGTTTGTGAACCCCCTGTACCTGTTGCTGTTACTAAATGGGAGTCTTTAAATTTCATGAAAGATGATTGCTTTAATCTGGGTTATGTGTGGGCACCAACACACGCAAGCATGCACAACCACATACACACACACATAAAGGTTTACATAATAATAATAATCATAACAACAACAACAATAATAATAATAATAATAATAATAATAATTTGTGTTGTTGTGGTAGTTGTTATTTTTATTAATTTATTAATTTGTTATTATTATTATTATTTGTTATTTTTATTATTATTATTATTTGTATCAGTAATAGTAGTAGTAGTAGTTTTGATTAATAATCTCAAATAGTTCACCATAAAGACAGAACACATACATCACAACACTCACACACACACACAAAACTGTCCTGTGACAGAATTTTATCTCTAAAGAAGAAAAAAACCAACATGACTCATGTACCATACATGCTGTATATGTTTGTCTCAGACATCAACAAACACATACCCATGTGATTGCAGGTGTGCATACGCTTGTAGCTGGGCAGTGTGTCTGCCTCTCAGGAGGGCAGAACATAATGTTGTGTAGTGGAGACACTTGATAAACATGCAGTCAGCAGTGATCAGTTTAACGGCTTCTCCAGCTGTGTTGCAGATTCATATCGTGCCTCTCTATATTTTTTAATGACCTCAGCTCAGCAGCATTTTTCTGAGTGTAACTTTCAGTTTGCCTGTAGCAAATGGAGTACGTTACATGCACAGAGTCAAATAGAGTACTTTACATGCACTTCTGTTTATGTGTGTCCTGTGTCTGATGGATTGGATTGGAAGTAAATTAGAGGAGAATAAAAGCATATCTCCCTTTGGACACATGGATGGCAATGGTTTTTGGCAGATAATCCAACGTGCTCTCCGGAGTCTGAGAGACTAGTTGGGCTGTGATCCTCTGACCTTTCATCTAATACTGCCATGGTCAACGTTTCCACTTGTCCAGCACTTTAGCTCCCATGGGATAGCACAAACTGGTGACCCTTTAAACTCAAGCTTTCCAAAAACATCCAAGTATCCTTGGATGCCATCCTATTACAGCGCCATAGCTTAAGTGTTCATATATATAGAGCACAAGTGAGGTTTCCATAATCTTGTTTCCTTCCCATTAAACCTCCTTATCACATACACTGTATCACATATCATATTATAAATCCATATTTGGACCCTAATTGACCAGAAGGTAAAATAAGTTGACAACTCTTGAAATCACTTTTGGGTTTCAAATAAAATGAGAGTGGGAGACTAATTAGATCTTAGTTCTTATTATTATGGGATATGGTCTTCAGCAGACCTTGTATCTTTATGATTTTATATCTATAATATCATATATTAAAAACATAAATACTGTAGATTTTTTTATCTGTAAAGTCTCTCCATTAAAGTCAAGTCAATAAAATGATCCTCCCAAAAAACATATAAAAGACATTTAAGTCAGTGTTATGCTAAGTTTGTATTAACAAAACAAAGTAAAGAAGAGTAAGTTCCATAAATAATAACAACAGATCTGTTGCAAAAGGCTGCCGCACGGGAGGCAGCAAGTATGTGGTTTCACTGGGGCTCTGGACCCTTTACCCTGCGTGTAAAGCAGATGTGCTTCCCACTACACTATGAAACCACTTGACAAACAGTAAATAGTGTGGAAATCCAAATTAATTTACTTTCACCTCTGTCCTTATTTACTGGCCCAACAACCGCATACAAACTTCTAAGGAACTGGTTCACACTGACCAACAACAACAGTTACTGTTTCTGTATGTTTACGAGCACAGACAAAGCCTTGAATGTAGCTGTAAAAATGGTGCAACTACTGTACATCCACTGATAGATAGATAGATCAGCTGACATCAGCAGTGGTTCGTTCGATTTTTGCTTAGATTAAACCCTTTGTGTTGTAATGATAACCAGAGGGTACACAATGTTCCCCGACATGCATGAATGTGAATCTTCAGGTGATGGATATTTAGTCATAACATGATGTTTCTCAGTACTACACACTGTACTTTAAGAACTAGGTCAGGTTATAGAGGATGCAATCAAACTTAAATAAATCACTCACTGATGGAGAGTGAACAACCACGGGAATATGTTCCGAGATAACCTGGAAGTAACTGGGACAGTGCTGTGTCTGATGAAAAAAAAAGCCTGTCAACTCAATCCATTTACAAACAAATGTGCCAAGTTGTCTGGTGTAACACAATGAAACCATCAGAGTTTTGAATTTATTTATGTAGTGATTCTCCTCTAATGGGAATCTATTCATCTGTTTTTACAGTTTTTCCCGATTGCTAAGACACAATTCCTGGAACAACTCCCCATTTTGTGAAATCTTCACACACAATTTTACAAACTCACACCCAACAGTCCAAACATCTAACTTCTTGGTCCCAGTCAGTCTTTACCCTCAGACAATACACACAAGCTGTCAAAACACAGACTACATTAGTGTGTTGAAATAATCCCTCCTGTGTGTAACACACAGGAGGGATTATTTCAACACACTACCACCAAAATGTCAATAATAGGGTTTATTCACAGCACTTCCAGATTGAGCACATGTACAGGTTCATCAGCATCGGCATCAATATCAGCATGATCTTGTCTCAGGTCAGGGTCAGGCCATAGTATTTCATCAACGTCACATTATGTCTTCTCTCGCCAGGCAGCATGGGAAATATCCCCTTGTGTGTCTGATCCAACCCTGGATAGATTCCAGAGAAATATCCTCACATGCATTCATCATTGCCTCCAGGAGATTGTGCTGTGTGTATGCGTTGTGGTCATAAACTCTCCACTGCCATGCTGAGAAAAATTCCTCTGTTGGATTTAGAAAAGGGGAGCATGCTGAGAGAAAAAGGACCCTGAACCTGGGGTGGTCATTGAACCAGGTGCGAACCAGAGCAGCCCGATGGAAGCTCACGTTATCCCAAATGACAACATATTGGGCTTGCTCTGGTTGCCCTGGCTCCCCTTCTTGTTGGAGAATGTTATTGTGCAGCTGATCTAGAAACTTAAGGAGTAGTGCAGTGTTGTATGGACCCAGTACAGCATGGCGGTGTAGGATGCCAGGGTTGCTAATGGCTGCACACATGGTGATGTTGCCCCCCTCTGACCAGGAACATGGATGATTACACGGTGTCCAATGATGTTGCAGCCCCTTTTGCGTGTTTTTGTGAGTTTGAACACTGCTTCATCAATAAAGATGTATTCGTGTGGGTCAGCCATTGCATCCATCTCAAACATTGTCTACAGGAATCAAAAAACACAAATTTTACTTAACATATATGTGTATTGGAATAGTATAGCATTTCTGTACAGTGCAATTACCTGCACATATTGGAATCGTTGCTCCTTAACCCTTTCGGAATTCCTCTCAAAAGGCACCCGGTAAAGTTGCTTCGTCCTTATGTGGTTCTGCTGTATTACCCGGTCAATGGTGGAAAGGTTTATGCTGTTAGTCCCTTGAAATATTTCCTGGTCTTCAATAATGTGGGTTTGAATCTCCGTCAAAGTGATGGCATTATTGCCAATCACCATATTTACCAAGGCAGTCTTCTGCTCAGTAGTGAGCAATCGCCGCCTGCCTCCAATAGATGGCTGTCTCTCAGTTCTGCAAAAATTACTATTACTGACCTATGGTGTACTGTGGCACAGTATACTGTAGTAAAAACTACACAGCATACGGTGGATATTCAGTCTATATGTACTACAACATTACTGTGCATGTACTGTGATACAATACATAGTGACAATCTGGCAAATGACCTGTTTTCCCTCCTGAAAGTACGAACAATGGATGCAACTGTGAAACGGCTTAAGTTTGGCTGGACTACTTGGCCAGCTTCTTTCATTGTCCTCCCATGTACCACCACATGATGAACAACAGTGACACGGATTTCATCAGAAATTGCTTGTCTTTGCTGTCCTCTACCTCTTCCTCTTCCTCTTCCTCTTCCTCGGCTCTCAACCTCTGCATGCTTGGGATCCATTGTTCCAAAGATCATGAGCATGCCTCTAAGCTCTATTTATTGACCCCGAATTCTGATTGGTATGTTAACAATTTTCAAGCTGAGTGTTTTCACTTGAGAAGGGTGTGGTCTCTGAGTTTATGTTATGATAACTTGAGTTAATTATATTGAGAGCATGTGTTTGCAGAATGAACACGTAGTGCAACAAATGATTTATTTGGTCACTTTTGTGTAAGGTTTTGCAGAAAGTGTTTTGAATATTGAGACATGTGTGGACACGGGTGAATTGTGTTTTTGGTTATGGGAAACGTGTGTGTGCTTCTGGGAATGATGAAAAGGTTTGGGTGTTTGTGCTACAGGAACCAGGTTTTGTGTTTTAGCAATCGAGAAAAACTGTAAACAAATGCAACGTAGCCTATATTGTCTGCACCAGCGGGACCACGAGGAATGATGGACACCAGCAGGTTCAAACATCTACTTTAACTCCAGGTTGCTAGATCTGTTCCTGGCAGCTCAGGAGCACAGCCAGCACTGCTGTCGCTCTTTGTGTAAATAATCAAGTGTTGATTGGAGAGGAGAGGAGAGGAGAGGAGAGGAGAGGAGAGGAGAGGAGAGGAGAGGAGAGGAGAGGAGAGGAGAGGAGAGGAGAGGAGAGGAGAGGAGAGGAGAGGAGAGGAGAGGAGAGGAGAGGAGAGGAGAGGAGAGGAGAGGAGAGGAGAGGAGAGGAGAGGAGAGGAGAGGAGAGGAGAGGAGAGGAGAGGAGAGGAGAGGAGAGGAGAGGAAAAGAAAGGAGAGGAGAGGAAAGGAAAGTAGAGGAGAGGAGAAGAGAGGAGAGGAGATGAGAGGAGAGGAGAGGAGAGGAGAGGAAAAGAAAGGAGAGGAGAGGAAAGGAAAGTAGAGGAGAGGAGAAGAGAGGAGAGGAGATGAGAGGAGAGGAGAGGAGAGTACATTTAAGGCCTCCTACCTGCTACCTCTGGTAGAACAACATTACCATTTGTAGAACACTAACAGGAAGAACATGCCTCAAATCCGTGTTTACTGTTCACACTGCAAGGGGTGCTGTTGACACAGTTTCAGTGTCCCTTTTGATAAGTTGAGTGTGTCTTTTAGTTATTGTTTCTTTGAAGAATGGGACACATCTCAGTTACAATATTAATTTGGTGATTCACAACGAAAAATGTTAAAATGTTAAAATGTCTTTTTCCTCAAAAATGAATACATTCTATATCTCATCACAACTTATTTTATACTGTAGTACTGGGGAATTAAATCATCCATCCATCCATCCATTTTCATCCGCTTATCCGTTACCGGGTCGCGGGGGTAGCAGTCGCCACCCAAATCACACTGCACCGTGGAATTAAATCAATTAAATGTTTAAATGTCAAATCAAGGAATATTCCCTGAGGAAAAAGGCCAGACAATGCTGCCCTTGAACATGATCGAATAACAATCACATTATACACTTAATATTTCATCAGTTAGGTAGATTTTAGATTTTAAAAGTAATTAAGAAATTAATAAAATTTAGAATATGTCAAACACTTTTTACTAAATATATTACAAGAGAATTTATTTTCAAATTCATAAAAATCCCTTTGTTATTTGTTCATTTCTTACCACAGCATGTGGATAACCTTCTTTTTTCACACCTTTCTTCACTGTGTATTTACTGACACCTAAGTTTCCAGAGGTGTCCCAATGCATGGATCTGATTAACTTATGGGTGTCATAAAAAAGCAAACTGCAAGTTCACTGCAGTAGCACAAACATACAAACAAAAGTACCTGCAGCAATAAAAAAAAGAACATAAAACAAAAACAAGGGACACTTGGAAAAATCTATAAAAACCCTCAGTATTCATGAGCAGACCCTCAGCAGGTCTGCACCTGGACAGCAGTCTGCCTATAAGTAATCTCTGCTGTGTATTTTGTTTTGCCCAAATTTTGTATCTTACAAATGTGCAAAGTTCACAATCTGTAAATGAAGAGCAGCTGGTCCATCAACTGTGGGGGAACAAATTCCTGATTAATCTGTGCATAAAATAGACACTGTTGCTGCAGCAGCCAACTGTCCCTGAATCTGAACAGGATACCGCTTATGTTACAGCACCAGCACTTAAGTTCACAGCTGTACCGAGTCTCAGCTACCCACTGTTATCCTAAAATGTCATGCTGGTAGAGACAGAGGGGTCATAAGTTCAGGAATGAGCTCCACATATATTAAAAGTAATTAAGAGTACTTACATTTGAGTGATTTATCTTTTTATTCTGTTATAAATGTCAAAAAGAGGTTTACGGTGTTGCTGCACAATTGTGTGTGTGTGTGCTGGTGACTAAGTCATGTTTCAGATGATATTAAATGTCTTAAGTGTCTGTCAAGTCCAGTGTCACATAAAGATCTGGGCGTGCATTATTGCTGCTTGAATTTACAATATGTGTGTAGCATTTGTGCATTTGCTGGTCTTATCACTGCAATGTCAGTTAATTCAGACTCTGTTTTTTATGACTGTTGTTTTGACAGCTGGCGTTAACAGTAGAGTGTGTGTATGTACAGGTTGAGACAGGTATCAAGTTCAAACCACAGTGATCCTCATGTTAATACCCTGCCTACCCTTTTTTAGCCACATGTCTTCTTATGTAATCAGTCATGTTCTCTAAACACTACTTTCTCAATTTGACATCCAGCAGGTGGTTCTCTCAGTGACACACTGTCAGAACAGCAAAGTAGCAAGAAACACTGATTTGGAGTGTGAGCCTCATTTATCAAAAAAATTTAAAAAAGCAAAAGTAAAAGCAAAATTAAAGCATTCAAATCACAATGTGAGTGAAAGGCTCTGGTTCTTACAGAAATATTTACAGCGCTGTAAAGATGACTTAAATTAAGCTCTATTTTCCAATCAGCACTGCCAAAAAAAACCACCAAAAATGTTTTCTGCATTTTGTTTCCTGGGCATAACCAAAATTGAAATTTGGAATGAACTAAAATAACATCTGAGAAGTGACTTAATTTGTTCTTATCTGAAATGCAATTTGCTGTAGAATTGACAAAGGCGTGGATACATTTGTTTGAACATCTTATGGCAAAATCTGGTAAAAAAAAGTCATAATATCTTGCCAGACGAGTAGGTTTTCAGACATTTTAGAATTTATCTCTGACACCCATCCATCCATCCATCCATTTTCATCCACTTATACGTTACCAGGTCACGGGGGCAGCAGTCTCCACCCAAATCACACTGCACCGTACCAACCCCTCTGAACCTTCCTGCGGGTGGTGAGTCCACTGGAAGGTACCCACCAGGAGGTGAACCCTGGGGTTCCACACCGATGACAGAGACATTGCCTCTCTGGGCCAAAGCGCCACTATCTCTGACACCTGTATTTTTAAAACAACTATAAACTTTATATATTTTATAATTTATAAGCAGACAAATCTGCAACATCAGTGGACTTTCAAGGTTCTGACATCAGTGTTTACTGATGCCTGTAATCATTGTTTTATGACCAGTGACTCGTCAAGAAAATCTGGCCTTTGTACACACACACCTGCAAATATGCATGCACACACACACAGTGGTCTTTGTCAAACATATGGCCTGAGGGCCAGCTGCCCCACTTGATGAATGTTGACAGTGAAATATTTTACAAACACATTTATGCATTTAGCAGACGCATCATGTATGTGGTTCCTTGGGAATCATACGCAGGACTCTCTTGCTCTCTGCTTCCAAGGCAGGCGTGCTAACCACTACATTATGCAACCACAGAAACACTTCACATCAGTGATGTTTTATCAAATATGTCATAAAATATATTTTTTCCTAATATACTTGTAATTCTTTGCATGAAAACAAAAGGGAAAAACATGGACTTATTGTTATTTTTAAGTAATTGTGTTATGATTGTACTGGTCCGGCCCACATGACATCTTATTAGGTTATATGTGACCCCTGAACCAAAATGAGTTTGACACCCTGTCCTATACAAACCTATGACAAGTATATGCATAATCCCAACTCTTACCTTAACTCTAATCTGACCCTATAATTCTAATCTAAAAAAAATATCTTTTTTTGAACCTCATATATTCCTAAAGCAACCACATACTTGATGCCTCTAAGAGGAAGCCTGTTGCAGCAGATCTGCAGTTAACACAAGAATTCCCCCACTGAGGGATAGATAAAGTTAATACAAAAATAATAATTAAAAATTAACAAGTGGTTATACCAAGAACACCCACACCCACCACCCACCTTTCTCTAAATCGTACTGTACATTCCTCCACATCTCACTATGTCATGAAGTTTGACATTTTGAGTTTGGAGCAACTGCTGTAAGTGGGGTACAGAGTCCTGAAAACACTAGTGCTGCACACTTGACAATTATATTCAATGGAAGATGTAAACATCGCAGCTCCAGGTAAATGTAGAACTGAATTAGCTTACAGCGACTGAAGGAGGCGACAAGTCTTCAGAACAATCACACTAGGTTAGTTTACTTGGTCTTTAAGGGGTTGTTAAATGTTGTTTTAAATCACATTAAAATCATTGACAAACAGTGGTTTGGTTTATTCTGATGATGTGGTTTTTCCATCATCATCACACCAGATGAACATGTGTCCTCAACCTTAACATATCTGAGTTATTTTTAGCTGGTAATCCTGGGTGTGGTTATGATCAAGCAACACCACAGAGTACACAGTGGCACTCCTCACTGAGTTGGAGAACTACAGTAAGTGGATCTTTGTTCAGAATGAACTTTCATGTCTTCTTCTCTGTCTTCAGGCAGTTCAGGATATAATTCAAGTTTGTTTCCTGGTGCCAGACTCTGTGTACACTCACAGCAGGATTTCAGGTGTCACGTTAAAGGACTGCCTGGTAAATGACAGGTACAGACTGTGACAAACTCTTTGTATGTAGGTCGTTTCAGTAGGACTGAAAAATATCTCCCCAAACCTGCTCTGTGCTGCCTCAGTTGCCCAGCACGCACACACCTCCAGTCACAGTGACTCATTAAGAAATTCCTGCCCTCCTCTGGTATTGATTCAAAAGGTGTGACTTTCCAGGAATGACTGATTATGGGGAAAACAGGTGGCAAAATGCAAGGTGAGGTGAAAATGTCGGAGTTAATTGACATTAAGGAGACTTTTACATTCATGTGATCCACCTGTCAGTTGATTGACAACCTCTGTGATCTGGTGGTTGCATATTACAGGTTTTTTCATCATCTTTATGTTAGATCTAAAAAAAACCCAATTATTTAACTGAATATTTTGTTGTGTTGTGCTGTTATTTTCACGAACAAAGATTTGTGTATAACTTGTTGTCTTCTGCCTTTGTTATATGTTTATTCTACAAGCACAAATACTATCATAAATACAAATAGTAGTTTATGAAACATTTACAGTAATTTATGTCCTGGCCTACTGTATTGAGTAAACACATGATTCAGCAAAAACAAAGGTCAACATGAATGACCTACATTTATACATCTAAGTGACTGTTTCACGGTTTGATTGTATATACTGTATATACACACACAGTATACACACGGTATATATGTGTGTGTGTGTTTCTTTAACTGAATTTAACTTGAAGGTACCATATGCCCTACTATATTTCTTGTGTCAATAGTAATTTTCTGACTGTGTGTATATTTCTTAATTGTCTACAAATTTGTGAATGTAATTATATTTTTAACTACTATTTGTGATATTTTTTATTATTCATATACCTTTAACTGTATATATACATACTCATGATATTTGTTCACTATGGTATTTTACTTATTTATATAAAGCGTCTTTACTTTTGATTAAAACCTTCATATAAAAATATTTTTATTATATGTTATAATTCACAACCTAATAGTAATTGATTAACAAGACACACCCTGGGGCATGATCAACCCCAGTGGGGCCTTCCTAGGGGGAGAGTGTCTAGTGATAATGGCCGAAACACTCGATGACCCCAAGGTCCACTACTGAAAATGTGTCTTACAGTGAGAGAGTCCATTTATAAAAACAACCAACTAATCAGGAAAAGCCATAGTCCAGTAAGCCACTCTATTCCACCCCATCCCTTACCTCAGCCCCTTCCCTTACCCTGAAGGTAAGTATAAGGATGACCCCCAATAATTCCCCTGCCACAGCCCAAATCTCCACCCCGTGATCATACCAAGGAAATCACCCTTGAGGTAAGTTGGCACCACAAGTGACACTGCCAAGCAGGCAGACCACCACCCTGTATTTTCATACATAATTTGGATTTCACACTGCAGATTGCAGTAACATGAAGGACTCCTCTGCTCACGCCTCCCTGTCACACATCACTAAGAGCACTACAGTGATCTCTACATGACAGGAAGGACTTGGTGGCAACTCTGTTCCCTCTTCCGTTTCCATCTTTAGTCACATGTTAATGCACTGATAACAATGTAATAGCAAGTTATAGGGATTCATTTTTTTAAAAAGTGGAACAGCATCTTGAACCACCTATCTGGAAAGCCTCCCAACACTCATGTGACTTTTCTCCCCATCATCCTGTTTCATTTACAGTAATAGAACATAATGGGTAGTTCCTGCTACTAAATTACTGAATATAGTTGAGGGCGCACAGGCTTCCAGCATGAGATTAAGAGGCTCAGATGGAGATATTTCTGTCTGAAGAGATCCTCAGTGCAGACAGACTTTAAGTGTCTGGAAGGAGGCCACCACTCACTGGAGTATCTGCTTTATAAGCAGCATTCGGAGCCTGAGTTCCAGAGAAACCGGAAGATTGAATGTTCACTTTTGGTAGTGACAGCATTCCTGAGTCTGGGTTGTGAGTTTGCAACTTTAAGATGGAAAGGCTGTGCATTTTAGAGTTTGACCCCCAGTCTGTGGTGGTCTACATGTCGATGTGTCCTTGTGTGTAAGCTGCTCAACACTAAGCTGTTCCTGTAGGCTCTATTGGAAGCATGTGAATAGGAATCTTGTCATGTGAGAAGTTCAGCCAATAGATTAGCTGCATGCTTGAAATTGAGTGTTTTGCCATTTTCTTCATTTACTTTTGTAATCTAAAAAGTAAACGGATTAGAAATATATGTATATCTACTGTACATAAACTGTAGCTAAGAGAGAAAAATATGTAAACCTATATTTTTCACTCACTAAAGGGATAGATATATTAAATAAAAAATATAAAATAACAATCCACTGTATCTGTATCTATATATATATACACATCTCTAAATGAAATAAATATTCTCATCTGTGATTCCTTTTAGTGAGTTTTAGGTTTAGATTTTCTTTCTAATCAGCTAACCAATTCCAAAGGTCCTAAAAGCACCAAAACAAACAAACAAACAAACAAACAAACAAACAAAAAAAAAAATGACAGCTTCACTTTTTAAGCACAATCTCCACTTTCCAACTTTAAATAAAAATAACACACAGACCAGATGATAGGTAACTGTAAGGAAGGAACTAAAACATTTCCCATATTTTATCCCAACTAAGATTTAGGTGACAATGCTTCACAACAACACTAGAAAAAAGCCTTTCAAATAAAACAAGGCCAAAAATGACATTTGGACAAAGAGACAAGTGCAACATGGGTTTATTGTCGAACTGTTATTAAGACATGAGCTTGATTAATGGCATATCAAATCAATTTCAACTCCGCTGTGGTAAAGTGCAGATTTAAGTCAAGTTGTCCTGGGAGTCTTCACACATTCCCCATGTCTGGTTTACAACTGTCAGGTTGAATAAACTGAGATGTGAAATCCTTCGGATTATGAAAAAGCCCTTTTTTAATCCAGACATCTAATGCTAATGTGCAAACAAAGATCACAAAGCTGTACTATTCCGTACGTCGACACTTTCTCCCTCTCATTTGTGCCTTTGGCTTCCATACAGTACACTTGGATGACTGTTGTACAACGCAAGCAGATATTTCCTAGATCAGGTCTAGTCTATGACTTGTTATGAAGAATTAGTTGGTCACAATGCTGCTGCACATGCACAGTGGGTCGATGATGACAGCGTCCAAATACAGAGTTCTCCTTTTGATCATTGAATGGCATCTATAGTTTGACTGTGTCTGAACATTGGGAGGTAACTTCTGTTGACAGGCATGCACACATCAACGGTTGTGGATGGTTAAAGTTTTGCCAGTGTGGTGTTTCAGTGGCAGTCGTGCAATTTGGAATTTCCACTCCACCACACAGTTGTCCTCAAAGGTTTGTGTAATCCCCCCACCCCCCCAAAAAAACCCATTCACACTTCATGAATTTGTATCTCCACCTTCAGTGAGTGAAGCAGCCAGATACTAGAGGAAAACGGCAGCGATGAGGTAAACACAAAAACTTATGGGAGATATTGCACAGACAGGTGCGAGTACAGAATACACAGCACAGTCTCTCTTTACAACAGCATAGCCTGTGCATAGGAAGTATAAAGCACTTGCGGTATTCACACACACATTAACCCTTCTCATAAAGCTTTTTGTTTTACACCAGAGTGGGACTAATAACAAATGACAGATCCACACCACTGGCTGATTTCCAGATTTGCATGACAATGACTATGTTCACTGTAAAATACAAAAAACAACAACAACAAAAAAAACAATAACTACTGATGACTGAGGAAGGGGCCCATGACTGTTGGCAACAGTGACCAAAAAACAAAAACCTAACCTGAAGTCCCAGCATGTGTAGAAATACCTTAATCCTTGCTCTGAGAAGAAAGAAACGGCAAAGTTGAGGCCAGATTTGGAGCCAGCATGGAGAAAAATCTCTCAAGTTTCATTCAATAAATAGCATTGTGGAATATGCAAAAAAATTATGTTTTCTAAAGCATAAAAACACAGTAACCCTTTGCTCAGTTCAAATATACATTGGTTTGTTCCATGTTGCAGTTCACTCCGAATACATCTCAGATCCCAGAGTGATGCAGCTGCATCAAACAGCACAAAGGAGGAGGACAGTGTCTCCTCTCTCTGTTTAATTCACATTTCTCCACATTGCACTGGTTGACTGAGGACATTTTGTGCACATGGACAATCGGATTTACGCTCTTCAAATACTTCTGATTTGCAAATGCTCACCCTAAAAAAATGGTTTGGTTTCTTATTTCATCACACCTGAAGAGAGTCAGGTATTGAATCTCATATGCTCTGTGACGTAAGAACACCACCTCCTGAATCCATCCATCCAGCCATTCAATCTTTAGCCTCTGCTCCTTCACAATCATTATCTGTGGAGCAGGACAAAGGACTCCAGTTTCTCAGGGATGTTTCCCTGGTATTCCAGGCCATGCTTAATGATAACCCTGGCGGCGAGGCACTGCAACGTGGTGTGGTTTATGGGCTGGATGACATTCCTGGCCAACTCCTTCTCATCCAGGAGGTCACAGGCGGTTTGTTGGAAGGCGTTAGTGCTGTCGAAGTGAGTCCCACCGGAAATGAGCAAGTTCATGATGTCAGGGTGACCGTTTGATGCGGCTATGTGGAGAGGGCTGGTGGGAAAAGAATGCAGATTTTTATTTGTATTTATATTTATATATTCTGTAAAAATTAAACAAAAAATGATATAACATGATACAGGGAAATATCTCAACCTGTGGTATTGGTTGGTTGGTTTGCTCTGGTACAATAGGATTTTTCATTCTTATACAGAAAGATTTTACCTCATATTAGCACACTGTCATTTATACACAACAAAGGGCAATGAACAGTAAAATTAGAGACTACAGAATAAATATTGAGTTATGATTGAGACGGAACAGACCTGTTACCATCTTCATCCCGACAGTTAACATCTGCCCCACACTCCAGGAGGATGGAAGCGACAGTAAGGGAGGGGAATTTACAGACAGGATAGCGACCCACACACGTGGTGTTCCGATCCACTGCCAGATGTAATGGACTGTAGCCGCTCTTACCACATGGCTGAAGCTTCAGGAACCTGAAGAGATGGAAATGTGTTTACTTTGTCAGTCGGAAAATAGGAATGTGAGAATGAACGACAAACATTACAGGAGCATCTTCTATCATAATGAGGACATCTGCTGTAATTTAACCAAATGATGAGCTTTGGGCATTAGAATCATTAACAAATTTGCAAAGGCCTCTGAGTAAAAGCAGTGAAAGAAAAACAGAGTAATACATATGAGACCTTGAATGGGAGGTCATACATAAAAACAGGAACAGAACAAAAACATTGAAGGAAACAAAAAACATTCTGAATAGCAATTGTTACAAAAGTAAATGAAACAACCAGGAACACACCTATAGATTGTTTCCTTCTTGAAGTGATCTTGCTCTGTAGTACAAGGCACCTTCTCCAATAGACAAATGAGGTGCAGAATGATTGACAGTGCCTTGCTCAGCTGTGCGGGGTCAGAAGGCGTTTGTCCATTTTGCCTGCCTGCTCGCTCAATCTCTAACACGCTCTTGGACAGGATTCCCATCAAGTCCTCAAATGACACAGACGTCCCCAACAGCCCTTTGGCTCTGTCCTGCAGCATGAAGGAGAAGAGCTCAGCAAAGGAGAGCAGGCTGGAGGCAGTCATGGGGCTGAGGGGATCCAGATTGCCCTGCTGCATGTCCAGTGCATACTTCCACAGATTAATGCAGCGCTCAAAATTCCCAGAGTCTGCATAGACCGCACCTCGATAGCGGATGTAATAAGATGTGTCTGGATGTTGTGGGCCAAGGATTCTCTCTCGGATTAGCAAAGCCTGCATCCGCATCTCATCTGGGTCGGAAATTAAGCCGTCCAGCTCTTCTCCATTTGTCACCTTGGAAGAAAAGGAGGAAGAAAAATGGGAGGTGTATTTAAACATGCAATTTTCTATCACCAAACTCCATCAGCACAGAAAAGATGGACTCACCTCTCGGGCGTAGTCATAGGCCATGATTAGCTGCTTGGGTTCAGGTTTATGGACAATGCTGTTACTGTCTATGTATCTGAGGTCCATTGCTCTCTTCCAGTATTTCAGAGCTCCGAGTAAATCTCTCTTTTTGTCAACAAATGTGGCTCCCAACAGCTCCAGGGCATCTATCCGCTCCCTGTGGCTTGTCTGTGAATTTAAATATATTTAAAGTCGAAACAGACTTCTTCACAGATAAACTCAAATGGCAGAACCTGACCTGCTGATGTGTTGTCAGATAGTCTACTATGTTGGTGTGACCCGTGACACTGGCAGAGAGAAGTGGTGTCATGCCATAGCCATCCTGCTCCATGGAAGCTCCAAACTTGAGTAACATCCTCATGATTTCTAGACTGCCTGACTCTGCACAGTCATGGAGGGCTGTGTTTCCTGTGAAGACCGACAAGGCAAATAATCAGCCTTTACAAGAAAATGTAATAATGATGGTAGTGAAAGTCTTGGCAAACACATGCTGATGTACTTCAATGTTGCCCATTGGAGACAAGGTGACAACACTACAAAACTTTTAGTCCATTTTCATTCACTTACAGTGCAGATGGAGGAAATATAATTGTCCAGGAAAACTTGAACTTTCCAGGACATTGTATTCCCAATATTGCACAGATTTTCTATGACTGGAATATTGGTCATTCAACCTTCAGGTTTTCCAGGATGTTGCAGAATCCTTAAATTATTTATTTTGGAGCTATAACATTTTTTCTAAAATATTTGGTGTGTATATCTCTGTTACCTACATTGTCAACAAACTCTTAGTTAAAGCATCTCTTGAAATACAGGATTCTCAATCACAAACAAGCAACATGTAAAATTAACGCTTACAAACATGTGCAATTTTTTAAGTTTACAACTGAAACAATTCCATTTAAATTCACTTAAAATCCTAATTGTTGTCAAATGAAGGTATAGCCAGTCACAAAATGAAGCTAATTTTTGGTCTGGATGTTCGCAGACACAATAGAACCCTGGCTGTGCCCATAAAGCCATTGGCATACAGATCACATTTTCAGAGAACAACACTGACTAAACCAGGCAAACCTGACATGCACAATTACTGCAAACCTGTCTTTTTGTCGAGTAAAAAAAAAAAACACATTTACTCCCTACAATGTCTGTCTTGTTTAAGCGACATAACAAAGCTTAGAAATATGTTGCTGTGAGGTGTATGTCGACCAGATGCTAAAGCCCAGAGGTTTAAATACCCCCCACATGATGGCTGTGTTGTCTGCTTCTATGCTGTGTACTTTTAAACAACAAGTCAAGAAAATACTTATTTGCCAATCCAATAATGAACATTATTCTGGGTGAACTCTTATAGGTCCTACAGGATAGAAATAATCTAAAAAAACTTGTTTACAGTAAACTCTGTTCTTGTTAAGGGTAATCTCTTGTCTGGTAGAAAGGCAGTCATTGGATTATCAGTAGCAGTAGAAGCAGTAGTCTTTTTCCCCCTCTTAAAGCCAACATTTGACAATCAAGATTCAAATCAGACAAAACAGCTGTGTCAATGAAGTTTGCTGCTGCCATCATTTATTGTGGCATTGTTTAATAAGATTATATAATGTCATAGCATTATTCATGTACCAATCTGCATTTTAAATAATGGCACTGTCATATTTTTACAGGGGGGTGATTAGCTTGCCTGCTAACAAACTATAAGCATTTCTTTAACTAATAGGCTACAACAGTATTTCCCTTTTTATTTTGACCCCTAGCAAATATTTGTAAATACTACATTACAAAAATCTCTAACCAGACCACACAAATTGAAATAAAGATAAAATGTAATGAAATAAAATGTTCTACTCCTTTCCATTAACAACCAATTTACTCAACAGGAATTTAGTTTTTTTTCATCTTCTGCCAGTACCGGAGACATAGATGAACAAAATCAAATTAGCTGCAATATGAAAAAAATTGTTTTCATACCACATTAAGTAAAATTTGATTAAATCATTTTTTATTTTTTAAATCGTACACATACCGATCTCTCATGACACACTATTGTGGCACGGCACAGTGGTTGGGCATCACTGGGCTAGAAAGTGGTCGAAGGATAGGGAGCATATCAAATTTAGCTTAAGTTCCTCAGTTGTATATTTACATCCACAATCGTGCCACAGTTGTTCACTGACCTTTAACACTTTTCCGGTTGACATCTGCACCTTTCTCGAGCAGGTATTGAGCTATCTCCTTGTGTCCCTTGTAGCAGGAAATCATCAGGCATGTGTGACCATGTCGGTTGGCTACCTCCAGGTCAGCCTTGTGCTCCACCAGATATTTCACAATGTCCAGGTGTCCGTCAAAGCAGGCTGCCCTCAGTGGTGTGGAGTTGGTCAGGGTTGTGCTGTTGACTGAAGCACCATGGCCCAGCAGAGACTGGACTACCTTTAGGTGTCCCGCTGCCGAGGCAGCCCAAAGCGGTGGAGCCCCCTCTATGGTCTCTCCATCAAAGTTCACTGAACCACCTACCTCCACAGGTGCGCAGCAGCACTCCAGCAGATATTCCACCAAGTCCAGGTGGCCGTAACGGGCGGCCATCAGGAGCGGCGTGGCCCCGTTTGTTTTCTCGCCAATTATCTTTGTCACTTCATGTCCATCTTTGTTCTCCAGGAGTTTCTGCAGCAACCGAAGTTTACCGTCCCTTGCTGCATTAAATACTGCCGTCTTTAAATCCATTTCACTGGGTGAGTTTTGATACAATATTCGGACAGTACCTCGAGGTGTGACGTCGCTGTGAACAGGTGGAGCTCCTAACTCTTTGTTTACAAGCTTACACTTTATGACTGACACTGGTTTTTGGTTTAAAAGTCACAAGGATATGTTAACATTATGAACCTCCATTTTCGTAAACCACCATAATCGGCCCGTTGTACGGATAATTAACTTTGTAACAAACGCGTTTAAGGCGACCTTTAGTCAAGCATTGGTCAGAGTTAGCAATGAGGCTAAACTTCCTTATCAGTTAAAGCTAAGTAACTAGCGTCGCTTAGCTGAAAACACTTTACACCTCTTTAAAAATTCTCATCCACGGCCATTTCTTCACTTTCTACCGACTCTCCACCATTACATCCACGTACTCTGCTCGTCATTGTTCCAACACACGCTCCTCACGTCATTTAAATTCACTTTCCGTGGGCCGAAATGTAGAAATCCACCCCCACCCGTTTGGCCGTGTGGCTGGCTGCCTGCTAGCTTAGCCTGAGAAATGACGGTCGCTCTTCAGTTTGGGGGAATCCCTGACATCCAGGGCGTCCTATCTCCACAAACACACCAGGGAATAAATGGACAAACCTTATCCCGAAAAAACAACGAAGAACAATAAACCAAGTAGGCACTGGTAACGCGGTTATCTCAGCTCGGATGAAGGTAAACAGGGGAAGGCTCTCTCTATCCACCCACGGCTCAACTGGATCACGACTGACTTTCTGTGAAATCACAAACGCAACGCAGTGGTTTTCTCTGGCAGAGCCAAAGATTGGCATTTTAACAACTAATCACAGAGCAAATGCAGCGCTGCTCAACCAATCAAAATGCAATAAAAACATTAAGCGGTCCGCCTTCCTCGTGTCTTCCCGAAAATCACGGCCTGGTTTTGTCTTACTTTTCCAGTGTCAATTCTTGTCATCGTCTTAAATTGAGGGCGACTGTGTGTGTCTGTTCTCACCTAAATAAATAAAAAACCAGTGGCTACAAAAATCCAATATTTTTTCACCATTTTCTGCGTTTTGTTTGCATGATTATTAAATATCCGTAGTCTTATATTTTGTGTGTAATGTACTCTGTAGTGTATTTTTCTCACTAACTCATTCTCATTAGTTCTATTATAGATTTCCTAAATTGTATATTTTTCCATATTTGCGTTTATTTTTAAAAACATTTTTATGCAGTTTTATTGACTTGTGTGTTATATTTTAAAATGTTTTTAATCTGTTAGTAGGAAGAATAACACAATTTCTAAAAATAACCTTTTTACACTTAATCTCAAATTGCTAATTTAAATAATAATAATCACCACAATAATAATATTCGTAATCATAAAGCTCGTAAATCTGCCAGGGTGACACAATGTTTTACGTCACTAATCTACCGCTGCAGTTGACAGGACCTTGACTCTATCACTCCCTGCAGGTTGAGAACATGAAATGCAGGGTCAGAAATGACGCTTCAGCTTCAAGCGCTTTGTATCACGGAACATACAAATATCTGGCTGCCATCATATAAGCCATTTGGCCCTTGTTCCAATAAAGACAAACGTTTAAGTTTGTATGTAAACTTTACAAGCATATTGTTTGGCTCATTTCGTATCGTTCGTTAAATAATACAACTTACTTGCATAAATGTTGCGAGCCACATTGCAGTTATCATGTGTAATTAAAAGTTGAAGGCACATTGTTATTAATTTAAAACATTTGTTACGTTGATGGCAGAAATTATGTAAAAAATAATTTGTGAATGTTATATAAACTTACCTGAACATGCAATTAAAGACTTAAAATAACCCCTTTAAAAAGTTGCATCAGAATGCAAGCTTCTATCCAGGCATAGGGTGACACTTAGGCACAACATGGAACTTCAGGTTACTTAAAGCTCCACAGTAAAAGATGAAGTGCTCCTTAAATTTTAGTCATTTTAAAGGGGGACTTGATTAATTCCATATTAACTGGTGTATGTGTTTTTTTACTGTGTGTATTACATTAATATAAGAACAAGACACTACAACGTTTTAAAGCTTCTTTTGACTTTTGGGTGTTGTACTGTATGTTCATAGTTCCTTATGAAACATACTAGAAAATAATTACCCAAATCAAGATCATAATATTAAAATCAATAAAAATACAAAACAAATTTGATTTGTAAAACATTGTCATTTTTAAACTGGTCTAATTCAAAATTACAACAAGAACTCAAAAGTTTCGAGAATCCTTATATTCAAGCAGTATTTCGCAAAGAAAACCCACATGAATGTTCACAAGAACTTTTTAAAACCCCAAATAGACAAAAACATAAATAGGTTGTTGCACTTGCTAGACAGCACTAGGTAGAACATGAAAAACTGGGAATAACAATTTGATAATATTTTTGTTCAATGAACTATAGGCAACATATTTGACAAAATGTTACTTTTTCAAACATCATATGGGTTCACCCTCACAAAGTATAAAATCAGCTTAATATTAAAGAGACCTTACAATTCACAGCATTACCACTGTAAATGACTTATTTAAAATGGCAAAACCAGTAAATGCAAAGACAATACCTGGTCATTACCACCGGATAAAACCAGGTTTAATAACAAGAAAGGCATGAGAATTATTTTGTTTTCTAACAAATAATGTTATTTTAAAGGATATAAACCTAAATGTTTTGCAGGTAGAAAAATACCCAACAGAACCCATAATTTCTTTGTTGTCTACTTATTTCAGTACAGCATATGGGCTGAATGTTGAACAGAATTAAGGTATATGATATAATGGGTGCAAAAAAAGAACAAAAACAATGTAAAAACAAAATTATTTCAAATACTCAAAGTTTAAAGGTTTGCCTGAATGGCCAGATGTTTTAACTGCTTCGAATACAAATATTTACAATCAACTTGAGACTTCTTCTGGGTTTTTTTTTTCTCCATTTAACTTTTTGTCCGAATTTCAACCACACCCTTTCTTTTATAATTCTCATTTTGCATGAAGTTTCCTGGAAGAGCAGTGATGAAAATAAAGGACATGTCAGATTGTGAGATCTGGCAGTTTGATATAAAACCGTTCTAGATCAGCACTGCTATTCAAGCCAACTCCATGCGTGAGGAGGTTAAAATTACCATCTCAGAGCTCAGAGAATGTTACGATCCAACACGTGTTGTAGTGGTCTTTCTTTCAGAGAAAAAGCTTCTCAGCAGAACAACCTGGCTGATGCTGACCACCAAGAGGATAATAGCTTCTCCAATAGACCAGAAGGCAACACGAGTGTTCAGGTCCTCTGCACGACTGCGTCCCTGAGCCTCACGGAGGCGGAAATGTGTCTGGTAGTCTATGACAGACTTCAGAGCCTCATGGATGGACACACAAGCTGATTCCATCTATATATATATATATACATAAAAAAAGAGATACAATGAAAGCTAAGATTTGTGTATGACATTAAAAATGTGTTTGACTTGAATATCACTATCTTGAATTGTTTAAGATTCCTTTAATTTAATTTTGTTTGGGGGCAGGTATAAAAGTTACAATTATATTTAAATGTTTTTGTTGCAGGTTTGAAGAACACCTTAATGATTTATAATTAGCAATAATGAACATGTTTTGGTTAATACCTGATAAGAAAAAAACAACTGCAAAAATGTAGAGAACCCCCTAAGCAAAACTCAGTTAAACAGCCGGTTAAACTTCTTAAACACATTTGAAGTGACGTGATGCTATGCTGGGAATTGCTTGGGGTTATTACATAGTACAGGAAATTAAAACCTCAATGTTAATGTTCTAGAAATATTTCTTAAAAGTGCAATTGTAACAATAAAGAAGAGGAAGAGGTGTGGATCAAAGCTTCCAACAATTTACCCCTGGGGATCATTTAAGTATTTCTGATTATCTTCTTGCACTATATAATGTTTTGAGAAAGGATTTTGTATCCTTAACAATAAAGCAAAAATGGAACAATGTCAGTGTGAAACACCTACTAATATGGATATGGTTGAAGACACAGACTTGCTCACCTGGGTCAGAGCAGTGACTCTGTTCTCATTGGGGAAGAGTGGAGGATCCTCTCCAACCTGAAAGTCGAAATATACAGTTTTGTGTGTAAAGGTAGAGAACTCATTACTGAAGCAGAACTTGTAGGTGCCATTCTTGGATGCAGTGAAGGTAAAACTGTCATATTGCTTCTTCATCTCCTTATACAGGATGTTTCCATCCCCGTCCTCCAATCGGCAATCCACATCATAGTGACCACCAGTCACTACCTGGAAAGATAACAGTATATTACTGTATTAAAGTCTATGAAGTACACAAGAGACCAATGTTTCAGGCAAAATAAAAATAAATATATTGTCACAGTTGTTGATGTAATAAAGAAAACTATAACACGGACAGTGTTATAGTAGATAATGTATTTCTTTAATAATTTTAAAGGTTACTTGAACAAAAATACGTAATAACCACGGTCACAGTGGTTCTTCATAAAAAATGCAACGTCTTAATAGAGGTTTGAACAAGTCACGTTGCCTTTCAGCCAGGTTGTCCTGGAGGTGCGAAAGTGGACAAGACGTACCTGGAATTCTAGTGTACATTTAGTTCCGATGATAATATCCTCGTAGAAACACTGCTTGGCGTTGTCTGGTAGCTCAAATGTCAGCTCGGAGCCGAGAGCCCAGCCCCAGAGCAGCAGGGCCCACAGGACCTGCAGCAGTACCCGGAAGGATCCGTACATCATGAACACCGAGAGCCAACAGCTTGAGAGCGAAAACTAAGACTGATCTGGGGAAATAAGACAACGACGCGTGAAACTCAACTAGTAGGGATTGTGGTTTGACAATACAAATTGTGACAAAGCGAAGTCGGGCACAGTTTATAGCGACAATCATTAGCTAAAAGCTAAAGGGCTAGCTGCTTCACCTTAATTAAGTGATAAAAAGCCACATCGAGAATATGTCCTATCCCTACAAATTGTGTTCTAATGTAGTAGCTCCGCCTTCGTGTTTGCGCAAATAATATTAAAAATAAAATACCAATATTTCTAAATTAATTATTTCGTCTCAGTCAGCATTAGCGACTCACCTCGAAAAACTCACCCGGATGTGAATAATCCTAAATGACGGTCACAAACGTAACACTGGATTGGCTTTCACCCATTAAAGCCCAGCTCATACTCTCGTTCTCATTGGTTAGAATAAAGAATGTGAGGTCACGTGAACCACGGCCACATAGTAAGATAGACTGGCTAGTGCAATACTAGTGATGGGAAGACAGACTCTTTTTATCGAATCTTTGACTCTCGAACAGTAAAACGAACGAGTTGTGAACGAATCTTGAACTAATCATTACATTCAATAGGCTGCGGTTCTCCGACACTAAATACCAAAGGCAACATGGTTTGCTTCCGCTCACAAAGTCTACAAAGTACACAAAATGCCATTAGCAATTAAAACCATGCGAAAAGCTAAGAAATAAAAACACACCACAATGTGAAGATAATTGAGAGCAAAAGAGACCAGAGCTCTCTGTCACGTGACAAATGGAACGGATCTGCGAGAACGAAGCGAAAGATTAGTTCACAGAGAATGATTAGTTCATAGTGATTAGTTCGCAGCGAAAGATTAGTTCACGGCGAAAGATTTGTTCACAGCGAAAGATAACTTCGCAGAGAATGATTCGTTGAGAATGATTCGTTCATAGTGAATTCGCAGCGAAAGATTAGTTCACGGCGAAAGATTTGTTCACAGCGAAAGATAACTTCATAGTGAATAGTTCGCAGCGAAAGATTAGTTCACGGCGAAAGATTTGTTCACAGCGAAAGATAACTTCGCAGAGAATGATTCGTTCACAGCGAAAGATTAGTTCACAGAGAGTGATTCGTTTGCAATGAAAGGTTAGTTCACAGTGAAAGATTAGTTTGCAGATTGTAATTTGTGATTCATGAGTTCAAAATGAACAAATGTTTCATATGACTCGGGAATCACGAGTCACGAATCTTTCATATGACTCGGGAGTCACGAGTCATATGAAAGAAAGAAAATTATTCGCGAACGACACATCATTATGCAATACACTTCAACGTGGCTGGAGTTGTAATGCAACTTTGGGTAACCATGATGGCATACGCTTATTGATGGTTTGACGAACTATATAACCTCTAAATAAAAACTTTTTCCAATAATGATGGCAAGCATTAATTTCTAAAAGAAAATATAATACTTAGAAACGTTAAACCTGTTTTTCTCTACAATGTTACTTGTTGGTCTTACCCTCATATATATATAATCATAAAAGGAATTTACTACTATTGTTATTACTATGTTATTTGTAATGCTCTGTGGAGTAAAATAACATAATACAAGGTGAATTACATGTTTTCTAGAACAACAAGATTCTTTATTTTTGAAATTTCAAGGCTGATGTTAAATTTCCTGACCTCACAATTGAAAGCATACAAGAGAACACATCATATAGTCGTTATCAAAACACAGAAACCCTTTTAATGTAAAAACATGATAATCAAACATACCGGCTATTGAGAGAATTTAATTTAAAAAAATGACTTCTTTGGGAGAGCCAAATTGATGGGGGAAGGGTCTTATGTAATTGTTCTTTTTTTACTATTGTTAATAATGAAAAATAAATAAATTTGGTTTCACCTACATGGAATGATAATGAAGGAATGGAAGAGGAAAAGTGTTAACTTTTGTGAGTGCAGTGCTGACCCAAAAGCAAAGTCTCGCGTGAAAGAAAAGTGCGAGATCACAGTGTTGGAAGGACTGCATGGGAAGAAAGACAAAACAAAAGCTGCACATATCAATCGACAGGCGCTGGTCGCGTTTTCTTAATTTGCAATTTCACGTACATTTTTACTTCCTACTCATATCAATACTTACTAGCAACATTGTTTCAACCTCTGCATCGCTATGCCTAGTAGCACTTCTTTGCTTGAGGCTGACGAAGGAGAGTCCGAGGTCCCATCGCCGCTGGTGCACGCTTTCGCCGGTATTGGCCTTGATGAGCACCACGGTACTCAGAGCCAAAGCCCAGAACAAGTGGACGATAGCCTGTCCTTTCACCATCACCAACAGCAGCAGCAACTCCCATCGGTAATTAACTTTAGCCTTCTCGGTACGGTTTTAGACTTAAAACCACTGCCTGTACACCAGACACACTCGGGGGAAGAGGTGAAAACGGCGCCGGAAAACGAGAAGCCAGGGGCTGCGGTCGACACCTCCTCGGTTTGCACCGGCAGCTCGCTGCTGGCTCAGGCCCACCATAACAAACACCTCTCGTCGGGGCTGAATGGTTGCGTGATACCTTCTAGAATGGAGCATGTCGAGACAGTGTTGCTTTATAATGGACGGAAGCAGGACGATTCCGCAGTCGGTGGAGGCAGCGCCCTGCTATCGTCTAGCGGCATGGCGATGCTGCCGTCCGGCGTGTTCGCGGAGCCCGGATACGAGACCGAACCGTCGCTGTTGACTCGAAGAAAGAGCGTCAACACCACCGAGTGTGTGTCTGTGCCGAGCTCCGAGCACGTCGCAGAGATTGTGGGTAGACAGGGTGAGTTATTGTGTGTGTAAGGGTTGGATGCAAGGGCTAAAAGTTAAGCTAAATTATGTTTGTCCAATAATCATTCAATATTGATCATAAAAATATTGGTTCTAATGTTTGTGATGAGAGTTAACATGTTTAATCCTGTACCACATTAAGCTTCAACTGTTTGTCTTAGCTTTAAGCAGTTAGCCTAGCACTCGGTCACCACCATCCTGTTCTACAGCAAAAGTTTACATCAGTTTTTTTTTTAAATAAACAAGCGCTTCTATCTGAGTCGCACTTTTTTGTCGGCGTGACTATGTGGTGGATAGTTCATTTTTGCGTTTGTGAAAGTGTGCCGTTACTTATAATCGTACCAAGTCGAGCTAATTCAGGCTTTGCTTTTGTCTTTGATGAAGAACACAGTGGTGGTCACCATTGCCACATCAGCTGTAGCTATTTGTTGCCCGACCCACTCCTGAAAATGTTTTGGCTAAAAGGAAACAATCAAACTTTGATTGTTTTCAATCTTAACAAATTTACAACTTGGTGGCGTGAGGTTAAATATCCATATCAACATCAAAATGTTTTCACTTGTTCATGGAATCATAAACAACATCCTCACTAAATTTAATCAACCCCTCTGTTCTTTGCTTCGAAATTATTCTGTCCAGATAAAAAGGTACGTTGCCAAACAAATCACAAAACAAAGAGCTCCAAATGGGCAACCACAGACGCAGCTGTAACATTTAACCCTGTCTTTTGTTTTAGTTGACCAGTAAAGTTTAAATATTTTTGGTCAATTAACTATTAGGCTTCAAATGCACACAACTGTGTTTTTTAACATCTCTTGGTTTTTGTGTAGGCTGTAAGATCAAGGCACTCCGAGCCAAGACCAACACCTACATAAAGACTCCAGTGAGAGGCGAGCAACCCGTCTTTGTTGTGACAGGGCGTAAAGAAGATGTGGCAATGGCTAAGAGGGAGATTCTGTCTGCAGCCGAACACTTCTCCCTCATCAGAGCATCCCGTAACAAGATGAGCCCTCTCACTGCTGTCACTGGTCCTGGCATGCCTACTCTACCTGGACAGACCACCATTCAGGTCGGTCTCTTATGGATGAGGCATTGTGTAGTTCTTTCAGTCCTACATATGTTTTTTTATTTATATTGTATCTTCCTATAAATGTCTGTTAATGTTTTTCCCTCTGGCAGTTAATATTGATGACTTTCAGCAACATAAAAATAGTCTTCTTAGAGCACTCACTAAATAACATAGTGAATAACAATTAGAAAATTAATTTATTTTTTCAAAGCTTTTTTTCTTTGCCGTACTTTCTCGTTCTCGTGATATATAGATAGACAGATAGAACTTTGTTAATCCCTTAGGAAAATTAAGAAACTGATACATTGAATGTATTTATATATTTACTTTATAAAGTTAAGCACAATAACATGTTGTTTTTCTTATTATAACGCTTGTGTCTCAACTATTTTATAATTATTATTTTATTTCTGTCCTGCAGGTTCGAGTGCCTTACCGTGTGGTGGGGCTAGTTGTGGGTCCCAAAGGTAAGTACCCTTTTTTGTTTATTATACTGGTGAGTGTTGTGTCTGCTCCAACCACCAAACATCCTGCTGTAGAACATACATAGTTGTAGATGTAATGAGGCTTAAAATAACCAAACTGATCAACATTATGGTGAACTTTTTATTTGGTTCCTCTGCATGCCACACAAGAGTTTTCAAAATAGTGTTTAAAATTATTCTTGATTTGCGTCAAATCCTTTAAGGTTGATTTGTAAATTGCACTGCAGTTGTTCTCAGCCATGTGCCATTAGGTTGGAGGGGTGGGGTAACTGAAAAAGTCAATAGCGATACAAGTGGAGTGAAAAAGACAAAGACCACGGTAAGGAAGTCGATGTGTATAACTGATTTTTTATACTTTTATACACTATACACTCTAACTTGTCCTTGTGCCCACTGACTAATGTTAAAGACATGTTCTGAAATGTCCGTGCTTGGCTGAAGACAGGCAGGAAGAAAAAACATTGTTTAAATGGGAAGGAAGGTAAAATAGGCGTAGCTATTTACTGTTTTCAAGCGCCAGCATCCTGACATGGTCATATCTTTCAGGTGCAACCATCAAACGAATCCAGCAGCAAACCCACACCTACATTGTTACGCCGAGTCGGGACAAAGAGCCTGTATTTGAGGTCACTGGGATGCCGGAGAATGTTGACAGAGCGAGGGAGGAAATCGAGGCTCACATTGCTCTCCGTACTGGCACAGGTGGGGCCATGGAGGTTCCAGGGGTAGACAACAACGATTTTCAGTACAATGGGACAGATGTTAGCTTTGATAGTTTGCTGACACCACTGGGATTAGGAAAAGATGGGTGGCTCCATGCAGGCACATCACCAGCAGGTGCTGGTAGCGTGTTGCCAGGGAGTATCAATGGTACTCAGCAAGTCAATAGCAATATTAACAGTGCTGTCAGGATGTCTTCCAACTATCGAAACGACAGCTCCAGCTCACTGGGCAGCAGCTCCAGCTCGGCTGATTCCTACTACGGCAGTGGGAATAGGAACCGGATGGCAGACTTCAGCCCAACCTGTCAGTTTAATGCCAACATCAACAACAACAACAGTAATACCGGCACCACAGCTCTATGGTTTGGTGAGAGTCGTCTCTCTGTAGGATCTGAGGAGCATCTCAGCCTGGGAGGTGGAGGAAGCTCCTCTTCAGGATTTAAGCCGTTAACCATTTCCACTGCCCAGACTTCACACCCTGCTGTTCAGCCAAATGTCTGGAGCTCCTTTGTGGACCACCAACCTCTCCAAGCCTTTGATGGCTTCCAATCTCAGGTCAGTGACATTCATCAGGAGATTTCAAAGAAAAATCTGAGATTTCTTATTTCACATTTGCTTATATTAACTACAGGTCAGTAGGGAGGCATTGGTTTACTTTTTAAAAAAGATTTCTTTTGATTTGAGAGAATAGAGTAATCTAAGATCTGTTGTCCTCACTGTCTCCAGACCAGTCAACCTGGCACGCCTCGTCTTTCTCCTACGTTCTCTGGGTCAGAAGCCCTGGAGCACCCTCAAGCCCAGCTTGTTCGCCGGGGCCCCTTTGGTTCGGCCGGGGCCCTGGACAGCCAAAAGTTCCCCTCTTACAGCTCGGCATT
>NC_024328.1:12221551-12247919 GCF_000523025.1 Cynoglossus semilaevis
TCTTCGTCCTCGCCTCCCGACTCCTCCCTTTTCTATCGCCCAGGGCTGGGCTCAGTAGAAGACAGAGGGCAGGAGGTGTGTATTCACTGTATGGATAACCAGGTGATCGCTGCCCTGGTTCCCTGTGGCCATAACCTCTTCTGTCTTGATTGTGCCACTCAGATTTGCAAGGGACCAGAAGCTGTGTGTCCCGTGTGTCTGTCTCCAGCCACGCAGGCCATTCAGCTCCGTAATGTCTGATTTGTAATCTGTTCACCTCGATGACTGATCAGGGATCAGCCTCCTCCAACACTACCGACCTAATTGTGTGTGGGGGAAATTACAAATTACTGACCCTGATTTCATCATCAAGGTTAGTTCTCACCCAGCCGGTAAAGGAATGAAAGGTGAATAAGGAATGATCTGTGTCCAGGACATGAGTTCATGCTTGATCGTCTGAAGTCTTCTTTTTTGATTAATTGATATATTGATCAGTGGGTCATAAATTCCTCAATGTAGCAGTGGGTGGAATGGGATATACTGTACCTATATAAATATATTTAGTTTCTACCTATAGTTTATATATATTTTTTAATGTTCTTTAAATTTTTTATTTTTATTTGTTTTAGATTTTTTTTAAATTGTTTGGTCAAGGTTGGGTTTTTTCCATCAACATCTCAATTTTTATTTTTTTATTTTTTTTAATTTTGTGCTGCTACAGTCATGTTCACTTGCTGGGATAAGTCCCGGCCACTTTGCCTATAATTACATTTTGCTCTAGGCAGAATTATCCCTGAGGAACAAAATGTTGCTGAGCATGTTTACATGAAGCAAGTCCATAACATGAACATTGGCAAACTTGAAGTATTGTTTGTTACTACGGCTTTTGAATGCAACAGTTAACTGGATACCTACACATGATTCAGTACTGTACCAGTCTGTTCTACATACTTTATTCATTTGTATTATCGGGATAGTTGTGCGACTCTTAATTAGGACAGTGTGTTTACAAGTGCAGAGACATCCAGGAGATTATTTTGTGTTATTACAGATATTAACAAATCTCATAGAAAAGAAAACAGACCCATGTGGGTTTTTGCTGTTATTTCACTTTCATCCTTCAGCTGTTTAGTTGAAGGATGAAACTGAGTAGTGAGAACCCTCAAAATTGTTGAGCTGTGCACCTTTTAATAATGTGGAGGAAAAAACACACCCAATCTTTTTTTTTTTTCAACTGGGCGGAAAACTTAAAACTACAGCCTGACCTTTTATAACCTTTATAATTATATTTCCGGACTAAAGTTTGATTAGCCTTCACCAAGACTTGGCTAAGATAATGTTATCTTGCTTTTGACACAAAATGTTCTAGTTATTTTTTTTAAAACAACATCACTAAAAGTCAAACAATCTTAACATGTTTGGATAGTTGTCTTCCAGAGGCCATGTTCGTTTATTACATATAATCTATGAAACAGTGACACAGGAGTACGAGCGTGTTTCACCACTTCAGTATCCCAATATTCCTTTGGATTACTATGTAACAAGTATTACAGGTACAGGTAAACTGGTGCCTAACATTAGCTGGCTCCTCTGACAGTGTCACTCTTAATTGTCTTAATACAAACTTGTGGCATTTTTTTGTTCTTTTTAAAGCCTGTACCTACACAATGCACATCACAACACTATCATCCCAGAAGTCTATCACAGATGTGACTTGAATGAACACAAGTTGACAGACTGAAGTCTTAACATTCACCTACTTAAATTTGTCCAAGTAGAACAGAGGTTTTTACGGGGTTCTTCAGTTGCGTCTCTCTTACTCTCTCGCTCTCTCTTAAGTGGGGTTTTTGGCATGTACACTCCCATTCTCATTCTTTTCTGTCTTATTAGCTGGGTTTTCAACCAAAAGTACCTTCACAACGTGTTGCTTCCCCCTTATATTCCTCTTATCACTTCAATGTCAAATTAACCCGGGGGCCCCGCTCTGATACCATCTTCTCAGTCTAATTTCTGCATTACTTTTATTTTATAAATACCTATATTTTTAATCATGTTTATCTGGCCTTTGCAAAAGTCATCTCAGTATTTCAACTACTAGAGGAAGCCCTAGTTTCACAAAACTCCACAGATTTCATTATGATCAAATTACCTTCAACCTTCACTTTTAGACTGATGTGTTTTTTTTAACTGCTCCCTTGATGATGAGATTATTTCTGGTACACTCTTCACCAGATGCTTTTGTTCTCTCTTGGCCTAAACAAAGCACAGCCTTCTCTCACTCCTCACCTCACACTATTGATTTGATGGAACTCCAAAAACAGTAGGAATTGTTTCCTTTTTGTCTTACCTAACCATCTTATAAATCTGAAATAAAAAGGTACAAATCATTGGGATTCATCTCAGGTCATAGCTTTAAACCCCTGTCTTTGTGTGGGACTCTGTTTCCAGATTGATTGTCGGCAAATTCAAAAGGCAAAACAGCACCTGGAATGATTTCATCCTGGACTCTGCTGACACTACTTTCCGTCAACATTATTACATTACAATGCTTTACCGTTTGGACTCTGAACTGCAGTCCTTTTACACATTCTGGCCGTTAAAGGAAAAAAAAAAGAAAACAGTGTTTTGGGAATCATTTCACTGCTGAGCTATTTATCGGTGGGAATGGAACCAAATGAGTCCCAAAAGTGCAAAAAAAAAACCCCAAAACAAACCCTCCTCCTCTTCTTTTTCTAACCGTCCTTTTTTTTCAAGTCTATGAACTCCACAAAGGGTCCTCTCCTTCTCCAAGGGAATGCAATATACTGTCAGCTCCTCAGTTTGACATGAATCTCTTGACAATTTTGTCTATGTATTATATAATATTACTGTTAATGACTGATGAATCAACAGAACTTTTTATTTTGTTACATTTCATATATATGTATATCTTAACACATACATAGAAAAATATATATCTATATTAAGATGTTTACAATAAGATATTTTATTTTTCTTTACAACTTTTTTTCTCTCTGATGAATTTCCAAGTTTGAAACTCAGAAACGCTCCAACAGCAGCAGAGTGATAACGCTTCCCGCTTGTAGTCTAGATCCTATTAGTTCTGACTATTGATGAAAATAGTATTGATAGCTGCAGTTTAACCTAGTGGACAATGGAATGTGCACCACGAGCATGTCTACATAACGTACCGCCACCAATGTTAAAATGTCACTGCAACTGTACAAAGACCAAGGATACAGACTGCCTGTCAATGTTTGTACGCCATCGAGTAATGAAAGGTATATATTGCCGTAAAATGTACCTGCATTTATCTATATATGAAAATACTTAAAACTGTCAAGCTGTACCAACAGATCAGAAATATTTACTAATTTTACTACACTTTTGTTTTGTATATATGGGGTGGGGGTCTTATGGCATATAAATTCTTCAAATTGAGTCAGGAGTTTAAGAGCAGACTATATTTTATAATGGCCTTTTAAGTTATTGTGGCCAAAGCACTGATATTATATATTTGCTGTAAAGAGAATTTAAGAGTTTTATTTTTCTGATACTAAAGTTCCTTAGTAAAGACTTTCATTTAAAGCCATCCAAGCCTCCTGTGGTTCATATGTTTTTCCCAGCAACATTAACACCACCAAAAGTTGCCATTTGCTGCAATAATGTGTTTAATATCCATAATAAATGATTTTTTTTGTATTTAGCTAGATTTGATTAGGTAAAAAAGCAAGGGCCATGTGTGTCAATTAAAATTATTTCTACTTTAATAATCATGCAGCACTGTTGCCTTAAAATGCCTGCAGCTTAGAGAGTACAATTTATTTACAGAAGTTTTTGAAATAATAGTTTATTCTGTTACAAGTATTATATACACTCACACTTTTAGCCAGCAACCTTTTCTTTCAGTAACGTGAAGGCCTTTCTAACCACCTGATTGACCAGATGCATAAATGTGAATGCTTTGAATAACTGATGTTAACCATGGTTTAAAAATGGACTGACAGTGAAACAAAAACAATGTCCTGTTCTGTGGTTGAGGCTGAGGTTTTCCTGATATAAAATGACAAAAAGTTACAAGATAATATTAAACAAATTAAATTAGACCCACAGCTGTGGGCCTCTGTCACACGAAACCCTTGTGTAAAGGTCAGTTGTAAAAACCCATGTTAAAAATGCTGTGTGACAAATTGTTACTTATATGGAGGACAGACAGATCTACAGGTGTGTGGGCATTACCTACCCCTGCTTTAACATCAGCACAGACAAACGACTCCTTAACTATCCATCACATAGGCTGCTTATGGTTGGATTCTCACAGGCTGATTTGATTGCATTATTATTATTAATGGAGTAGATGTTTGTGCACCAACTTGAGTAACCAATATTAATGCAACAAAAAGAGACTTCCCCAAAAATGGATTGATAAAATACTAATTATTAAAATATTGGTTGACGAAATGGGTACAAATTATACATATTCAATTCACATCTTATATTTACATTGTTTTCCCGCAGCGTACATTCAACAGTTGGTTAAATGAGAAAGCAAACGTTTTTTTTTTTTAAACCTTTTTTGAGTCTTAATATTATTACCAGTGTAATGCAATATAAAATGGCTCCTTAACCCTTGTAAGGTTCTTCAGGTCTAGGTGTCCCCTGGGTCACCTACACCCAATATGTCTTTGTGTGTGTGTGTGTGTGTGTGTTTGCATGCTCCTGCACTGCATGACTTGTGCCAACTTTTCCTCATATTTATTAATACTCATATTCTGGGACAAGATGAAAATCATTGCAAGGACAAACGGTGTGTACAAAAATGCAAAGGATCGCACAAGGGTTAAAATAATTTGTGTTAAACATTGTGGGTTTTATCTTTATTCTGCTCAGCTGTTCTCTTTGTTTTTCCATTTTTCATGACTGCACAAACTTGCTGAGCTTTGTCCTGTTGGAAAAAGGTCAATATTACATAGCACATAGCAGATATTCTGAGCATATATCTGCACCGTTATCACCATTCTGTTAAATAAGGTAAGGCTTGAAAACTTCAATATAATTGAGTCTATTTACTGCCCCTACTCTAAGGTCAAAAACAAATGTTGCATTCTCTTATGAACAAAGACTCTCAGATGACTATAAGCATGGAAAATAGTGACTTCACTTTTGGAGTCAAACAACCTTTGACCTGTTCAGGATGTAACCAGAAATTTAAACAATTATCAGCTGAGACTGGCTGCTAATATAATGAAGCAGCAGAGAAATCTTTATTTTATATGAATATCTCTGAAACATTGCTTAATGGTGTTTTTTGTAACTACGAAAAAAAAAACAAAAACAAGTTATTTCATTAAAAAAAAAAGTATAGTGCTACAAAACAAAGGTGACGGAAATTTAAAAAAAATAAGTGAAAGGAAAATATATCAACATCAATGATTGCTACTTTTTAAATTCCTTAGTAAGTTGGCTATAAAAAGCCATGTGTGAAATAATGTAACTGGGCTGCATGTCATTACACACCACAGCAGGGGTTCTGAGAGGTGAGTAAAGACGACGACATGGGAAAAAATACTAAAAAACTAAAAATACTGACTAGTCAAATTCAAAGCCAATATCTGTAAAGCAGTTCACCTCAGGGTTTACCTCAGTCTCATGCCCGTCAGTGGCAGCAGCTGCTGGTGAAGTGTGAAGTGCAACACTGAGTCGTCAGTGTTCACAGCCCACTGTGTGGCTCCTGTGATGCTGCATGTCAGCAGTGACAGGTAACAATGTTCTGGTCATGGTTGACACATTATAATACATGGCTTTAGTGTTTCTGAACCTGGTGGTTCTCCTGAACTGTCTCTGCTTTAAAGCAGATGTCCAGATGTTGAGTTTACACTCTCAACTTTGTTATCCTTGGGTACAACTACCTTCTGTACATTTCAAACCTCGTGACTGGCTGTTTGAGCCACTCCACAAAGACAGACACTGCCATCACCAGGCCTCACAGTGGACATGGTGTTCTTTAAGTGAAGGTGCTTTGGTGCAAAACTTAAGAATTAAAGAAATGGAAATGTTCAAGCTGTGACACATTTTCCTACCACGTTCCTGGTAGACCTGCAGCAAACTTAAGCCATGCCTGGACCGCCCTTTACTCTATAAAAGACAACTGTTCGGCAACACATTGTCCAGACTGGTAAGGGACACAGTCTTTTCTGACATGTCAATTTTCCATTAGCTGCTGGAATTTCCTGTAGTTTCTTAAATGTCACTGTTGTCTTCTCTTAAGACGACGACCAGCCGTGTGATGTCGCTGTACCCTATCATAATCACTGTATTTTACGGTAATTCTTTTGTATCCGTCTCCTTGGTTAACCTTGAGAAATTTAGATTAAAAAAATATTTGTTGTGAGATGGGGGTAACAAACACTTAAGTTGTATATTTGTTGTTGCTGCTGCGAGAGAGAGGTGTGTAAACGTCCTACGTTAATAGCAGGTCGTTATCTGGAAGTGACACAGCATCAATAGCTTCTCCACCAAAAACTCTTAACAGAGTGAGCCGATCTTTTCCTGCTTTATTCCGCGATTCTAAAATAACTCAGTCCAGTGGCTGTGAGTCTGCTATAGGCATGGTGTGAAGAACCTCATCCAGTAACTGCAGGGCTCGGTGCAGGTGGATCTCGATCCAGCAGGGGGTCTCCTTGATGCTCTGTCGAGGGTAGTCAGGCCCCCAGCCCTTCACAAAACTCATCCTGAGGATACACAGCCTGCGTAGGTCGTCCACACCAATACCTGCTGCTGCTGACAGACCTGAGATCAGCAGGTGGACATTGTTAGGTCAGTTGTCAATGTGGGTCGTTGTGTGTGATGTGTGTGACACTTTAGCTACTGCTAAAGCTGATTCATATTCTCTTCCCACCCACTTCTAAACCATCGACTAAAAGTTTTACTCATACACTTTTACATTTTTAACAGCATAACAACTCACTTATAGCTGGAGCTATGCCTCCGACTGATCCAGGACCAGGTATACTTCCAGCTACAGCTGCTGCCTGAGCTGCTGCTGCTGCCTGAGCTGTGGCCGCCTGCTGCTGCATCTGTCTGTGACACTGCCGAAGGTCAAACACCTGCAGGAGGAAGGAGACATTTAACAGTGGACAATCTGAGGCCATTTTCTCCCCCAGAAATAAAAATACTACAGGCAGTAAAGAGGAAGTCAGAACATTATTAGTCAAACAGAGCACATGGAGAGCAGTGAGATAGGAATACAATGGGAAACTAAGGTATAATCCCAGTGCTATGAGATCTTTTAATAATAATGTAAACCAAATGATGAGGATAATTTATACAATACACACGGCAGGACGTCACGAACATGAAGGAAACAGGTTTTCCCAAGTGTATTTTTTTATCAAGCAGTTCAGTTTTAGTGGAATACATGTTATGGGATTTTTCCCCCTTTTCTGCTAATGTTTTCCTGCCTCTGTAAAGCACTGTGAATGTCTCTGTGTATGGACAGTTCTATACAAAGAGACTGGACTGTGTGTGTGTGTGTGTGTGTGTGTGTGTGAGAACAAGCATCTGTACCTTGATGTAAGCACTTGGGTAGATTTTGTGAACAGCATCTCCTGGAGCTCGACCTGCTTCTCTGTCCAGGTAATAACTCTGGACAAACACTGCGTGGTCACTAAGGCAGCGCACCCACACATCACCCTCACCCTTACACTCCAGCTGGACTCCCTTACCAATGTGAAGCCTAAAAGAAAAAAAAGATACAGACTTTACATACTAATACAACCACATACACCTGTTGACAGATTTAAGGAGAATGATGAAATAATTTGCAGTGATTCTATTCCAGATTAGTAACCGTAATAGTAACTGTACAAGAAGGCCCAGAGTAGACTGTACTTCCTGCGAAGGCTCAGGTCTTTTAACATCTTCAGGAAGCTCCTGAAAGTGTTTTACCAGTCTGTAGTTGCCAGTGTAATTTTGTACACTGTGATGTGCTGGATGAGCAGCACATCAAAGAAGGACTTACACAGATTGGAGAAGCTGATCAGGAAGTCTAGCTCTGTGTTGGGCATCAAACTGGTGAAAGTGGCAGAGAAGAGAACACTTGGCAAACTGCTCGCCATCTTGGACAATGCCACTCATCCACTGCACACTGTCATCACCAATCAGAGGAGTCTGTTCAGTAACAGGCTCCTTCATCCAAAGAGCAGGACCAATAGGCTTCCTTTGTCCACCGGGCAATTAAACTGTTTAACTCTTTACTGGGTAGGAGGAGGGAGAACAAACGACTGGTAGATAGGGGAGTAAGTGCAATAACCCAACAATAATTTCAGTGCAATAACCACAATCTCCAATTACATTACTATTATATTTCAACAATTGTTTTTGTTTTTCTATTTTATATTCTATTATAAGTATGCTTAGGTGTATGTGTATATTCGTGAGTTGGCACTGCGGCAGATGGCTGCTTGTAGCCGCAGCTCCCATCGTGTCTTTTAACTTTGTTTGCTGGTATTATTACTCGCTTTCTTTTGCGGACTAACAACAACCTGTTCATAAACCTTTTGGATGATGGCTGGACTAAGTTTTTTTTACTCTTCTCCATGTTCTCCTGTTACTTTTTCTCCTCTTTGTCACGGAGAACTCCGCTGGTAGTAGCGCGAGTAGACAATTCTACTCCCGCAACCAGCTGATTGTGCTGTGCAAGCCTGTGTTGCTGACAGGAGACAGACTTGTGGTCCCACAGGAGTTACGCAGGAAATGCCGGGGTTGCAAGTCTGGAGTCAAATTTAGAGAGAAAAGAAGAAAACATACGCCAGAGGTCCCAGCGATTATAATGGGTAATGTCAGGTCTCTGGGAAATAAAACGGACAGACTCGCAGCGCTGGTGAAGACCCAGGAGTATCGTGGGCGTAGCATTTTTTGCTTCAGTGAAACTGGGAAAAGAAGGGTGGTGAAATTGTGCTATAGGTTAGTAAAAGGTGGTGCAATCATGTTCCTTCATGTCAACCTGTGATGTCATTGGCTCAACAGCGGCAAAACTACAAAACCCTGATGCATTTATGGTTAGATACTGATGCATGATTGAAGTCAACAGGTGACTTCAATCATGCATCTCTTGACAATACACTCAACTTCCATCAATATGTTGAGTGTCCCTCCAGAGAAAATAAAACACTGGATCTCCTGTATGCTAATGTCAAAGATGCATACAGTGCCACAGCTCTGGCCCTTCTTGGCAGGTGAGACCACAACTTAGTCATGATGACTCCGAGATATGTTCCCCTTGTGAATAGGCAGCCAGTGCTCACCAGGACGGTGAGGAGTTGGACACAGGAGGCTAAAGAAGCACTGCAGGACTGTTTTGAGTCGACTGACTGGGATGTAGTCTGTGAGCCACATGGGGAGTACATTGACCGTATGAGTGACTGCATCACAGAGTACATCAAGTTCTTTGAGGACACCATAGTACCAGCTCAGTCAGTGCACTGTTTTCCTAACAACAAGCCCTGGATTAACAGTGATCTGAAGGCACTTCTGAACAAGAAGAAGATAGCTTTCAAGTCTGGAGACAGAGAGGAACAGAGGGAGAGTTCAGCATGAACTCAGAGAGATGCTGAGGACTTGCAAGGACAACTACAGTAGAAAGTACAGTAGAACAGAACAGTATGAGGGATGTTTGGAGGGGAATGAAAAACATCACTAGGATGAAGGAGAAAGACAGGCTAACGTCAGGGAGCCTGGAGAGTGCAAACCAGGCTAACAACTTCTTTAACAGGTTTAGCTCACCTTCTACCACCCCCTTGGTACCCTCTTTCCCCCACACACCCATGCTGTCCCTAATAGCTCAACCCTCCCCCAGCAATCTCCTGTACGGCACCTCTCTGCACCTATCTGTCCACCCTCTCCCTCCTCCACTGAAGACATCTACTTTAACCTCCACCCAATGGTGACTGTAATCCAGGTAAAAAAGCAGTTGGAGAAACTACATCAACGACAGGCTGCTGGTCCTAATGGCATCTCACCTAGGATCCTTAAGACCTGCGCCAGCCAGCTGTCTGCTGTACTATGCCATCTGTACAACATGAGTTAGAGCCAGGAGAAAGTCCTGATGCTGTGGAAGACATTCTGCTTGGTTTCAGTCCCCAAGAAGTCAAGACCATCTCATCCGGCTCACTACAGACTGGTCACCCTTACATCTCATGTGATGAAGGTCCTGGAGCGACTGGTTTTAGCCCAGCTGAAGCCACAAGTAAGTACATTTCTTAACCCTTTGCAATTTGCATAACAGTTCCAGTTAAGAGTTGACGATGCTGTCATTCACCTGCTGCAACAAGCTCATTTGCATCTGGATGGTGGTGGAAGCACTGTGAGGATCACATTCTTTGACTTCTCCAGTGCTTTCAACATCATCCAACCACAGCATGGGTGAAAAGCTGTGGGTGATGGGTGTCGACCATGCAATGATCTCCTGGATCACTGACTACTTGACAGGCAGGCCACAGTTTGTTCGTATGGGCAGGGTCTTGTCTGACGTTGTGGTCAGTGATACAGGAGCTCCACAGGGAACTGTTTTGTCTACCTTCCTCTTCACCTTATACACCACTGATTTTCAGTACAACTCTTAGTCATGTCTTCTGCAGATGTTTTCTGATGACTCAGCTGTTGTCGGGTGTATAAGGGAGGCTGAGGAAGGTGAGTACAGAACACTGATTAACAACTTTGTTGAGTGGTCTGAACAGAATCACCTGAGGCTGAACAGCGACAAGACCGGAGAAATGGTGATTGACTTCAGAAGGAAGAGGATGCCGTCTCAACCACTATGGATCAGAGATGAGATGGTTGTTGGAGGATGTTGAGGACTACAAGTACCTGGTAGTGGTGATCAGCAACAGACTGGATTGGGAAGCTAACACCGACGCTGTGTACAAGAAGGGGATGAGCAGACTTTATTTCCTGAGGAAGCTGAGATCCTTCAACATGCGCAAGATGTTAGAGCTCTTCTATCAATCTGTTGTTGCCATTTTCTTTGCAGTATTGTGCTGGGGAAACAGCATCAGAGCCAGCGACACTAACAGAGCCAACAAGATCATCAGAAGGGCTGGTTCTGTTCTTGTTCTCAGACTCAAGGCCTTTAAAACTGTTGTGGAGAGGAGGACACTGAACAAACTCTTAGCCATCATGGACAACAATGAGCACCCTCTCCACCATACTGTAGACAGACACCATACTGTAGACAGACAACCATGACGTGGGGAATCGGGAGTTACTGGCAGTAGTGTTGGCACTGCAGGAATGGAGGCACTGGCTTGAAGGAGCGGAACATATCTTCATCATCTGGACGGATCATAAGAACCTGGAGCACCTCCGCATAGCCAAGAGGTTGAATCCGCGACAGGCACGATGGGCCCTATTTCTGGAGAGATTCAGGTTTACCCTAACTTACCGCCCAGGTTCTCGAAATGTGAAGCCCGATGCACTCTCCAGACTCGAAGAGAGGAGGAGATCAAGGACACGACCAACATTCTTCCCTCTAACAGTTCTGGTGGCCAACGATTGCCAGAGATACAAGGAGTTTTGTGTTTGCATGTCCTACCTGTGCTCATGGCAAGTCCACCCATCACTCCCTGAGGGGTCTCTTGCAGCCACTGGGGACCCTGAGCCGCCCGTGGTCCCACATCGCACCGGACTTCGTGACGGGTCTGCCATTGTTGGAAGGTAACACCACTATTCTGACTATAAATTATCGATTTTTCCAAAGCTGTGCATTTCATTCCCTTGCCTAAGCTCCCCTTAGCATCTGAAACTGTGGACCTTTTGGTTTTCCATGTCTTCCGACTTCACGGGATCTGCCAGGACTTCGTGTCGGACCAGAGTCCGTTGTTTTCTCCACAAGTGTGGAGATCTTTTTGCAAGACTTTGGGAGCATCAACCAGTTTGCCTTCTGGCTACCATCCCCAGACAAATGGGGAGATGTAGCAGGCGAATCAAGACTTGGGCACCACTCTCCGGCTGCCACCTAGTATCTTGGAGTTCGTTCCTTCCCTGGGTGGAATATGCTCACAATTCGCTGATATCTTCAGCCACAGGTATGACACCCTTCATGGCTTCTCTGGGTTATCAGCCTCCTCTTTTCCCAGAACAGGAGAGGTGGCGGTTCCATCAGTACACAGGAACATTATATTGAGCCCAGAGAGTCTGGAGAGCGGCCAGGGCCGAGCCAAGACAAAGCAAGCAGCTGATAGACATCGGTCTCCTGCTCCCACCTACCAGCTAGGGCAGAATGTGTGGCTGTCGACTAAGGACATTCCCCAGTTGGCCCCCCGGTTCATTGACCCGCTTAAGATTGAGAGGATCATCTGGTCATCGGCAGTTCGCCTAAAGCTTCCCCCATTCCTTAAGATACACCATTCCTTCCATGTTTCCTTACTCCTATAAAACGCTATCTATCTATCTAGCTATCTAACCAGTCTTATACAGTATGAGACATCATTACAAATGGATGGAGTCAACTCAGAATAAACTAACTAAAGAAGTCAGTGATATTTGCGTCACTAACCGAGCTCTCTCTATGGCTTCAGTGCGATGAACGTTACTCAGCTGGCCCAAACAGAACCTGTCTCCTCCGGAGGGGTCCACATAGCCATCCACTGTCACAATGGGACAAGAAGAGGGCACTTTGAACATCTCACCGACCTGAACGTCCATCTCAAAGTAGGCAATGGAACACCAGTAGTCAGGGGCTGCAAGAGAAGAACCAAGTCAGACGTTACAAGTGAAGCTGCTGCAGGGATTGGATGCTGATGGAGATTGAAGGCCAACAAATGTAGCTTTGGGAGGTTTAGTTGTTTTTCTGAAATGAGTGAGTTCATGACAAATACAGGCCTGGTTCTCTGTCTGGTTCACATCATGTTGTTCAACTGGAGTTGTGGTTCCCCCAAAAAAACACACACAGAAGTGGATATTCTGGATTTTCTTGTATTTTTGTTCATCAATTAAAAATGTTGACATAAGCAGGAAGCTAGGTGTTGTGTCTACAACAGACTTTACATTAATACATTACTTTACATTTTATGTTTTAACCTGAAATGAAGGGACATAATAGACAGCTGAGAGAGGAAACGTCACTCGATGCATACAAAATAATTAATAACCAATCAGTAATAAAAACACATGTATTTAACTTGAGGTTCAGTCAGTCCTCACCTGGATGATTTGATAGGGGAGGCTGGAAGGCAAGCTCATTGTGCACTGGCCCTGGGAAAATCAAGCAAAATAGTGTAGCCAATCATAATCATCAAGCAGTTTTTTTATTTTGTGGTTAATTTGGAGCTAAGTGCAACGCTGTGCCTACAGTAATGTGCTGGGTGTGGCATTGGTGGGTGGTGCTGTAGGTGACCGTTGCTGTGGTGCGATATGTTAGAGGGGAAGGTGCTGTTCCTTGACCAGGAGGAGGAGGCACCTGAGGAAGAGGCACAGAACTCAGAGGTGGAGGGGAGAAGACTCAAAGTGCATAATCACAGACATCATCACAGAAATCACCCATAATTCACTTATATACAAATGTCTTACTGCTCGATCCAGCAGCGATGGCAGGGAAGGATGACGTCGAGGATGAGGTGGAGGTCTCAGCAGGTGAAAGCAGGTTTGGAACTGCAAATGATTCTGCAGGCGCTCCTCGGCTGCTGGACGGAGGATGCTGGATAGTTTGGATGGAGTGTCCTCCGTCCATGGAAGGAACGTTCTGTGGTCCATCAAAATCATACTCATCTTTAACAACAAGGCCTGAGCCGGAGTGAGGAGTGGTGAGGGTCAGACCTGATAAGTCTGCAGACGAAGGAAATCAGGGAGAGAGATAAGCTAAAAGCTGAATCAACCAAATCAACTCCCATATAATTACGCTCCTCCTGTTCTCACCTATGCTGGGAGACACCACCCTCTCATAGTGATAGGGGTTGACACACACACTGTCACACTTGAGGTCAAAAGCAAACTGGCAGTATTTGACATGTTTGAGCTCATTTTTATGAAGGTCAGGCCACCGCCACAGCCGAGCGTAGATGACATGAGGGAACCCTTTACGTCCTGCCACCTGTGGCAGGCAACAACAAATATAGCATATAATTAATATAAACTCATTAAAGCTCATTGACCACAAAATCTTTACACATTACTAAATTCTGACAAATTTACATACTGTGTTTGTATTTCCAGTACCTCAACTTTTGTGACTTCTATTGCACAAGAATGCCAGAAATGCAAAACAGATTATTGTTCTGTAAATCCAAAATGTCATTGGTCCAATCACATCAGTGAGTTTAGATGATATTTAGATTTAAGACACAAATTATTTTAATTTGTGCCTCCATCAATTTGTAAAATTACCACATAATACTGGTCCTAAATTCTGTATTTATTTAAAATGCCAAAAAGTATCTTCAGATGATTAAGATGGTAAGATACGTATCTGGTGAATGAATAATGAATCTGGCTAAAAAAATACAACAATCATTGCATGTAGTTACAGCTGGCAAGTAAAATATAGGTAGAATATATGAGAAAGTACACAAATAAGCCAGACTTTGTCAAAGCTTATCAATATTTGAAGTCCTGTGTCTGTGTTGAATAAGCAGAGTTGCAGCATCCTACCTGCAGTCTTCCATCAAGTGTCCTCTGAATAGTCACACACTTGCTGGGATGGGCACCGTTGGTGGTAATAGCCGTAATGAGTGAGTCAAGCTCGTCTTTTTTCTCCTTCAGCTTTTTCACCAAGCTCTCGATGGCACGTTTGGAAAATGTCTCACTCTCACCCCCCTGTCTGTGGCACATTAGGCTATGCACGATGCTCAGACAGGCATCATTGCTGGTCGGTGTATTGGTGATAGACATCTTAAAGCTTTTCCCGTGATTGCACCTTTAGGAGACCTGTGTTACTTATGGGTTTAACATAATTTGAGAGTTGCATAGGATCTTCAGAGCAGCATTAAAATCCAAATTTGCTGACTTTTGCACAGAGTAGTCCAAATGGACAGTAGCAATACCTATAAGAAGATAAAAAAAAAGTTCCTTCAATGTCAGTGTACTAATTGTAGAAACTAATTGTATTTTCATGACTGAACTTTTGAGTTTTAATTTAAAGTAGTTTTTTAAACATTATTTATTGATATTTTCTTATATACAAATACACCTGTATAAACACACAATTTGATCAAATGTGAAAACCAGTGTCCCATTAACATAGGCAACAGCTTTGTTACAAGTGTTATGAACAAAAATAAATATCAAAATGCAAACCGAAAAGAAAGTAATTAAAAATACACATCATAAACACCATCTTCTCAGTCATGAACATTTTGTGCATATCTAAATTATTCTGTACCCTAATGTGTGTTAACATAATTTAATCCTGTCAGAGGTTACTACTTATCAAACATATTATTCCTCATCATTATCATTTTTTAAGTCAATGTTTTTAACAAACATATTAAACCATTTCCATATCCCTTATCTTGTTTTCCTTTTAGTATGTACGTCACCCTTTTCAGAGGAAGAGTTATCAGCATTTATCTTACCTAATACATAATACTTGGCCTGTTGGTATTTTTCCAAAACATTGAAATGGACCTTTTGGTGTGCAAACACATATCTATTATTATTCATTCACTTTTACTGTTGTTGTGAGTTTTTGGGTAAGATAAAGAGTGCAGGGTCCATTGGTATGCTTTTTGAAATAATCTTTTCTATTGCTTTTTTGACCTCCTCCCAGAATTATTTTTTACTGCACTGCCACATACAGTGATATAATGTCCCTTTCAACTCTACACATTTTATACATACATATGGGATATTCTTATTGTATTAATTTAATATGACTGGTGTAATATAAGTTCTCATCAGTCACTTATATTGCAGTAATCTAAATTGGGTATTAACAGCCTTATGCCTATGTGGGCCTCTTTGGCAGAAACACACTGCAGCTGCCACTGCGTTCCATAGGTCTAGGCTACAAACAAGAGAAGGCCCGGATGGTGCTGGAGCTGAGGGATTCCACGGATCAACTGGTGAGAGCAGCTGCCCCTCAAGTACGAACAAGGAGAAAGTGGAAAGCCCAGGAAGAGGTGGACAGGGCGATCAGCAGACTGAAACACTGTGAGCCAGTCGGCAGTGTCCAGGAGGGCCAAGCAGGCCTTGGATGGAGCAAGACCACCCTCGTCTGGTCAAAGGCCTCGAAAGAAGAGCAGAAAGCCATGCTGGTGGCAGAGGTGACAAGGACCAAGCTGGAACGCGTTAAAATCAAAGCGGTGGCTCAAAGCCAACAGGGAGGCTGGATGTCATGGGAAGGTGTTACAGACAGGGCCCTGGCATGGACTGATATGTGGAAGATCCTCCAGGTCAGGCTCAGCTTCCTGGTCAGGTCGTCCTACGATACTCTGCCTTGTCCCAGAAATCTCCACCTGTGGTTTGGTGTGGAAGAGTCCTGTGCCCTGTGCAGCACTGGCAATGCAAGCCTCCAGCATATCCTGTCAGGCTGTAAGACCGCATTGTCCCAATGCCGCTACAGGTGGCGTCATGACCTGGTGTTAAGGAGGTTGGCAGAGGTGGCGGAGTCATGCAGACAGGAGGCCAACAACAGACCTTCCACCTCAGCAAGACCTCTGATACGGTTTGCAAAGGCCAGAGAGAACGCCAACCTTCCTTGCCAGAGAGCACCACCAACGGTACTCTCACCAGGGAGCGAGTGGTCGATAAGGGTCGACCTGGGGAGGCACCTCCAATTCCCCAGGGAGATCACAGAAGCTTCACTCTGGCCAGATCTGATCATGTGGTCAGAACCATGCAGGACCATTCTGATGGTGGAGCTTGCCGTCCCATGGGAGGAAGGCATTGAGGCTGCCAACGAGCGGAAACATGCAAAGTACGCAGACTTGGCAGCAGGACGCAGAGAGGCTGGCTGGAAAGCCATCATGCGCCCCGTTGAAGTAGGATGCAGGGGCTTCGTCGGGTCCTCAACTGCACGCCTGCTCCGCGACATGGGATGCACAGGAGCTGGGCGCAGGAAAACCATGAGGAAACTGGCAGAAGAGGCAGAGAAGGGCAGCTTTTGGCTGTGGCTCAGGAAGAAAGAGGTGATTTGGGGGCCAAACAAAGCATGACCCATTCACTTTAACGTAAATTTACCCACAATAGGCATAACTAAATAATAAACGGTAACTCTAGCAGAAAAAAGTCATCAATCTAAATTAGGAATCTAGCTACAATCAGGTTAGGAACCTAGTTACACTTGATGACCCCAAGGTCGACTACTGAAGATGTGTCTTACAGTAAGAGAGTCAATTTAAAAACAACCAACTAATCAGGAAAAGCCATAGTAAGCCACCCCATTCCACACCATCCCTTACCTCAGCCCCTTCACATCCCCTTAAGGTAAGTATAAGGATGACCCCCAATAATTCCCCTGCCACAGCCCTAATCCCCACCCCATGATCATACCAAGGAAATCACCCTTGAGGTAAGCAGGCACCACTAGTGACACTCAGGCACTAGTGGGGCCCAGGGAGGGGTTCAGATGAGCACGCCATCACAAAGGCAGTGGTGGAGGTGCGTCAGGCAGCAATGCCCAGCAGGCAGACCACCATCCTGTATTTTCATATGTTACGTATAGATTGCCAATCTTGTATTGGTACATCGGTATCTAGATCTTCCACGCTTCTCGTTTATCATGTGCATTTTCAATTGCTTTTGACAATAAATAGTTATATAGCTAAGATACAGCTCCTCTATCAAAGCTCTCCGTAAATACAATATTTTCTAAGGTAGTTGCTTGAGGTCTGTTTAAGATATTATTTTGACTTGTTCTAATAGAATTTCTAAGTTGGAGGAATTTAAAGAATTTTTTTTTTTATCTATGTCATATTTATGTGTAAGTTCTTCAAATGACAGCATGATATCTGAGTTAGGTCAATAAAGATATTGATTTTTTTCTAGTCCGTTTAATGCCCATTTTCTAAATACATCATCTTTTATTCCTGGTATAAAACGCTAAATTTAAAGTAGTTTTAATCCTATTGCAAACACAACAACCACAGTGATGGATACTGTGGTCGTCAAATGAATGGAGCTCGTAATTTTTATTAAGCACAATCAACAATAACATGTTGCTTACATGCTTACATGTACTTGTATTACATGGTAATACAAGGCTGATAAATAATGTGTATACATATATTGAAGGGAACAAAATAATACGAGTTTACAATTATTATTTAGAATACATAAACATACTGGTCCCTTTCTTCGCTTTGATTTGTAAACAGGGAAGACAAAAAGTAGTATTTAACATTATAAATCGTTTTGTCTGAAAAAGGAAACTTACCAACGATCTCTTTTAATGACATAGTGGTGTGTTTTATTTTCGGTTAACTTTGACAAGTGTTTTGTTGGTGTAAAAATAAAGTTTAAGTTCTTGTCTTTTACTAGCGGCGCCACTGTGGCTACCGAAAAGTCACAGTAAGTCTGTCTTTACGCCAAAACACACCGGAAACTAGCGCTTTACTAAAACTACATTTAAATGTGCAAAAATAAGATTGTTTGTTCACTGTAGAAGTGCTATCAGCCTAATCGGCGATATAAAAAAACACACAAGACATTAGCATTTGAGATAAAAAAAAAAGAATGTTTAACGTGTGTCGGATGAGCAATACGCTTGTCAAACTTTAGCCCGAAAAGCCTTAGCGGAAGTACTTGGTGTTATTAATATAAATTGACCCCGACTGGTTTCTACCTGCTACAAAAACATCAGCTAACAACCCTGCTAACACAACGTGCTACTCTGATGTTAGCGTTACTTTTCTTTATATATTTACTACTTAATAACACAACACGTAGAAATGAATCGACTTTATACCACAGTTTGAGAACATGTTTGTTAACTGGCGGCTCTGTACTTTTACATGTTTATAATAATTAACGATGTCTAAACAGCTAGCATTTGGTGCTACCTAAATGTTGTAGCGGAGAGATAGTGCGGCTCCTGCTCAAACTCACCGTGTCAGCGACGGGACAGAGATATCTCTGTAGCAAATTCCAGTTTCTCTAAAGTTCTACCTGATGTACCAGGTCTCAATAATCTTTAATATGCAAAATATTTTTTTCACTGAATAAAGCTGAACATCCGCATAGACTGAAAAAACAGAGCAGGAGTCATTAAGCTCTCAGATTTCGAGTTGTCTTCACTTCTCACGCGCTGTACGCATGCGCAACATTTCAGTCATTTAAAGAAATTCATACATTTGATAAATACAGTATTATAAACCAATCCACATTAAAACAAATTATATGGCCTATTAAGCGCTTTAAATCATATTGTGTCAATCACTGCCTTGCTGAACTTGTTCACTGTCATGTCGTAGTACATAAAAAACATTATTTCTAAGAGCCTCTTTTTGGCTCTTTTTTGACAGGAAAATGTAAGGATTTATCCTATTTATTTAAGAATCCTCCCCTCCTCCCCCATTATATAAATCTCCCGTTAGCACTTGGCATCAATGTGCATATTTAATGCCTTTACCAGAGTATTTAGAAAATCAAATATTACATTGTACATGTTACACCCTTGTTCCTGTGTAATTACAATACATTTTTTCTATCCTGTTCTGGTGTTTATTTAAAACTAAGTTTTCTTAGGAACTATTAATAAACGGACCAAAGAATGAAATGTATTAAAGTAGAACCATTTTTACATTACATTGACAGACTATGGCTACGCATGTAAATTGACAATGAATATAAAACTGAGCTGTAGTGCAATGCCTTAGATTCCCTGCTTGTTAATACAAATGTATGAGGTAATGGAACAGAGACTTCTGTTTACAGCTGTACTCACAGATTATAAGCACTGTTTCCTTCTGTCTAATAAATACAACCCAAATGCGTTTTGAACCATTCTTTACCCTTTTCTCACACATCTTTGATCCTGAAAGACATTCAGAACCAGAACTTTAGCAAATATCATCTGATATATTGACAGATACATTCATTACAACGTGAACATATGCTTCAGTATGAGTTTACACCATTAAATCTGCCAGAACAATGTCAGCTGTGATGACGCAGCTTCTCATCTCGCTCATTATTTTCTGCTCTGTAGTTAACAAGGCGCTAATGAGAGAAGTGAAATCAACTGCAGGGTTTGGTGAGAGCAGAACTAAAGTCTTTATCTGTGATGGCACTTTATAATGGGACCACACACACACAAACTTCTAATGCTCTGCTGGTTACCATGTTTTCCTAAATGGTGAATATTACTCGCTGACAGACGACATAAGGATGATTAATTACTGGCTTTTGTAGCTAATCTGTTCTGTTCATGCTTCCGTTGAAGCTTCTGTTTTTATCAGTGGCGCTTTGGCCTAGAGGCAATGACTCTGTCATTGGTGTGGAACCCCAGGCTTCATCTCCTGGGTAAAATCGAATCCTGGTTATGGCGGTTGGTACCTTCCAGTGGCCTCATTGTTATGCCGTGTAGTGCATTTAAGAAAAGACACACACGGTCAGCGTGGGTTTATGCTTAAACTTTACTGAAGAAGTGCCTGTCTACGTACAAGGTCTCCTAGGTAACCTGTTGCCTGATGCCTCATAGGTAATGTAGTATCTTAAAGCTACACATTACAACACACTCACCACCTGCCGGGGCTTGTTCGGTGCAATGTGATTTGAGTGGCGGTCGTGGAGACTGCTGCCCCCGCGACCTGGTAATGGATCGGAACCAAGCGGATGAAAATGGATGGATGGATCACTTTGCTTTTCACCCCTGCCTTAATCAAAAACATTTTTTTAGTTTAAAGTTCTCCCACTTTTTTCTGTCTTTTTTTAAAAAAAAATCAGACGGAGATATACTGAACGTATGGGAACAAGGGATTCCCGCTGGATAAACGCCTCCCGCCAAAAACTTTTACTTTTTCACCAGCAGATGGCGATAAGTACCACAATTTAAATCTCCTGGAGCGAGGTGGTTAATGTAGTTGAAATGTTTTAAGTGTATCAACAGTGTGATGGTGTGTGGCCGTACACAGTCACACTCTTCTTCCCTGAAGGCCTAGGTACATGACCATGTGTGCCCGGACAAGTCCCTTTACCTACAAATTACATGTTTATTAATTACATTATTGCTAAATATCACAGTGGGCTGCTGCAAACCTGTAAACATAAAGTGAGCTCCATATCAACAGTCTCTTAAGCAAAATCACATGAGTTTTGAATTAAACCAGACAGATAATTACACTCAGGGGACACTAGCCTTTATCAGATTATATACCACACATATGGCCTGCTCATGTTCAAACCTGCATTACGCTGCATACTCAGGAGCTATGATTCCATTGCATCCAATAAACCTTGAGGCAGTTTAAAAGTACCTGAAACTGATTTTCTCTACTGTCTGGTTTACAGCCTCACAACAGGAACTCATTTTACTTGTCTAGTATGTGTCGCCACTCCAAATGAGCAATGGTCCTTGGAGCACCCGTGGCATGCCTTAAATTTAGGATAAAATAGACAGAAATTTGTTTCTCGATTCTTTCTACATGAAACAATGGTGACGTTGTTCTCATGACTGACATTCACTCTGAATTATTTAGCCCTAGGTTTTTAACACCCAGAGGTTTAAAAAAAAAGAAAAAGAAAGAAACGTTAGCAGCAACTTAGTTGATTAGGATTTAACCATGACGGCAGGTTTTGAGGACAGGAGTTGTCTGAGCATAACATATATGGTTTCACATTCTTATGCACGCACCGATACAAGTGGGGCAGCATGATTGTTTCAAGCTGTTTTTGTTTATGGTCTTCACAGTAATAGTGCCGAGTTTGATCAGACAGAATCATATATTACCTTGACAAGTGTCCCTCAGAGGCAGGACACATGACCTAGTGTGTCTATTTATGTATGTGTGTGTTTATCCATCGGCAGACCTACACATAAAAACCAAAAATAAATTAAGTGTGTGTGAGTGAGCTGATGTGACATGACTACAGTCAGACCGCCGGGTTAAAAATGTCCTTACAGTTTGTGATTTGTTGCTAATGGGCTCCTTATTGTTTAGGTGAAATCCCCATCATGCCTCAAGGGTCATATAATAATTCATCTGTCAGGGGGAGAAAAAAATGCAGCTTGAGGATCAATCCATCAGATCATTGTAATTACTGTGTTTATTATAGTATTACATTGGGTATTACAATGGTGTATCTTTCATCAAATGACTGTTTGTGGCATTTATTGAATTCTTACAATGTGAACTTAAGAAGCACTTAAACATCAATACTACTGCAACTGCTTTAGTTTTCTGTACTTTTTTTGGTACTTTTGGACAGACATAGACAGATACCTAGATAGAGAGATAGATAGGATGGATGGATGGCTGGCTGGCTGGCTGGATGGATGGATGGATGGATAGATAGATAGATAGATAGATAGATAGATAGATAGATAGATAGATAGATAGATAGATAGATAGATAGATAGATAGATAGATAGATAGAATTGTATTAACACTTCTGGAGTTCGTTTGGGAAATTAAGGTTGCAAGTTTTACTTTTAAACAGTCAATTAATTAAGTCATTAACATGTAATACACTGAGACTTGGAAACAATGCTTCGTTTTTATCATGTCACATGTTTTGAATGTCAATAAGGCTGAGTCTGACTTTGAGTTTTGCAGAGTAGAAGCAGGTTATCTACAGTGATGGATGAAATGCCATGGGTTACAACCTGGTCACCACTCCATTACAGGACAACATAGAATACAGAGAGCAACTGAACTCATGTTAACACATATATTTAGTTTAGAGACTAAATAGACTAAATAATCCCTAATAATCCACATCACCAAAACTGGGCTTCACAAAATGTAGTGGGTTTAAACATAAGGTAATTTTAATTACCTCAGTCTCTAATACTTAATGTTGAGTCAGTTTACTTTTTGGATATTGACTCAAATATCACCTGAACTGTTATTTTGGGAATATTGATTAATTTGACATTTAGGTGTTAGAGACAATTTATCTTGTGATACAAGTGTGATTTTATCTCCCTAAATGTTGTCACACTGTTGATTAGACAAACATTTTATCACCTGACGTTTTTGTTCTGTGTAGAATAGATAAAGTACATACTATTGAACTATTTAGTCTGGGTTTATCTGACTTGTCATGTGCTTTTGTCTGAGAATAGTTGTTAGTTGATAAACTCAGCGAAATTCTGTACAGATATTTAATAATGACAACTAAGACTGTTAGCAACTAACCAACTAAGAGGTTTGCAACCTTGGGTTGATGTTTCTCTCCACGTTTGTCTTTTAAACTTTCATAACACCTTCTGCTCCTTCGTCTTTGAACCTCTCAGATATTACTCTGAAAATATCAAAAGTGGGGGATGTATCAAATCTGAAATATGTCCACTTCAGTGAGATTCAGGAAATTGTGTATCCCGTGGTTAGTAAATGCAGATGGAGGGGTAGAAATGCATAGAGATGGATGGAGTTTGATGGATGGAGCTGTTCACTCTCCTCCCTTCAGAACAGAGGAGTCTGAAATGTAAAACATCCCAGCTCAAGAACTGTTTCTTTCCTTCTGCCATCAGACTCCTGAACGGGAATGGACAATAATATTAACATTTCTCTCTTTTGCACATGCCAAATCTCTTTTGCACATGCCAAATTTGCACATCCATAAGTATCTACTACTGCACATTGTAAATACTGTTAGATTTCAGTGGTTTCCAGTGGTTTTTCACATTTGGTTGGGTCTGCAGCAGGAAAGTGCTGAGACACCAAAAGGCTTTCCCGAGCACACACAGTCACATAGCGGCAGTAAAAGCCGATCATGAAACAAAATTGACCAGACTGACGCTTTGTATCCGTTCAGGGAGATGCATGAAGCCGCTCAGGGACGTAAGTTCAGGCCATCAGTTGATGAATGTGTGTCGGATAATGAATATCAAGACTATAAAATCACGAAAAAGGCAAAGTTAAGACCCGTCGTGACAAGACGTGTTGACGGAGATGCCGTTTTTTCCTATAAGGCAGCAAAAGCTGGTGACATAGACCAGTGGTCAAAAGACCTGCAGCATCCTAGGAAAGCAGGTATGAATGTGTGGTCTAAAATAAACAGACTGCGCAACATATATCAGCTGCATCCCTTTGATGGGGTGGCAATACTATGCACCGTTTTAAACACCTCCGAAGCAACGAGGTTGAGACGAGCGGTGGAGAACAGCATAGGTGAGGATGAGCAGGATCTTGCAGATGGCTGGACAGCGCTCCGCGATTGGATCCAGAGTGTAACAAATGCAACTACCGATTGGTCTAAGGTGTCTGGTTGTACTCAGAAAGTCAATGAACCTGTTGATGATTTTGCACACAGATTTAGAGAAACATTTTTGAGACATTCAGGTTTGGCTGGTCTAACAGAAGACAACATCAGTAACAACAATCATGGTGCTTTGTTTTTCTGCTAATTTTCGGCAGAACTTATCCTCTGATATAAGGTAAGCCATTAAGTTGACGTCTCCAATGTGGGAGGATGTAACTTACACTTTTGACATGCTAATTGGTGCAAGTAAACGGGTTGAAAACAGCATTGAGCACATAATGAGATCTGTCACAGACCACAGTATGTTTAACAATGAGTATATGGTGAGAGGCCTAGATGTAGGTGTTAACAACCACAGGGGCAGACACAGAGGATCAAGATGGAAAGGAAACAGACGTAAATCAAATGATGTTTGTAGAAAATGTGGTAAACAGGGCCATTGGGCAAAGGAGTGCTGGACAGGTAGCCAAGAATGATACTATACTAGTCCAGATAGTGACTTGGATAGTGAATATGAACGGTTTAAGAAATTAAGTGATTGCCAGAGAGCAGCCTTACTTTCTGCGGTTCAGGGAAACTAAGGGAGGCCTCGCTGCGCGCTCTTCCAGCTGCAGTGAGGCCACGTAAGGATGGATTGTACGTGAGTACGACCATTGACAATAAGAATGAGTGCACACTTTTAGGTATGGAGCATGTGAAGTTTACTGAAACCCCAGCCAAGGTGCAGGACAAAGTTGATGTAGATGGCAAAGTGAATGCGACAGGAGACACTAAGGTTGTAGAGGACGCAACTGCCCCAGTGGCTGATACAGAAACAGCACTGGAAGAGGTAGAGGAGACAAAAACTGATGCTGCTGCACCTTCTGAAACCACAGAAGAAGAAGCAGAAGTTGTGTCTGCCCCAGAACCTGCAGCAAGTCCCACTGAGAGTGTCAGACTGCTCCTGCTGAAGAAAGATCTCTTCCAAGGATTGAAATACAAACAAAAATGCAAATGTTTGTGGAAGAATGTGTACTGGCGTGTTTCTCTTCTGTGTGTTACAGTCTACAACAGAAGCAGGCAACAGGATATGAGAAGAGACCAACACCTGCCAGATGCACTAAGCGTGTGACAACAATCCTGATGACGACGATGATGATGATGATGATGATGATGATGATGATGATGATGATGATGATGATGATGATGATGATGAACGACTCCATCTTGCAAAATACCCATGCTAGGTGTGCGGACTACTGCCAACGTTTGCAACATCATCCACAACCCTCTGGGCAGGTGGAAAGAATGAACTGGACGATAAAGGAGAAAATACTAACAACTGAAGGTTGCCATATTCACAGCTTGTAGAGCAAGTGCCGCTGTCGGGTCATCAGGGCAGCAGGGGAATTTCTCCCACAGGGTTTCGCCCCTGCCTGTGATTAAGGAAGATTTTACAAACAGCACTGTACAATCAAGGATGATTTAAAAATGTACAAACCACTATACGATCAATGCAAGTGATGATCATTAATGTTTGATTTATGATCAGACGGGGGAATTGTTAGATTTCAGTGGTTTTCACATTTGGTTGGGTCTGCAGCAGGAAGCTGCTAAGACACCAAAATGCTTTCCCGAGCACACACAGTCACATAGCCCCACACATTCAAAGAGAATTTCCCCAAATTCTCTTCACACCAACTTTCTAAAACACCTCTACTCCCTGGGAACAATGGGAGATCTTCACACAACAATGGGAGATCTCCCAATCTACCTTCTCACAGGGAACCCCGAAGCCATCCATTCCTTTTGATCTACCTGACCACCTGTGGTTGACTGGACTTTACGGCTCGGTCCACTTCCCTTGTGATAACCCCCCACTGAGCAACAAAAGGTTCTTCCAACACTGCTGAATCATGGAACAAGAGTGCCACATAGTGGCGACTGCAGGCATCACATGATAACAAGAACAATAATATGATTGGCCACAAGAGGCTTAGCCTCTCTCTTCCATTGGCCTACAAGATTTAAACACACACCCGGGAAGTCGAAA
>NC_024328.1:12248184-12249507 GCF_000523025.1 Cynoglossus semilaevis
ATTCATGTGTATATTTTGTTATTTTATTTCTTGATTTCTTTGGCATTCAGTGTGGACAGCAAAGTAAAATTTTCATTGTATAGGGAAACCTGCTTTCCTTACTGTACACATGACAATAAACATTTTGAATCTTGAATCTTGAGAAGTAAAATTGTTGAAGGGGAGTGAGACAGAGAGAGAGAGAGAGAGAGTATTTTAGAAGATGGACGGATTGGTTGTGAATGTAAGAGAAACAGAGAGGGCATGAAGGAATAGATGGGAGGTGTGGGAGAGGAGATGGGTGAGCTGTCTGTTTGAAGATAAATCAGGGAGGCCGTGTAGTGAGTAGGCTGTATCCATAAACACAAGACAGTGAGAGTGGATCCATAGCAATATTCTTCCAAATGGTTCTCAGGATGTTCAAATTTGTATGAAAAATTCATGTTATCACCTAGTCTGCATGTTGTTAGACTGAGGAAGGAAGCTCACTACTCTCTCAATCTCTTTTGTAGCCTTCCATGTCCCCTTTTAGCGAAACACACACACACACATACTGAGGCATGCTTATCACAACAGTGTAGTTTGCTAACAGAATAATTAGTCGTGCTTGATGTCTCTGACAGTTTTAATCCTTCTAAATAGCCGCCACGTCTTCTCTCATCATCCCTGGGCTATACCCCTCCCCACTCCCACCCACAGATGCTTATAAAAGTGCGCAAAAACAGACAATTGCACCATATGTCGTCTGGCATGTTTGTCGTGACGCACTCATCTGTGTCTGTGGTATGAGACATTTGTGCATTTCTAACTTGATGAACCAAGCATTCATACTGATATACTCATGGTTAAAAACATCTACATTTTATCACGTTAACTTTTTTCGCTTAAGCAGAAAACCGTAAATATGACTAATTAAATAAAGAAACACAAAAACGACAGTTTAAAAAGATATAATTGAACCTTTTTCTTTGCTTGATGGTTGACCTTGAGTACCTAAATTCATCAGCCTGTCCATTACCAGTAGAAACAAGAAAGGTCACACAGTTTTCTCAAACTGAACCGCAGCAGAAAATGGACTGACAAAACGGAACAAGTTTGGAATATGTGACATAAGGCAAAACAATTCAAGACACAAGTGTGATACAGTTGCACAGTTAAACACATTTATACAGTGGCAAGGATGGACAGGATCAGGAATGAGGTCATTAGAGGGACAACACAGACAGGAAGGTTTGGAGAAATAGCTAGAGAAGCCAGATTGCGATGGTTTGGGCATGTGCAGAGGAGGGACAGTGGATACATTTGTAGAAGAATATTAGAGATGGAGCTACCAGGTAGGAGAAA
>NC_024328.1:12249520-12258135 GCF_000523025.1 Cynoglossus semilaevis
TATATATATATATATATATATATATATATATATATATATATATATATATATATATATATATATATATATATATATATATATATATATATATATATATATATATATATATATATATATATATATATATATATATATATATATATATATATATATATATATACATATATATATATATATATACATACATATATATATACATATATATATATATATATATACTGTATGTGTGTGTTATGGCATGCCATCCAGGAAATATTCTATTTCTGCAGAAAGTCTGACTATATATACAGAAATTCGAAGCGTATTTACCCACACTACCCTTATCGGGGAGGAGCTTCACCTGCTACCACAACAGGTGTTCTAAAGTTTTTTCCTACCTATAGTTTTTTCCTACCCGAGTTAACTGCGCATGCATACATCGGCTGGTAGCAGAAATGTAGATCGTAATCTGAAGTTTTTTCTTACCGGTATCATAAATCTATAGCCAGACATTTGTGTTTGGGGTGGTTGGTTGCACATTATTTGAGGCTACACAGAAAATCCCTATTAATATTTCTGTTCTTATAATATATTATTCTATACATTACCGCTAGTTCCTCAGGATCTTCCTGTTGTAGGCATCCTCATTTCCCACAACCTTAAGTAATGTAATTTCATATTTCATATCAATAAACAGGCTGTATAAGGACTTCCTTTACTCTGCTTAATGGTTACTCTACAGAGTCTTGCACAGCCTGCTTAAATTGTTCCAGCCGAGACTTCATTTTTAAATATGTCCACATAACAAAAGAGAAAATCTGTCGAAGTACTGAGTCATCAGAAATCAAATATTTTAGAAACAGACCACAAGAATCCAATGTGCAGTAACATTCATTCACAGAACACAGCCAAACAGTCTCTGCTGGGAACTTCCTCTGTAAAAGATAATATAGAAATATGTACGTATGTTAATAAAGATGAGTTAGGACCCTACATCAAAAAAAATAACTTACTTTGTTAATAGGTACATCATCTTATGAAGACTTTTAAACTGTCCATTAAAGAAGAGGGAGTTTGCCACAACGGCATTGAGATAAAATATGGCGTCCTGATAAAATGATCAATATACTGTATGTGTTAGTGCAAAAGTACATCCATAAACCATGTCAAGTAATTTCCAAATTCAAAAGTAACACATACCTTGTGGGTGATAGGGTGTGTCTCAGCCCACCTCCTCCGTTGAGTGGTGTTTTTTCCAGGTTGACATTGACCTTGAGGTGTGTGTGAACAGCTGAGTCCTGTCCTGAGGAGTTGCCCCCTCTGTGTTGCCTAACAGACCATGACCTGGATGACTGATAATCTTCATAAACAGAAGTTTAAAATGTTTATGTGCATTGCTATATAACATTAAGCCCTAATTCATCCAATGTAAGTTATTTCTAGATAATAACAGCAACACGAGACAAGCAGCTTCGATATAAACGTCTTTATTTATTCATTCTTCGCTGCTTCTCTTCTCCCCCTTCCTCTCTCTCTTTTTTTTTTTTTTACGGACCACGCTTAACTTGCAACGCGGAAGAAAGAATTAACAATCCGGTACAGAACAACACATTTTCCGTGAGTCGACAAGGAATCTGTGAACAAATCAATATTTTAAAGACAACACAGTACACTACATCATATGACAGCTATCAAACAAAATATCTTCAAATAAAAGTTAACATAAATCACTCTTTGCATTACTGTTGCTCTTTTCCTTTCTGGGAGACAGGATGATCACGTAATGATCGTCAGCACAATGGACAGCATTATCAAATAATAACATAATATATTTCCAAACAAGTATTTATAACAAATTATAACAATTTTATCACCCTTATATTATCATTACGTTACTCTGAATCCCCCAGTGATTCAGTGAGCTTAGATCGTTAACGATTGTATGACTGTAATCTGTTCTTATTCTCTTTAACGTATTTATTACATTTTCTATTACACAGCATTCACCGTTTTCTGTTGTAATACTTGGGTTACAAATATAACTATGACATATGCAGGAGCTGTTTTATGGGGATCTCCTGTGCCGCCTGGTCAGTGGTAGCAGGTGTAGCTGCGCACCCGTACGGACAGTGTGGTCCAATACGCTTCATATTGTTGTATATATATTCAGGACTTTTATTGTCATTTATTGTATTTCTTGCATTATATATTACATACAGTCTTTTTATTTTGAAATTACATAATTTGGTGGCGCTTTGGCCCAGAGGCAATGTCTCTGTCATTGGTGCGGAACTCCAGGGTTCACCTCCTGGGCAAGTTCGAATCCCGGTTAGGGTGGTTAATACCTTCCAGTGGACTCACCCGCAGGAAGGTTTAGGGGGGTTGGTACGGTGCAATGTGATTTGGGTGGCGACTGCTGCCCCCGCGACCCGGTAACGGATAAGTGGATGAAAATGGATGGATGGATGGATGGATTACATAATTTGGTACATATAGAGTAAAAACTAGATATGTAACTTGCTGTATCATATATTAATACATTATATATGTAAAATATATATTACATATGTAAATATAATATATACAATATAAATATATAAGATGTTTGTGACCACACACACTGTGAGTCCCTTTGTGACTTAGACATCTTGCAGAGTTCAAACACTGGCATCACACGGTTTAAATTAGGTTAATGTTTCATCATTAACCTCCAATGAAATATGATAATATAATAAATGATTGTGTTCAATTTTTTTTATGTGTGTCACAAGAGAAAAGGGTGTTTATTCAGTGTGTGTTTCTGTGTATATAGTATGGAATGATGCTGCAGTTATGTGTGTCGCTGTTTGTCAGTGTGTGTGTGTGTGTGTGTGAAAGTCCATGTGTGTGTGCTTCAATGTGGTTTTGGTTCAGAACATTTTTTCCTACACCACTGACCATCTGCTGTGAGAGGTTGTATGTTAATGGGCCCACCCTCAATCTGAGAACATAAGCATGGACCTAACACACGTTCCCACACATGCACAGTTAATGATTGGTTTATTTTAAAAGCCTATAAAGGGTTCTCAGTGGTTTTAGTCCGTAATGAAAAAGGCTCCTCTGCCTCAATATTTCTCATCTTGACATTTAGGTTTAATAGGATACATTTGGTTTTCTGTACTTAGAAAGGTGATTGTGAGGCCTGGTTGGGCGTCACACACCAGTTATTTTATCATCAGGGGTCAGCTGTACTTAAACGCCACTTCCCCAAGCAACCAGTGCCAGGGTGTTGCGATTCTACGCTTCAAGTACCCATACAGAGGAAACGTAACAGAGATGTTGGAAAAGATTAAATTACCAGGAAAAGGAAAAGTCATTCAAAGGTGTCTTCGATCTGTGAGACTGTTTTATTAAAGCTTTTTTTTTTGTTGAGAAAAACAATAATTGCAATATTGTTTTGGCACATCTTTCTTGTTCTTCTTCACAGTTATCTGAAGGGCCCACCTTAACAGACTGCCTGTGATTTTCTGTTTAATATGAAAATAAGTATTTTTATTGTAATGTTTTTGCTTCACCATCACATATTTTTGTTTTAATACATTTTTGGAGCTTGCAAACCAAGTTACTGTGTTAAAACTTTACTCATGAAGACAATTGGTCATATTGTCATGTCTTCATTGTGATCTTAAGTGTGGGATAATTTTGTTTTATTAACATCAGTATCTCGTCTAGTTTTCATCGTTGTTTAATTGAATGATTTGAGGACACTAGTGGATGAAAATAGGTAGATCGCACTTTGACCACAAATGTAAGTCACAGGGGTTTTTAAAGGAACATTCATTGCCTCCAGGTTTCTGGCCTGGTTTTCTGTAGCTGATTTCTTTTCTGATTTCCATTTTGCATAATTGCTGTCAATAATACCTGCCTACGGCAAAACCTGTTCGAATTCAAGAAACAACACAACTACCTTTTCAATGCCTGTCAGTCAATCATGGAGGTTTAAATGTTTACCTATAAAAATAACAATTTCAATTGATTTCAAATGCTAAGGATAAAATAGAGTCGAGTCATATTGTTGAGATAAGAACACGTTCAACAGGATCAGGTTTCTGTTATTCCAGTTATTTGCCATAACCTGTACACAATGTACTAGAGGATGATTAAAATCCAACAGATTCCCCGAGTGAAGAAACTACAGTGACCAATGGGATTTAAATGCTACACTTTCATTCAGCTACACTATAAAGACAGGAGTAGCATTTACATTATTTGACGTACAAAGAATGCATGTCATTTGCAAATTTGGTTTTGAAAGCGTTTCACAATAAAAGCACTGCTGGATTGTCAACAAGATGCTCTACGGTTCTCCACAGAAGCTCCTCCAAACTTATAATTTTGAGACATTTGTCACGATTTGTCACGATGCGGATAGTGATTCCTGTCATGCAGTTTTCAGTTGTCACTGCAACATCTTTTTTTTTTTCTGAAAAGCTGCTGTCACGTGTGGGCATCAACATGGCAGGAAGCAGGCAGGATCCAAATGCAGTACTGGTGCAGGTAGTTTATTTGAAAGAGCAAAAACAACAAAAACTCACTTCTATACAAGAACAGGACAAACTAGGAACTTGACTGAGCATAGGAACAGACTAGACTAGGAACAGCTACACCATTAACCAGCTGCAATACACAACACAATCACTTACTTACACACTGATCCAACCACAATGATCCAACAAGGGCAGAGTGAGGGAGAGAGGTATATATACACAGGGAGCACCAGGTGACACAAGTGAGGCTAATTACAGACAGGTGAGATTACCCCACACAGGGTAATCTCACAGATTACCCCACACAGCAGACAGCAGGAAAAGGAAACAGACAGACAATGGAGAAGCCATTTCATTTGTGTGGTCTTTTAAATCAGCAGCACTGGTGTCACATGCATCATTGCTAACCATCCTGCCATCCATGCTCTATTAAAGTGTTTTCATCTACAAACAGAGGTACAGAACTGTCACAGTTTCTCTGGAGGTTTAGAAGACATACATAGTTTTATAGTTCACATGTTCTTCCTCTGAATCTAGGCAAAACTTGGAGAGGAAAAGAAAGTCATTAGCATGTCACGGTACCTTTCATTATACAGGTTAATTCCCCCAGGAGTGTTTAACACACACCAACACACTGACTCACACAGACACACCCTATGACCCACTTAATGCATCAGCAATATTTGCTGCTATCCTGCTGGCCGCTGTAGCGCTTTGTTTTCAGCAAATAAAATTGCTGTTAACACTTTAGCACACACACACATGCATTCACACTGGTTTGGGTTAGATAAATAATATATAAATATATGATGGATCACACCAAAGTTGCAAAAAAATGTGCATTTTGCACACTTGTTGCTACCATGTGCAGTAACACATGCATTTTATTAAATTCTTATGACTTTATTGTTAACAGCGATTCCACAAAGCAGAATGACTTTCTATTATGACCAGCTGTTCTTCAGAGCTGCGCTGTGCAGATTTTCCATATTTTATACATCTCTCACTTAAAAAAAAAATCATGTCCTTTTTTATGGTTTGACATTGTTGTGGCATTTGGCACTCTGACTCACAGCTGGAAGGTAACCAGCTTGTATCCCATTGCAGCCAGTAACTCTTACTGAATGGATTTTAGTCTGCGAGTGTGTGTCCACTCCCGCTGTAAAATACATTTCTACAGTAAAAGGAATAGACCAGCCCAGCCCAGAAAAAGTTTGTTGTGTTTCTGTGTATGTAGTCCATACAACTAGAACTTTGTCAAATAAAGAAAAAAAAAAAACGAAACAAAACATAAGCACAGTCAAAGAAAACATCAGTGAGTTTGGTCTTTGCAAATAGAAGAGTTTTTGTGTTTATTTACACAAACGGCAGGGAAGTGTGATCACATGTGGTCATTTGAGATTCAAGCTGAGACACACTTAAATACCAGGTGTACACCAGAGCACTTAGAGTTGTCCACTTGTGACTGGATCACCCAAGACGCGTGTTTTACTAAGTATGAACAGGACCCTTGTTGAGCAGCGGGGATGAGGTTTTGGTTTCACTCAAAGGCAGCGTTGTGATGCTGGAAACTGGGAGATTAAAAGATGACTGGATGTTTGTGCTTCGAACTGTGTGCGCATTAACTGTGCACATCTCCTCATCTACAAGTGATCTCTGAGATCTGTTTCCATGTGTTTCTGTTAATAATGTGGTTGTGGATAGTATGGACACAGAGGATTGACACGCTGCTACTCCTTCACAGAGCGTGCAGGAAATATGAAGGAGGGTGAAATCCACTTTAGAAACCCTGCTCTGTCACCCTTTGTTCCTTGCGTCGGTCCTTAAAAAGAAAAACCTGTTCTGTTTTTCAGATATGAAGCCAAACCAAACTGCTTTGTTACATCATAATTGGCTGTTCTTTGCCTTTAGCCTGAGGACAGTGGCTATGTTATTTGAATGCAGCATCTGATGAGTCTCTGTGTCCATGTTGGGTTCTGAAAATTGATCTTTACAGTATGACTAGAAGCAGAAAATAACAGCAACTGCTTTATAGGAGCAGAAGTGCTTCCAATGCTAATAAGTTGTGTAGTTCCTCTTGTTAGAACAAGAACTGGGACTCTGTCATTGTGTAACGCAAACCTGAGCAGCTGTACAGACTTTCACTTAGTGTAGAAAAGAATACATAATAAGAACACAGAAATTTAGACATTTCTCTTCATAAAGTAAGGCTCTGCATATTATACTTCACTTTTAATAAAGCGTGGGTGTGTGTGTTCATTTCTTTTTTTGAAACATGAAAATAGTACTTAACAGCTAAACAGCTTAAGTGAGACGGCGTTTTCAGTTGAAATTTGACAATGGCACAAAAGACCTGCTCACTTTGTATTCCATGGCTGTGTAAACTATGGAGAAAATGTATGCTTATTTTCTTCTACTCGTTTATGTTGTTGTATTTTGTTTATGCGTAGTGTTTTTGATTTATTCTGTATTGTGACCACAGTGTCAGTGACTTTTCGTTCAATGCAGAAAAATTTGTTTCCATTTGGACTGAATTTTACTGTTTATTAATGAGAACAAAATAAATCCGACTGTAAAAATGTTCCTACTTAGTGACCTCACTGTGGTTAACCCATACACTCCACATCACGCCATTTCCCACAAAGCTGTGGCGAGTACATAACAATGCCTGACAGTTAATTGTTATTTATTGAAACTCAACCTAAATAAGTATCAGAGTTTACGCTGTTCACTGTAAGTCATTTCATTTGAAATGACAATATGATAGTGTGTGGCTGGGACATACGCTGTGAAGCAACATTGTATGTAAAAAGCAATTTAAGCATTAATAGCAACATTTGGACAATTATTTAAGGCTTGTTTGTCAATTCAACAGAGTGTTACTGTTCAGTCTGAATAACTTTACATCCAGTTCTATTTTTCATGCTGATTGTCTATGGGTTAACGTTTTAGTGTCAGATTTTAGTGTCAAACACATACGTTTTTGTTAAGGATGAGATAAAGAGAAAGACATTTATTTCACAGTCTCAAAAACACAAAACACAAAGCATCTACATATTATTAGGGACTGTAAGATTGGAGCATTTATTTTATTTAGTGGGAGTTTTGCAGGAATTTTCATGCTCATTTCTCACATGTGCTCAGTTTGACACTGTTTTAGTAATTTGTTAAATATAATTAACTGACCCACTTAATACCAGTTAGATAGTTCAAACATTTCTTTAAAGTAATTTTCAGTGAGTCCACTAAGTAGATTCACAGAATGTACACAATGGGACCACCACCTGTGCTAACGTCCTCTGGCACACACTGTTTAAACATGGATTTATTTTAAGCAAACCTGGCCTTAAATGACACTTAACTTCCTATTTTCAGTGGTGAAAATCCCTTCTGGGGGCTTGTATTTTCTTAGCTCATTCTGACACTTTATCCTCTTTATCCTTCACTAGAGATAAGTGTCTGCAAAAAAACAAAAAAACAAAAACAAAACAACAACAACAACAAATAACACCATTTTTAGATCTGGAACAGACATAATAATGTTTAATTTCATTATAATTATTTTTCACTATATATGGTATTCCGTTATTTTCTATTACTTTAGTTTAGTTTATTTGAAAGGGGACAGTGCAATTTCATAAAACACATGATTACACATGGTTAAAAGTTAGAAGTTTTTGAATGCTGAAATATCCGTTGCTGCTGAAAGACTCCTTATGATGTTGTTAACTGTTTGTTAACTGAACATGTTTTCAATATGAATCCAGGTGTGTGCCTCCTGTAGGTGCAATGGGTCGAGTGCTGCTTAGGAGCACTCGGTGTTATCAACCAGTCTCAAATTAATAACACAACCAGTCTCATTAAAGTTATCTTTAATTATTATTTTAACCTACTAATATAGCAATAATGTATTACTTGAAGTATTACAAATATACTAAAATCAATAGTATCCAATAACAATTAAATATCTGAAGGATCTTCTGGAGTTCTTGGCAAATTGGGTGGTTTCAATGAATAAAGTAACAACACAGACAAACACAGTTTACAAAAATAATCAAATTTATTTATACAACACTGTCAAGTTAATGACGGTGATTGAACTCATAAACA